>NC_072004.2:18452419-18754516 GCF_028885655.2 Pongo abelii | reverse complement strand
CCATCAATAGCTGAGAGAGAGTCTGTCTTGTTTTACAAACAGGAAAACAGATGGTAGAAAGCAGGAGGGGCAGGATGGCTCTCCTGCCTCCTCATGACCTGTAAACAGCGGGACAGGCTCAAGCCTCACGGGCAGGCCAAGGACAACAGGCAGCAGTATCCCAGCACCCCTAGCACCTGGGAATCCCAGGCTGACACCCACTCTCCTTCCAGACTTCCTGGCAGTGTGTGCTTTGGGGATGGGGAGGGTGCCTCTTCCCTCCTTCCCAGCCTCAGCCCCTCAGGTGCCAGACCGGCCTGGTTTACCAGGGCCTGGGCCCCACTCTTGCTGAACTGCAGCCCCTCTCCCTCCTTCCTTCCCAGCAGCTGAGGGCCCTTGTGCCCAGGAAAGCCTACGCCAGGTTCCCTGTCCTAAGTGCCCCCCAACCCCTTACTCTCCAGCTGCCCGCACGGACCCCGCCCAATGGCTACCCCAGGCACCTGCCCCGAGGGAATCACTCTGGTGAAGGGATTTCACAAATAGAATTCAGGTCCTAATCAGCTGGCCTTGAGTTAATCAAAAGGGAGGTGACCCTGGGTAGGCCTTTCCAAAAGGGTCTAGAAGCCAGAGAGACCGAAAGCCAAAGCCACAGAGCTGCCTGCTGTGCTGCGGGGAGGCCACTAGGAGCTGGGCCTCAAGGACCCGCGTCCTGCCAGCAACCCGAAAGCATGGAGGACCACGCCTCGGGTGAGCTCACACCCAGCAGGCACCTTGATTCCAGCCTGGGGAGTCCCTGAGCAAAGACCCCGCCCCCCCCATCCAGCCTCCTGGACACAGAAACTGTCACTTAAACACACACTTAAACTGTGTGGCTTAAGCCGCTAAGTGTGTGGGAATTTGTTACACAGCAGAAGGAAACTAATACACTTGGCTTCCCAGTCCACAGACTCTTTAAAAATTCTGGCCTGTTCTGCCAAGATGGCAGGAGTCACTTTTTTTCTGCCATGGAACGCTGCACACGCCCAGCCCTCCATCGCTCCATTGGAAGCAAACTGTCCCATCGGCTCCATGCCCTCCCTCCTTCATGCAGCCGCTCAACTCCCGGCCTGTCCTGACCACATCCTGGAGCAGGTCCGGCCAGGCACTGGGTGGGATGCAGCAGTGACCAGGACATGTAGTCACCGGGACAGAGGGCCACCTGTGCCAGCCTCCTCCAGGGCCACAGTCCCCAAGGGCCTGGCCTCAGAATCATCAGGGAGTTTTTGAAAACAGACTTCCCCAGAGGGGCTCTGGGGTGTCTGGTGTCCCACAGAGTTGCGCCTGCCCCATGGCCTCTAGTATACAGAGCGCTGAGGTGTGTCCCCACCTGCCCTGCCCCTGCTGCCCAGCCTGTGAGTGGGGGCCGCCCTTTCCCGGGACTCATGGGCCCCACCCAGCCATCTGAAGAGCCGGCTCACTCCTCCAGGCCTTGGTCATAACGCTTCTTCAGCCAGGGCTCCGCCTGCACCCCACCCACCCAGACCACCTTCCAGAGACCACCCTGCCCCTCCAGGTGCCTCCTAGCCCAGATTGGGAGCACCTCCAGGTTGAGGAAGTTTCCTGATCAACAGCCACACTTTGAGGCCAGGATGCAGCTTCTCAGCTTGGCCGTGCCCACCACACCAGAGCACACAGGAGTCTCTCCCCTCAGAAGACCCAGAGGGAGCCCTGGGAGACTCCAGACAATTCCGATGTGCACTGGAACACAGTTCCATCCTGTGACTGGTGAACGAAACCAGGAGCTCGCGGATGCCCTAACAAGCTCGGCTGTCTCCTCCCACAGCCAGGAGGGAGGAAGGGCTGCAGCCCAGTCCTGTGAAGCCCATTCGAGCCCTGCCTGGCCATCCACGCCTCACCCGCCCCCATGGGCTTTCTCGAGACCAGCCTTGTGGCTCATCAGAGGGTAGCGGTCCAGCCAAAGCTGGCCAAGTTCAGCTGTGCAGGGGGCAGCTCAGGCAAGGGACTTCAACAAATGCCCCAGAGCCCATCAGCCTTCCTCCCCATTCATACTCCACAGCCACAGCAAACGGGTCTGTGCTAATGGCCCCCTCGGGACTGGCTGGAGCACATCTGCTTCCAGATAGCAGTGGCTCATCCTGCCCCGGGCCTCTCCTGACCACCTCTGGATGCACCGCTGGTGCAGACCTGCTAACACAGTGGCTTACTCTCCCCTGGGACCCGCTGGCAGGTCAGCTGCTGGTGGCCTCTGGGACATCCCGTCCATGACCCAGGCTTGGCTCAAGCACATGCCTATGTTCTCTGCCTACCACCTGACTCCTGCTGAGCACAGAGGCTTTCGAGCTCAGCCTGGACCCCACAAAGCTTGCCATCTCCCATGGAGAAAGGATGCCACACCCCAAAGGTCCAGAACAGGCACACTCATGGGGACAGAAAGCAGACGAGTGTTGCCAGGGGCTGGGGGGTGGGAGGTGACTGCTCCAGGCATATAGGGTGAAGAAAAAGCTCCGAAACTAGTCAGGAGGAAGGGCTGCACAACATCGGGAAGCTGCTAAATGTCACTGAATTGTAAAGCTTAAAATGGTTCATAACATTTTATGTTATGTCTATTTTACTGCACAAAAAAGAATACCCACCTCTAGACAGCCATTGAAGCGATGCATGCATGGGAAAGGGTGTGAGGTGTGGGGGGTGCAGGAGCTGGTCCTGAGGGTCCTGTCAGAGCCTGGCCCAAGAGCCTGGTCCAGCTCCAGCACCTGCCACCTGCGTGCCTCACATTGGCAGGTGTGGGCAGGAAGGACGGGTCAGCAGTGTGTGCACCATGGGCATGGCAGGACAGGGTGCAGGCAGGGGCCTGGAGGGGAAGAACAGTAGGGGAGACAGGACCAGGGCACGCCTCTGCCTTTCAACGCAAAAGGTGAGAGGAGAAAACAGCCCAGGACATCCTTTCTCTCCTCCCCAAAATCCAGGGGTGGCCAGTCCAACCGAAAGTCATGGCCCTGCTGGCTGGGAAGACGCCAGGTGAGGCCAACACTGATATGAGAGGAGGGAAAGCTGGGAGCCACCATCTGTAAGAAGCTGACTTCCTCCAGCTACCCCAGGAGGACTCCCAGGGCCCGGGATCCAAGAACAAACCAGACAGTGCTTTGCTGCTGTCTACGCCTGGAGCTGGGCTGTGGGTGGGCCTGTCCCCCTGGTCTCCTAGGTACACACAGCACTAGGCTGGGGCCTGGAGGAGGAAGGATGACCCCTGCCAGGGCCCTCTACTCTCTGCCTTGAAAAGGGGTGGATGACAGGGGCGGATCTCCAGGGTCAGGCAGATCCCAGGCTGTGCTGCTGGACCAGCAGGGAGGTGATGGGGAGCACTTAAGGAAGCCTCTGGGGTTTCTAGTGCAAGATGAGATTGGGCAGGAAATCAGAACTCAGCAGAGACTCAGAGCAGCTCCCAGGGGCAGGGCTGGCAGGAGGGGCTCGATCAAGGCAACTGCCTTGTGGCACTGGCCGGTGTTTCTGGGCAGTCACCTGGCCTGGCCTAGCTGCTCCTGGAGCTGTGTGCGCTGTGGGCTGCAGCCCACTCCTCCTGCTTTGTGCCGGCCCTGATGGTGGTCCCAGCATGCTCTAGGGAGCAGGGGTGGTGGAACAGCTCAGCCCTGGGCTGAGTCTCAACCCTCTGCAGCTCTCCACCTGTCTTCAGCCTCGCTGTTTCTGTGGGGGACTCCGAGCTCTGAGAGTTCAGTCAGCCAGCACCAGCCCCCTCCCTCCAGGTCGCTGGGGAGTGTGGATGCCTGGGGGCTGGAGGGCACAGAACCCTGACTGTCCTGCCAATGCAGCCAGGGCTCCAACCTGGGTAAGGAGGGACACTCTGCCGGTGGCCCAAGAGGCAGCATGGGTAGGAAAGAGGCCCATCTCCCGTCCCCTGATGCTCCCATAACCCAGCCTGGGTGGCGCCGGTGCCTGCCAGGTTCCTCTGGCCTAAATGGATGGAATCTTTTCTCCCTAAGCCACTGCTGAGCTGGAAGCTGCCTGTTCTCCAATGCTGGTCAGCGCTCCATGAGCTGTAAAACCTCGGGCAACTATTGCTTCTTTCCAAGCCTCACTTCCTCCATCTGCACAGTCAGACTCTTCTCTACCTAGAGGCTACAAATGTGAAAATGCTCCCTGGAGCAGGAGAGCCTAGGAGCTTGTGAGCACGCAGGCTGTGCAGACCCACAGGCCCCGAGGCGGTGCCATGGGCCAAACCCCTTGCCCTCCGAGGGGTGAAAAGCCCTCTCTGGGGAAGCCTCTTCACATCATTCAACCCAGGGCAGGTGCCAGGGGACCCACCCCTCTGAGGACCAAGACCCTGGGATAGCCACCCAGGCCTAGAGAAAACAGGCAGCCCTGGCCCAAAGGGCCAAGAAGCAAAGGCCAGGAGCCAGGGGTCCAGTGCAGAAGGCTGACCTCACTAGGACCCTGACCACGCTGCTCACCCACATTCCTGAGCCCAAGCCCATGACAATGACAGGAAGGCAGCAAGAGTGCCTGGCCATGGAGGGGGAAGGCCTAGGCCACCCTCGGTGAGTGTGCAAGGGGCCTGACCACCAGCCAGGCCTGCCCCGGCTCTGCACGTGCTGGCATGGAGCATTCACAGGCCCCTTCCTGTGTGCACCCAGTGCCTGCAGGCCAGGCTGGTCCGAGGGAGATGGGGCCACGGGCAATGGGGAGAGCCAGGCTACACGCACCCCATCCAAAGGGGCAGCTGTGCCTCGGCCCCAGTGAGCGCTCCACATGGGGTGTGGCCAGGCACACACAGAGCTTCTGGTCTGTCTCGACGAGTCAAAAATGGAGATTCTCTGGTGCAGTTAGTTTCTCATTTTTTGAAGCACCACGTGGTCCATGTTTAGTCCATGAGCTGCTGTGCGCAATGATTCTCAGGGTACTGTGGGAGGTGAGACCAGGGGCCCAGAGATGGGGCAGCTGCCCTACACAGCCTGCATCCCCAGGTCGCCTGCAGCCATCACATTCCACGCAGGTGGGCCTTGTCTAGCCTGGTGTCTGGGCAGAGAAATTCACTCCCAAGTGCAGTGGGCTGTGCCTCATCATCTAGTTCCAGTTCTTCTTCTCTGACCTTTTCATTTGACGGCGGGAAGGTGCCTGTCCCAAGTCCAGAGATGGGCAAAGAAGCTTTCGTTTTAAAAAAAAAATGTGAGACGGAGTCTCGCTCTGTCGCCCAGGCTGGAGTGCACTGGTGCAATTTCGGTTCACTGCAACCTCCGCCTCCTGGGTTCAAGCAATTCTCCTGCCTCAGCCTCCCGAGTAGCTGGGATTACAGGCACACACACCACCATGCCCGGCTAATTTTTGTATTTTTAGTAGAGATGGAGTTTCACCATGTTGGCCAGGGTGGTCTCGAACTCCTAACCTCAGGTGATCCACCCGCCTCGGCCTCCAAAAGTGCTAGGATTACAGGTGTGAACCACCGCACCCAGCCTCAAAGAAGCTTTCTGATGCTGATTCAAGCCTAACCTGGAGAGATGGTCAGGGCTGACCCCGGAGGGCTCCCAAGCCGGCATTCACCTTCTGACCGGACGCTTCCTGGAGGAGACTCCTAACACAGCCTTGGCTACATGGCAGAGGCTGGGATGTGACCTTGGGACCACCCAGGCATTGTCCCTTGTCCCCCATTCACATACCCCCATTCCTGAGGTTACTGGGGCTCCTCTGCTGGCCAGAGTCTAAATGGCTGGGAGGGGTAGGGTGGCTTGCTGTGGCAGGTGGCTCTGAGAGCTAACCCCTGCATGCTCAGACGCAAGGCTCCCGCGTGGTGAGGGATGAGGTACCACCAGTAGTGGCCCTCCCGCTAGCCCAGGGGTTGTGGCTCCCCAGTGAGAGAGCTGTGCTTACCAGTGCGAGCGCAGGAAGTTCAGGAGCAGGATGGTGACGCTCAGGGAGTAGCAGGCCAGGTAGGGGGATCCGAAGGCCCTGCTCAGCTTGCGGGTCTTGTGTTCCCACCGTGCAACCTAAACCGTGGGCAGAGAACAAGGGCGAGATGTTTCCTGGGGAGACTCCAGGGCAGGGGTGGGGGGCGCATGCCTCTCTCTGCTTCCTAGGCTCCAAAGCCCCCATTTCCAAAGAAGAAGAATTACACGGGAGCAACAATCACGTGCACCCCAGCTGCACATTATCTGCCCTGGAGCAAGTTCCACAGGGATTTTCACACTTGCTCAGTTGATCTGGACGGACAACAAGGTCCTTCTGGAAACAACCCCTCAACCAGACACAGCCATGAACCCACCAAGAGGCAGAAAGAGATGTCTGGCCGAGAAGATCTGTCCTTGGGGAGACACATGGGGTCTGACCTCAGGCCCTACCTGGGAGCTGCTGAATGAGTCCCACAGACTCTAAAAGGGCCCCAGCACAACTGCCAGAGGAGCCCATGGCTGCAGGAGCACGGGCCTTCAGAGCACAGGCCCAAATTCCCGCTGGGGGCCTCACAAAGTGTCCATCACAGGCACAAAGCAAAGCAAAGCAAACCCCTCACCCTCCTCCCTCTGCCCAAGTGCTCTTCTCAAGGCACAGACTTTCAAACAGTGACTTTTAGCCTCAGAAGCCTTTTACTTTGTTTTTTTTTCAAACTAATCACATCTGGAATCTCAACATCTGGCCACCAACGGTGGAGAGAACGGAGCTCTTCCTGCCTGTCTGCTGTTTCCACAGTCCTGAGCTGGTTATTGCCCGGGCCTGGCCCAGCACACTGAGGAAGGAATGGAGAGAAGGGGAGGGGGCAAGGAGGATGCAAAAAGACAAGCATGCAGCCTGGGGTCAGGGGCTGGGCTCTAGGTACGTGAGCAAGTTGCCTGTGGGCCCAGAACAGGCGCCTGTGTATGCACAGGAAGAGCCTCAGAGGCCTGCTCGCAGCCACCTACCTCCACCCCAGCCCCAGCGATGACTGCTGCCTGCTCCACTTCCCAAGTGGACCTGCCTTTCCCAGCAGTTGCGGCAGGAGAGTGATTAGCGATGATTTCCTCAAGGCCACTGACTCCCAGGAGGTGGCTCCCTAGTGAGTCCTCTGTCCTCTGTCCTCAGAGCTCCTTGGCAGTGGCAGGCTAGGGGGCAGCAGATGGGGGGGAGAGGGGCGGGGCACGCCAAAGTTTACAGGAAGGAGAGGTGAAGGAGGTAGCTCCCGGGCCTTCCCCTCAACCAGCTGTTGGCACTGCAGCCAATTCTCCCAGAAGGTAAGCAGGCCCTAGTCCAGGTCTCAGCAGGTGGCCGCTGCTGACTCTGTGGGAAGCTCAAAAGGCGGAAGGAATGAGCATTGCAGGGGTGAGGAGGGGGCTGCAGTGACCTTGCTGGGAATGTGTGGGGTGGGGTGGGGGCAGAAGAGAAGCAGCCTGCAGAGAGCACCGCGGGGGCCCAGGACCACAGCCTGCTTTGTTTTGTTTTGTTCTAATTTTGAGATAAAATTCAAAGTAGTTTTTAGCTGTGCAACCATCACCACGGTCTAAGTCCAGAACATTTCATCACCCCAAGTAGAAACCCCATCCTCCCCTTCCCCCCTCTGCCGGCCCCTGGCAACCACTCATCACTTTCTGTCGCTATGGATTCGCCTATTCTGGACATTTCATATAAACTGAATCACACGCTACATGGTCTTTTGTGTCTGGCTGCTTTGACTTTATGTAACATTCTCAAGGTTCGTCCGTGCCACAGTGCGTAAATGCACTTCATTCCCTCTTACGGCTGAATACGACTCCAGTATATAAAGATTTTGTCCACCGGTTCAGCAGCTGATGGACACTTGGGTTGCATAAGCAGCACTGTCCACGGTGACCAAGGCCAAAGCCAAGCAACATTCGGGTGCTTGCTAGGAATAATCGTGCCTAAGTGTTTTGTGGATGTGTGTTTTCACTGCTCTCAGGTATACACCTAGGAGTGGAATTGCTGGGTCACATGGTAAATCTATTTATTGAAGAGCTGTGAAACTGTTTGCCACAGTGGCTGCCCCATTTTCCAGCCCCACCAGCAACTCATGAAGATTCTAGTTTCTCCACATCCTCCCCAACACCAGTTATTTTCCGTTTTCAAAAATTATAGCCTTCAGGGGTGGGGGACACTGGGTGTGGTGGCTTACACCTATAATCCCAGCACTTTGGGAGGCTGAGGTGGGAGGATTGCTTGAGCTCAGGAGCTCAAGACCAGCCTGGGAGACATAGTGAGACCCTGTCTCTCCAAAAAAAAAAAAAAAAAAAAAAAAAAAAAAAAAAAAAAATTTAAATTAGCCAGAAGATTGCCTGATTGCCTGAGCCTAGAAGGTCGAGGCTGCAGTGAGCCAAGATGGCACACCACTGTACCCCAGCCTGAAAACAGAGCAAGACCCTGTCTCAAAAACAAAGAAAAGAAAAGAAAAAAAAATTTTATAGCCATCCGAGTGGGTGTCAGGTGGCTTTGGTCTGCATTTCCCCAATGATAAAGAAATACCTTTCCAGCTGGGAGTGGTGGCTCACGCCTGTAATCCCAGCACTTTGGGAGGCCGAGGCAGGTGGGTCATGAGGTCAAGAAATCCAGACCACCCTGGCTAACACGGTGAAACCCTGTCTCTATTAAAAATACAAAAATTAGCCGGGCGTGGTGGTGCACATCTGTAGTTCAGCTACTCGGGAGGCTGAGGCAGAATAATTGCTTGAACCTGGGAGGCGGAGGTTGCAGTGAGCCGAGATCATGCCACTGCACTCCAGCCTGGCAACAGAGCAAGACTCCATCTCAAAAAACAAAAACAACAAAAACCTTTCCTTCAAGGGCTCTCTCTGCCATCCTCAGCCTCCCATACAGCCCCCCTCCCCCAACAGACCCAGGCCACACCTGTCCCTTAGCCTCGGAAAGGGCCAATGCTAAATGAGCTTTCAGAACAATCTAATGACAACAGAAAAGCATCCAGCAAGACTAACCCAAGCGGGAAAGAAAAAGAGGAAACCACGCCTTGCCCCCCGGCGAACTGGTATTCGATGGGGCTGTTATTCCGAGGCAATCGATAAACCAGCAGCCAGCAGGACTCCCAGAACTTCCTTCCCTGCCTGGCAGCACCACCGTGTCCTCACTGGGAGCCCAGCTGCTCATTTCATCCGACAATCAGCGGGTGCTGGATGCAGTCGCCTCCCAGGGCCATGCATGTGAGCCCTTAGTGGGCAGTGGCGTGGCCCAGCGCTCTGCTGTCACTGCTTCTGGTTTTTGCCTGTCTTCTAGATTTCCAGAATCCTAGAGTGGGGATTCATTTGCCCAATCCTCCGTGCCCCTGGCTCAAATTTCCTCTCCCCAGGGCTGCCAGGACCCTCCAGGTAAATGTAAGCTTCAGATAAACAACAAACTGGCCAGGCGCAGTGGCTCACGTCTGTAATCCCAGCACTTTGGGAGGCCGAGGCGGGAGGATCATGAGGTCAGGAGTTCGAGACCAGCCGGGCCAACATGGTGAAATCTCATCTTTATTAAAAATACAAAAAATTAGCTGGTCGCAGTGGTGTGCACCTGTAGTCCCAGCTACTCAGGAGGCTGAGGCAGGGGAACCGCTTGAACCCGGGAGGCAGAGGTTGCAGTGAGCCGAGATCGTACCACTGCACTCCAGCCTGGGTGACAGAGCGAAACTCCGTATCAAACAACAAACAAACAAACAAACCATGTTTTGGTGCAAGCTGTCCCATGGGACTGCTTTTAATCCTAAAACAGTCTGTGCTGTTGACCTGGAACCCTAAGGCAACCGGGCCCTGGGTGTGTGTTTGCTCCATTCAGTAGCCCAGCCTCTCCCACACCCTGGCAAGGAGTCCCCAGCTGAGCTCTGGAACACACAGGTCTCCTCCCCAAATACCGGCTCCTTTTCTTTTTTTGCAAATCTCACCCACAGCCTCTACCCTAGGGCAGAAGAGACAGGCCCAAGGCAAGCAGAGTGGGAGGAAAACAGGGATGGGGTCGAGACCCAGGAACAACATCCCGGCCTTGACGTTCGCCAAAACCCGACAGCACTTCATAGGCAAATCACTCAGCTGCCCGCTACCTCAACTGAGTCACCTGCAAAGTACGAAAACCAGGACAGACAGTACCCGCCACCCCGATCCCCAAGCCAGCATGGTAGGAGCGGTGGAGCAGGTGAGGGATGAAAGGCTCCCAGCCCTGGCATACGGCCCAGGACATGTGAGAGCGCCCGTCTCTCCCCCTATCCGTGGCTCAGAGCAGGGACTGTGTCTGATTTCCTTCTGGGTCCCACTCAGATGGGAACCGCCTCCGCCCATGCACATGCCCATGGTGCCCGTCTGGCCTGAGGTGGCAGCTCCGGCCTCTGTCTCCACGCCAGGACCCGTGCTTCTTCCCTGCCCTTTCCAGGGCACTATTCTTGGTGTCCTTGGACTCAGAGGTTGTAACTGGCAGCCCAAGATGTGTTCTGGTCAAACTCATAGCATGTTTAAAATATTTGGATCAACAATTAAACACTCAGCGTTTTTCACATAAAAGCCAAGGCTTCCCAAATCTTGGCAATGAGCACAGCCTCCCACCCCACAAGTCCTCCACCAGCCCAGCTATGCAGTAAGGGCCCAAGAAGCACGACCCCCTTCTGGGGACAAGACCCTTTCCTAGAGACTTCCTATTGGTCTCTCAAATTTCCTACGCGTTCTTAAAGTGAGGCCACAGAAAGTCGAGTTTTTTATTTTTGTTTTTAGACGGAGTTTCGCTCTTGTTGCCCAGCCTGGAGTACAATGGCACGATCTCGGCTCACCACAACCTCCGCCTCCCGGGTTCAGGCGATTCTCCTGCCTCAGCCTCCCGTGTAGCTGGGATTACACGCATGCGCCACCATGCCCGGCTAATTTTGTATTTTTAGTAGAGACGGGGTTTCTCCATGTTGGTTAGGCTGGTCTCAAACTCCCAACCTCAGGTAATCCGTCCGCCTCGGCCTCTCAAAGTGCTGGGATTACAGGAGTGAGCCACTGTGCCCGGCGAGGGTAGAGTTTTTAAATCCCTCTTTGAAGTGAGACACGGCTCCTTCACACTCATTGAAGGACTGATGTGCGAGTGTCCACCCCGGTGCCCAGCAGGGCAGCTCGCGGCTCCCAGTGCCTGGTTCTGGGCTCAAACACCGGCTCCTCTACTTGCAGCTTGGGCAGGTTATTTCCCTTCTCTCTGCCTGTTTCCTGACCTGTAAAATGGAGCTAATAATTCTCTTGACCGCGTTAGAGTTGCTGTGCAGATTAAGCGAATTCCTGCCCATGAACTGCCTGGAGCGATGTCTACACCACGCGCGTGGGCGTATGGCGGTGCTGCTGTTTGTTTTGTTTTGGAGTGGGCAAAAGGGTGAGAGTCAAGAGGCTAAGTCCGCGCTATTGGCCTGACGGGCCCGGGCAAAGTTGATGAAGAAAGTCTGTTGTGAAGCAGTGTCCCCAGGGAGAGGACAGGCAGACAGACTTGTGCCACACTGGGCTCGCCGGCTGCCAGGCCTCTCCCCTCTGCGGCCAGCCCTTGACGGACTCTCAGAAGCTCCTCCTCTCCCACCTTGTCCTTCCCTGGCTAAATCTGCCTAATACCCAGCTGCAGTGGCAGGTCCCATCTGGATTCCACAGCCAGGACCCCCCACCACCTGGCCTAGGGCTCCCAGCCTGGGCACCTGGGGGTCTAGAATGCCCCAAGCAAAGGGCTAGTGCTTCGCATTGGTAATGAATGCCGGGGAGGAGCTGGTGTTTCCACAAGCTTTGCCAAGGGCCCACGGAACCACTGAAGGAGCCTGTCCCTTTCGTTTAGAGGACGTGGGCCGTGCGCCAGCACAGAGGGGCTCATAAGTTCCAAGCTTCCTTCTGCCTTCCTGCTTTTGCCTCCCGAACTGCCCCCACCTCACTTCTACAGCTGGACCCACCCCTCTGCCTGCCTGACTGGCCCCCTTTCCAGCCCCAGGAGCCGCAGCCAGTGCCTTCTCACTCCTGAACTCCTGCCTCGCGGCCCGGCAAGATGTGGCTGTGGCCTAACAGTTCACACTGCGTCCGCCTCTGCCTCCACGATGCTGAGTCCCGCGCGGGGCTACCACCCGAGGAGGCGCTCAACAAGCACGGGTCTGTGTGGAATGATGGATACATCAGCGCTCCGAGGCCTTCTCTCCTCTCCTCTTTCCCTCACCCTGCAGGGAGCCAGGAAGGAAGGGGGCCCCTAGCTGGGCTCCATGAAGAGAGGAGGGGCCCTAAGGCCCCCAGGGTACCTGTAGGTGACTTACAAATGTCTGAGTGAGACGTCCCCGGGGCAGCAGGGAGCCTGCCCATGACTCCTGTCTCTCCCTCATCCCACCCTGGCCCCCCCAGAACCACAGGCTCCTATGAGAGGTCAGGGATCTCAGAGGCGGCAGAGCCCAGCCCTCCATTAGCCTTCGGAACAGAAACTCAGGGCTCCACTGGCATCAGGAGGTGGGATTCAGGATCCCCCAGTCCCACTGGAGTTGACAAGGATGGGTGAGGCTGCCAGGGCCACTGGGCATCCCCTAGGCTGGCCCCGATGGCCCAGGCCCAGCAGCATGAGGACAGCCCATCGAGGCGTTTCCTCCCCAGCCCCAGATCAAGGTCACTGTGGTACTGTCACATAAGCCTCATGTGCACGCCATGTGCTGTCCATACCGTGCATCCCAGCGGGGTCTGGACCCCTCTCCCTTCTCACCAGGGCTCATAGTGGATGGGGTGTGTGTGTGGGAGTTCAGCAGAGCCCAGCACAGGACCCAGTCACTGCCAGCTAGGCAGGCCCTGGGCCAGCAAGCAAGTACGTGTATGAACAGGCAGCTCTCCCAGGTCGCACCGTGTCAGCCCCCTCTGCTCTGCACATGCTAGGCCCAGCCAGCCTGGTGACCTGGATCACACCTGCCCTTCCCAACACCCAGTTCCACCTGCCCTGCCAGGTGTGCACAGCCCTGGCTCCTTTCAGATCTGCCCCAATCTGGCCAGTGCCGCTGAACCTGGGCCAGGGCCTCTCCAGGACATAGGACCAGTGACAGCTCAGGGCAGCATCCAAAGCGTCCCACAGCACATGGCTCAACTGCCCTTCCACGTGACACAGGCTGCCCGAGGGCTCCAACAGTCATTGTTTCCAACAGATCAACAGACCTGCCCACTCCACCGGCTAGTCCAGTGAATCAATCCCTGTCCAAGGTACACCCAAGCTCTCGCCCTGTGGTGAGCGCACTTTTCACTGCAGTGCCAGAGATCAGGTCCCAGCACCAGCTGCCCGCTTCCAGACAACCTGCACCCAAGGCCCCAGCAAAGTGGCGTGACCCAGCTTCACACCCGAGGGGCCATGGCACAGCAGGGGACACTCGCCTCCCCCAGCCTCAGTGCTTATGCTCAACCTCTTCACTCCGCTTTGCTCCCCAGCTCCTCCATTATGATGGCCCACAGAGCACAGGAGAAAGAGCAATAGGAACACGGTCTCTGAGTTCAAATTCTAGCTCCAGCACTACCTATAGCATCCTATAAAGATGGAACCCACCCCAGTGTCCACAGGCAGGGGGAGGGGCTGAATGAACTGTGCTACAGCCCCATCCTGGAGAAGGGCTCCTTGTAGAAAGGAAGAAGGAAGATTTCTACCTATTGCTATGGTGTGAGCTCCAGGATATATTCATTAAGTAAAAAAGCAAGTACAGAAGAAGGTGCACCCAACCTGTTGTATAAGAAAATGAAGAGGGGCTGGGGGGAGATACACACACAGCACTTGCTTACATTTTCAAAAAGAAACAGGGGAAGGACAAACCCAAAACTGATCAAAATTATTACCTACAGGTGAGGGAGGAGACATGCCAGACATTTACAAATGTCCTTTGTTGACTATGGAACCATGTAAATGTTTTGCATAATTAAGAGTAAGAACAGGGCAGGCACAGTGGCTCACTCACACCTGTAATCCCAGCACTTTGGGAGGCCGAAGCGGGCGGATCACCTGAGGTCAGGAGTTCAAGACCAGCTTGACCAACATGGTGAAACCCCGTCTCTACAAAAATACAAAAATTAGCCGGGCATGATGGCGGGTGCCTGTAATCCCATCTACTTGGGAAGCTGAGGTGGAAGAATCCCTTGAACCCGGGAGGCGGAGGTTGCAGTGAGCTGAGATGGCACCATTGCACTCCAGCCTGGGTGACAGAGAGGCTCCGTCTCCAAAAAAAAAAAAAAAAAAAGAACAAAGGAACTACTAGAAATCCAAAAACTCAATCAATGAACCTGGTAAAAACACAGATAAGAAGTTTCAAGTGATTTTGAAATATAGTATTTTGACTAATCCTCCCTCCTGCCGCATAGCCTGAGAAAAAAAGAACCAGAAAGATTCTGGACTGCATCGAGTAAATCTTTTGTTGGTGATAAAATATTTAATAATACAGATATTATTATTATTTTGACTATATACACATTAATTATGTTACTGTATTTAGGATCCAAGCTTCCTATAAGAGAAAAGTGGTACAAAAATGAAATTAAAAGGTTGAACAAAAACTTTTGAAATGGAAATATTGGTATGAATTCATGATTTATTTCTATTTCTAAAAAATTCTTTTTTCCATTACAAAAAATTGGCCGGGCGTAGTGGCAGGTGCCTGTAATCCCAGCTACTCGGGAGGCTGAGGCAGGAGAATTGCTTGAACCCAGGAGGTGGAAGTTGCAGTGAGCCGAGATGGTGCCACTGCATTCCAGCCTGGGCGACAGAGTGAGACTCTTGTCTCAAAAAAAAAAAAAAAAAAAAAAAAATCATTTTTCCTAGAGAGGCCTGGAACAGTGAGCACCCTAGCATTCAAACTGTGGTCTCCAAATATCATTTTCCACTAAAAATAACCAGAACTCCTCGGTTAAAAGGCCGATTCCAGTCTACTCTGGGAACAGAAGATGTTGAACCTGAGACTGAAAGCTATGAAAGATGAGGTGGAAACGCCAGAAGAACACTAAGAAACACTTGAAGGGTCCCCAGCTGGCTAAAGGCGGACATGCTGAGGTTGCTAGGACACTAACGCATTATTCTGAAATTTTTTTTTCTTTTTTATGGGACATGGTCTCAGTCTGTCTCAGTAGGATTGTCTTTGTTCACAGACAACAATAATCATCTATGTCAAAAAATCACATGGAAACCACAAATAGATGGATATGAAAATACAAAAAACTTAGAATACTCAAGACAACTCTGAAATAAAAGGACAAAGTGGAACTAACACAACCAGATTTTGAGATGTCTGACAAAGTGCTAAGGCAATTCAGTGGAGAAAGGACAGCCTTTCCACAGATGCCACTGGAACAATTGGCTATCATAGGCAAAAAAAAAAAAAAAAAAAAGTGAACTTCAATCCATAACTCAGAAAAAATATAAAAATGGATTAAAGATGGACTATAAATAGAAATATAAACCTAAATCTATATATAAATATATCAATCTAAATATATAAAGCCATCTAAAACTTTTAGAAGAAAATAGACTAGAGAGAATCTTTATGATCTTGGATTATATGATGATTTCTTAGGCACAATACGAAAAGCATGATTCATAAAAGAAAACGTGATAACTTGAAATTCACCAAACTTTTAAAGCTTCTTCTCTTCAAAAGACATTGTTGATAGAATGAAAGGATCAGCCACAGACTGGCAGAAAATATCGGCAAAGCACGTACTTCTTGAGAGACTTATATCAAAAATATATACAGAACTCTTAGAACTTGATAATAAGAAAACAAAAAACTCAATTTTTTTTCAATGGGCAGAAAAACCCAGAGCTAACATCATACTTAATAGTGAAAGACTGGATGCCTTCCTCCTAAACTCAGCAACAAGACAATGAAAGGACGTTCACTCTTACCACTGCAATTCAACTTTGTACTAGAGGTTTTAGCCAGGGCAATTGGGCAAGAAAATGAAATAAAGGCATTCAGATTGAAAAGAAATATGTAAAACTAACTGTATCCACAGATGACATAATCTCATACATTAAAAATCCTAAGGAATCCACTAAAAAAAATTCAAGCTAATAAATGAGTTTAGCAAAGCTACAAGATGATTGTATTTCTACACATTTGCAATAAAAAGTCTGAAAATAGGAATCAAGAAGACAATTCCATTTACTATAGCATTTAAAGGAGTAAAATGCTTAAGAATAAATATAACAAAAGTACAAAACTTACTCTCTGAAAACGAAACATTGTTCAAAGAAACAAAAGATCTAAATAAATGGACAGACATTCCATGTTCATGGATTACAGACTGGTTAAGATGGCAATACTCTCCAAACTGATCTAGAGATTCAGTGCAATCACAGTCAGAATCTCAGCTGGCTTCTTTGTAAAACTGACAAGCTGATTCTAACATCCATATGGATATTGAAGGGTCACAAAATATCCAAAACAATTTTTTTTTTTTTTTTTTTAAAAAAAAGGCCAGGCTCAGTGGTTTGTGCCTATAATCCCAGCACTTTGGGAGGCCAAGGCGGGCATATCACCTGAGATCAGGAGTTCAAGACCAGCCTGGCCAACATAGCGAAACCCATCTCTACTGAAAATACAAAAATTAGCCGGGAGTGGTGGTGGGCACATGTAATCCCAGCTACTCGTAAGGCTGAGGCAGGAGAATCGCTTGAACTCGGGAGGCAGAGGTTGCAGTGAGCTGAGATCGTGCTATTGTACTCCAGCCTGGGCAACAGAGTGAGGCTCCGTCTCAAAAAAACACAAAAAACCAAAAAACCAAAGTTGGAGGACTCACACTTTCTGATTTCAAACTTACCACAATGCAACAGTAATCAAGACAGTGTGGCACGGACATAGGGATAGACATAGACCAGTGGAACAGCATAGAGAGCTCAGAAATAAACTTCCACATACATGGCAAGTGATTTCCAGCAAGGCTGCCAAAACAAATGAGTGTGGAAAGAACAGCCTTTTCAACAAATAGCACAAGGACAACAGGATATTCACGTGCAAAAGAATGAAGGTGGACTCTCAGCCTCACATCATATACAAAAACTAACTCAAAATGGATCAAAAACCTAAATGTAAGAGCTAAAACTATAAAACTCTTAGAAGAAAACATAGGTATAAATCTTCATGACCCTGGATTTAGCAATGGTTTCTCAGATGCGACACCAAAAGCACAAGCAATGAAAGAAAAATAAACTGGCTTTATCAAATATTTAGACTTTTATACTTCAAAGGATTCTATCCTGAAAATACAAAGACAACCCACAGAATGGGTGAACATATTTGTAAATTATTTATCTGATAAAGGATTGTATCTAGAATACATAAAGAATTCTTACAAAATGGCTAAAAGTAAAGAGGGTTGGAGAGAAGCAGAGCAATTAGAAGGCTCACTCGTTGCTAGTCAGAATGCAGAATGGCACAATCACTTCTGAAGGCAGTTTGGCAGTGTCTCTCTTGTTTTTTTGAGACACAGTCTTGCTCTGTTGCCCAGGCTGGAGTGCAGTGGCGCGATCTCGGCTCACTGCAACCTCCGCCTCCCAGGTTCTAGCAATTCTCCTGCCTCAGCCTCCCAAGTAGCTGGGATTACAGGTGCATGTCACCACACCCGGCTAATTTTTGTATTTTTAGTAGAGATAGGGGTTTCAACATGTTGGCTAGGCTGGTCTTGAACTCCTGACCTCAGGTGATCCACTCATCTTGGCCTCGCAAGGGATTACAGACATGAGCCACTGCATCCGGCCCAGTTTGGCAGTCTCTTGAAGCGTTATGCACACATCTACCACCACATGACCCAGCCATTCCACTCCTAGTATTTACTTAAGAAAGATGAAAGCAGCTATCCAGGCAGACTTGAACATGGATGTTTACAGTAGCTTTACTTGTAATAGTCAAAACCTGGAGACAATCCAAATGTCCATCAACCAGTGAATAAGTAAACAAACTAGGGTGAATGGATACAATGGAATACTACTCAGCACTAAAAAGGAACTACCAGTCCATGCAAGAGCATCCATCACCCACAAAACAACTATGCTGAGTGAAAGAAGCCAGACAAACATAGGGTATACTGTATGATTCCGTTTTCATAAAATTCCTGAAAATGCAAACTAATGTCCAGTGACAGAAAGCAGATCAGCAGCAGCCCGGGTTAGAAAGGGCAAGAGGGGCTGGGGGGATCTCAAAGGTGGGAATGGATATGTTCACAGTCTTACCTGAGTACATGCCTCCTGGCTGTAGAAACACATCAAAAATCAAATTGTAGGCGGGGCACAGCAGCTCTCGCCTGTAATCCCAGCACTCTGGGACTTTGGGAGCCAAGGCAGGAGGATTGCTTGAACCCAGGAGTTTGAGACAAGACTGGGCCAGATGGTGAGACCCCTATCTCTACAAAAATAAAAACATTAGCCAGTGCAGTGGCACATGCCTGTAGTCCCAGCTACCCTGGAGGCTGAGGTGGGAGGATCATTTGAGCCCAGGAGTTCGACGCTGCAGCACGAATGCACTCCAGCCTGGGCAACAGAGCAAGACCCCACCTCTAAAAAAGACAACTCAAATTGTATGTTTCATATAGGTGCACTTTGTTGTAAGTTGGTTATTCCTCTATAAGGCTATTTTATTTTATTTTTTGAGATGGAGTCTCACTCTGTCACCCAGGCTGGAGTGTGTGGCACAGTCTCAACCCACTACAACCTCTGCCTCTCGGATTCAAGCGATTCTCCTGCCTCAGCCTCCCGAGTAGCTGCAATTACAGGTGTGCGCCACTATGTCTAGCTAATTTTTGTATTTTTAGTAGAGACGGGGTTTCACCATATTGGCCAGGCTGGTCTCAAACTCTTGACCTCAGGTGATTCACTAGCCTTGGCTTCTCAAAGTGCTGGGATTACAGGCTGAACCACCACGTCTGGCCTGTAAGGCTATTTTAAAATGAAATTATTAATTTTGCTGAATGTTTAATGTAGTATATTATTAAAAGTCCTTACTTATGGCCAGGCATAATGGCTCACATCTGTAATTCCGGCACTTTGGGAGGCCGAGGCGGGTGGATCACGAGATTGGGAGATCAAGACCATCCTGGCCAACATGGTGAAACCCCGTCTCTACTAAAAATACAAAAATTGGCCAAGCATGGTGGCATGTGCCTGTAGTCCTAGCTACTCAGGAGGCTGAGGCAGGAGAATTGCTTGAACCCAGGAGACGAGGTTGCAGTGAGCTGAGATCGTGCCACTGCACTCCAGCCTGGGCGACAGACCAAGACTCTGTCTCAAGAAAAAAAAAAAAAGTCCTTACTTGTTAGAGATACATTCTGCATTTCATATGTATGTGAGATATTTACTGATGAAATTTGATGTCTGGATTTGCTTTAAAACACTCTAGTGAAAGGAAGCAGACAGGAGTGAAGGGGAAGAGGCGGAGAGGGGGCAGAAGACAGATGGAACAAGAATGACATATTGTGAGAGAATTCTTGAAGCTGGGCATTGGGTACGGTGGTGCAGGGGTCATTAAACGGTTCTAGTTTAGTGTATGTTGCATATTTTTGAAAATAAAAAGTTAGAAGGCAAATCCAGGCTTCACTGTTTCCCAGCTGTGTGAGCTCAGGCAGGTCCCCAACTTCCCTAAGGGTGAGAGTCTCCATCGGTGAGCAGGGGATGCCCCTGCCCTCCCTTGGGTTCTGTGAGGGCCTTGGTCCAGTGTCTGGCAATGGCTCCCTTATTCTGCCACTGTCTCCCCAAGGGCCTACAATCTCCTGACTGTGGCATACAGGCCCTGTGCCACTGCACTGACTGTGGCATGCAGGCTCTGATGACACCCACGGCACAGTGACGTCAGCCGACACTGGCACAGGGCTTGCTGCACACCAGGCGCTGGGGTGAGTGCAGCCATGTATCCTATTCAATCTGCATGCCAGCTCCACGGGGGATGTCCGATAGTGTGCCTCCCTTACAGGACTTGCCAAGGACACACAGTGAGTAAATGGATTGTAACTCAGGTCTGGCTTCAGTTATGACCCCTGCCACATGCTGTTCCTGAACATTCTGGGGCCTCCCAACTCTGATGGGGGGATCTGTGCCAATCTGACTTCATGGGACCATCTCCCCTCACTCAGACCCCAGCCTCTGTCCTTGGCTTCACCCAACAAGCTCAGGCCAAGTTCAAAGGCCTCCTCTGTCTGCCTCCGGGTCCGAAGCACAACCAGGCAGCCCCCAACCTTCCTCCTGGACAAGGAAGCCCCAGGGTCGCTTGTTACCTCTGTCAAGAACTCAGCAGCCCTGCAAGGAACAGACCAGCAAAGGTGACCTCATGGGAGTGTCCACGCCCTGGCTGGCTCCTGTGGGTTTGAGCAGAGGGAAATGGTACAGAGCTGTCCCTTCCTCACCCAGTGGGAAAGTCAATGGTGTTCCTCTCATGAGGGCCTGCTACACCTGCCCGTCCACCAGGTGCAACTCATGCTCCGTGCTCCCTGCATCCACTGAAATGGTCCATTGGCCCTGTGGGACCTGGTATAGCCGAGAGCAGGATGAGGCTGGCCTGGCAGTGTCAGCCCCTACTCAGGGCGGCTCTGGTTCATGGTGCTGTCGGGCCTGGCCCAGTCTGAGTGGAAGGCAAGAGGCCCACAGCCCGAAACCCTTCACCAGTGCCAGCACCCAGCCCGGAAAGTCAGGGAGCGCGGGGTCTCCCTCAGCAGATAAGACGGCCTCAGCTGCTCTTACAGGCCGGGGGGCACGGAGGGACAGGGTGTCTGCCACGTGCCCCACTAATGGGTCCCAGTGGAGATTTCAGGCTGGACGATGACAATACATTGTGCTCCTTTTCCCTGTCTGTCTGAGGGTCTCTGAGCCCTGCTTACACAGATGGCTCTGTCCCGAATGTGGGGCTGCTGCTGCCCTGGAAAGAAGGAGGGAGCCGGCATGCCCAGAGTCCAGCTTGAAGGTGGGAGCCCAGAGCTCCTCGAATCCTGCCCTGCTCCTGTGAGGAGGCCCCACCTGCTCCTGGGCCTGGCCCCCTTTGCCTTCCCCTTGCCCTGCTACTAAGAACCCCCCACCGGCCAGAAGGCAGATGCTGTCCCTGCAGGTCCCCAACCTGTGCCCTCCATGGGTGACTGTGGTCCAGCGACAGCAGAGGCTAGCTCCAGCCCAACACACCTGGCTCCCCCAAGCCCAGCCCAGCCCAGCCCAGCCCAGGACCCCGAGCCATCCCCGTGCCCAGCAGCCTGCAGGGGCCTTCCCCATGCTGGCCCAGGCCTCAGGCGGGATCCCCTGTGTGTGTGCCACTCAGCTGCCGATTAGTCATGCTCTGCCACGTGGCCACCTCTTCCATCCCTGATACTTGCCTTCTGGGAGAAAGCAGGAGAGATAAGATAGAGTGGGAGAAAGAAAAGGAAAGGCCCGGACCGCTCTTTGCTCCTGGAAGCTCTGGCTCTGAGACTGGGAGAGGCAGACAAGCCTTCCAGCAATATGACCTGTGCCTGGATTTCCCGGGGACGGAGGAGATTTGAGACATGGACAGTGCCTGCTGCAGGGCCCAGCATGGCATAGAAGGCAGGTGTCTTTCCTTCCCGCCACTCAGCCTTCCAGGAGGCTCGGAGAATGTTTGTTGACTTGGAAGACAGTCACACAGTTGTGACTTGGGTGGGACCTCGTCCTCACGTCCAACCGGCCACCTCCAGGGAAGATCAGGGCAGAAAGCACCAGGGAGTGGTCAGCTGGCAAACGCCCTCCTCGGGAAGGGACAGCTGCTGCCGGGACCCATGGCACACCCGTCCTTGCTGTCTGAGGTGGTCTCCCCAACGCTGCAACAGGGGGCCAGTCAGGGGCCTGGGTCCCAGCCCTCCCAGCCCTCAGTGACCTGCAGGCCCCATGATGGTAGAGGGAGGGTGCTAAAGAGCTGGGTACCTGAGCCCAGCTGGACAGGGAGGCAGGGAGGTCACTCCATCAATACACGCTGAGTGGCTTCTCCAAAGGCGATGGCCACCAGCAGCACAGAGAGCCCCAGGCCAGGACAGAGGCAGTATTGTGTCATTGCTGTCACGGCTCTTACTTAAATAAAATATATATTTAAAAATTTACCTCAGGCTGGGCAACAAAGTGAGACCCTATCTCTACAAAGAATTGAAAGATTCTCTGGGCGTGGTGGCACATGCCTGTAGTCCCAGCTACTTGAGAGGCTGAGGCAGGAGGATCACTTGAGCCCAGGAATTTGAGGCTGCAGTGAGCTTCGATTACACCACTGCATTCCAGCCTGGGTGGCAGAACAAGACTCTGTCTCCAAAAAAAGAAAAAAAAAAATTAATAAATACACTAACGGGGAAGAGGCAGTTGTTTCATCAGAAGATTCGCTGAGTCATTTAAATAGGGAGGCTTTCTACTGCATTTATGATGTCTGATTTATGCGCAGCTTTTTAAAGTGTCTTTTCTTTTTACATAAAACAAACCCACCTGTACAAAGCAACTGAAAAAGTAGCTTAGGAGTGACTCCAACTTTTAACCAAATATAGCACAAAGCGTGATCCACCTTCTTGGGTCAATATTTACCTGGACTTCAGCCTGCCTCGGAAAGGAAATTTGAAAATATTTGGCGAGTGGCAGAATGGTTGTCTGGCTACACAGGCTGATAAGCAGCTGGGGCTCAGGTTTCCAAGCTGGTCTTTTATGGGCGAGAGACATTATCACCATCATCAACGCCCACGTGCTAGTAGTAGCACCCACTGTTAGCCAGCTTTTTGTTTTGTTTTTGTTTCTTAAAGATTAATATATTTTAGAAGGGGAGACTTTAAAAATCATTTTTAGGTCAGATTTATGAAGGTAACACATAGAGTAAAATGTACCCTTTTTAATGTACAGGTCTATGAGTTTTGTTGTTGTTGTTTGATATTAGTAAAGATGGGGTCTCGCTATGTTGCCCAGTCTGGTCTCCAACTCTTGGCCTTAAGCAATCCTCCCGCCTTGGCCTCCCAAAATGCTGGGGTTACAGCTGTAAGCCACTGTGCCCCAACCAGGTCTATGAGTCTTGACAAATGCATACCACCACCACATCAGGACACAGCACTTCCAGCCGGCTACAGGCTCCAGCCCAGAGCCAGGCCCTTCCCTGTCCCACCCCAGACACTCCTGTCCTGTGTTCCATCCTCCTCAAGTGTTTCCCTCCTCAAGTGTCACAGAAATGGAATCGCGCAGGCTGTGGCATCCTGCACTTGGTATGATGCCTCTGTGACGCGTCCAGGGTGTCACATGTATCCCCAGCTTGTTCCTTTTTGTGGCTGCACAGGATTCTTTGGTGTGGATGTGCCACAGTCCATGTGTCCCTGCCCCAGCTGAGGGACTGCTCGTGAGATTTTGCTACTGTGTAACTGTGTATTTTCATTGCTCTGAGGGCCAATGTGCTGTCAGCTAATCACTATCATGGGGCCTGAATCAGCTCACAAGGTCACTGTGCAGGGGAACCATTGCCCTCATTCAGGGGCACAGAGCCCCGGGCACAGCCCCGCAGCTGAGAAGTGTCAAGGCATCCAGCCTGTGGGACTCCACCCCTGTATCACCACCCTCTGTCTGCCGAAGCCCCTGTGCCCCACCCATGCACTGGCACCTGAGTCTCTCAGGAGTGTGGGCAGGAGGGGTCCTGGGAGGCTGGTGCAGGAAAGACTGACCAGGCAGGTGGCAGGGAGCTCACAGCCTCCAGGCAGGAGGCTCAGGAGCAGGAGGGCCCACCCCAGGAGTGCAGGGACAGGGGAGGACAAGGAACAAAGGCTGGGGGCATGGAAGGACAGAGACACCTTCTGGAAAAGACAGAATCTGAGTTGAGCCTGGAAGCAACGCCCCAAGGGAAGGGGCCAAATGGGCAGCAGCCAGCCCTGGCCGTGGGTGGGGATGGGGCAGGGGTGCAGGATGGAGGGTGGGGCCTGGAAGGCTCATGGAGGAAGGAAGAAGAGCCTCAGAGGGGCCTTCCAATCCCAGCTCCAACCCTCCCTCCCCTGACAGAAGACCCCCAACATGGGGCAATGGCCGGGACGAGGAGGGGGCTGTCCCAGGTGGACTCTGCACTTTATCCCAGTGCCTCCTCTGCACCTGCTCTGCCCAGAGCACACAGGCGAAAGCACCAACTTTGGGCTGAGCACAGCACACGTGAGGGAGGGTGGCCAGCCAGCATGGGTTCTGGCATTATGGCCCGGGGGTCAGGGGAACTGAGCCCCAGGAAGACTCCCTAGGCAGGTGGCAGCAGCCACTGTGCAAGGAGAGGAGCCAGTGAGTCAGGAGCACCAGCTGGCCTCCACCAGCCACACCCCCAGAACCCGCATCTACTAGAGGACACTGTCAGAAGGAGCCCAACATCCAGGCAGCTGCAGGATGAGAGGCCCTAGGCAGGCTCCGCCCCTCCCCATGCTGCCCCTCTCCAACAGGGTCCCCGCAGCGCAGCCCACTCCTCCAGGCAGGCTCAGGGTTCAGAGGGTCGCGCAGCATGCAGCCTCCTTCTCACCCTCTCCTGCAGTGACCCCCTCGCTCCCCGCCCTTGGATGGCACCTGGCACACTGCCCACTCATCACTGGCGAGTGAATGGGCTCCCGAGTGCTCCCCTGTGAGCACCTCAAGGCATACAACAGGTACTTAATAAATGTTCGCTGATTATAAATCTGCAGTGGGCAGGGAGTGTCTCCACTGCCTGATATTTGTCTATTCTCTTCTCGCTTTCTGTGGGCACTGACAGCAGTGACTGCCAGTTTCGGTGCCAGCCCTGTGCTGAGTCCAGGCACCCTGGCCGCTGAGTGCTCGGCTGAGATGGGGACAGAGCCACCGCTGGCATTCTGGGGTCACAGATGCATCTGCATGTTTATTCCAACCGACAGGATTGTTGCTGACGTTAGCAGAATTGTGCTCTGCCCGCTGCTATATACAGCACCCGTATGAGGTAGGCGCCAGGCCCAAGACTGGGCATTACAGAAGCACCCCTATCCTCCCAGAGCCCTGCAAGGAAGATGTCTTCCTCACGCACGGACAGGGGCGGTGGCGCCTCAAAGTTTCCCGAGTCAGCCGGACCACCTGATCCTGAGCCCCAGCTCTTTCAGCTCCTCCAGCTCCACACATTCCTAAAACCCAGGCTGCCCACCAAACAGGAAGCAGGGAGTATCGTGGACCATGGCCCGCAGCATCTGTCCCCACTTAGCTCCCAGGAGAAAAGGCTGGCAG
This sequence comes from Pongo abelii, assembly GCF_028885655.2. Lineage (NCBI taxonomy): Eukaryota > Metazoa > Chordata > Mammalia > Primates > Hominidae > Pongo > Pongo abelii. Next base: position 18,729,436 of record NC_072004.2, on the reverse strand, counting down.
GCAGCCCCAAGACCACCGGCCGCAGCAGCAGCGGGGTGTAGGCAGGCTCGGACATGGCAAGCCTCATCCCAAAGCGCCGGTTCCCTGGGCCCAGCTCCAGCGAGCTAGAGCCCACACACTGAGCTTGAAACATCTGCCCAGACCTGGGACTGCTGTAGGGCCTAAAGCAGCGGTGAGCACAGGTTTGTTGAGGCTTCTGGGGATAAATATTTTGATATCTGTGCTCCAGGAAAGGATTCTGAGCTTCAGAGATGAAGCAACCTGCCAAGAAGACTCCTCAGCGACCGGGGCCTGCCCAGGGCATCTGCAGCCAGCCATGGCCTGGGCTGCCAAGGCAGAAATGTTTCCACATGAGCCCCTTACCCAGACAGAAAGGGCTGCTACCCCTGGCCCCAAGGCTAAAATGACAGGCCACAGACACGTGAGCCCAACACCCAGGGCTCATCTGCCTGGCGCTGGCCTCTGAATATCAGTGCCTGAGCCAGAAGGGCACAGCCCACCTTCCTCTTTTTTCTCTTTTTGAGATGCAGTCTTGCTCTGTTGCTCAGGCTGGAGTGCAGCGGCATGATCTCTGCTCACTGCAACCTCCACCTACTGGGTTCAAGCAATTCTCCTGCCTCAGCCTCTCAAGTAGCTGGGATTACAAGTGCTCGCCACCACACCCAGCTAATTTTTGTATTTTTAGTAGAGACGGGGTTTCACCATATTGGCCAGGCGGTCTCAAACTCCTGACCTCAGGTGATCCACACGCCTCAGCCTCCCAAAGAGCTGGGATTACAGGCGTGAGCCACTACGCCTGGCCCACCTTGTTCTTTAAGGCAAGCACTGTGCCAAGCAACCTGGTTTGCCTGATTGATCTCCTGCTCAGTTAATCCAGAAACAGGGGCCTAGGTGGCCTCTGGGGACTGGCTTGGGATAGAGGGTGCTTGCTCAGGTCACCCCAGATGAGTCTTCTCCATGCCCTCAGCTCACCACGGACTCCCAGGATTACCTCCCGCCACCTCCAACTCCCCTCCTGGCTAATGCTTTCCTCTCAGGCCATGGGGAGAGCAGGCTGAACCATGCCAAGGACACAAACAGATGGAGGGCAGGGCCTTCGTGTTTTGGTGGGATTGTCTTTCATGGAGGAAAAACAGGGGAATGGGTTATGCCCTCCAGTAATGACAGTGACCACAATCCTGGTATTTCTAGAATCTCTCAGTTTCGGGGCTTTTCCACATGCACAAGTCCATGAGATCCTTGCCTGGGCTCTGTGAAGTAGCTGGGATTGTACATGTGATCCCATCTCATAGATGAGCAAACCCAGGCTGAGGGCAGCCTGCAGGGACCAGGCCACCCCCTCCTTTACGCCGTTTGGCCACCGTTGGGGGAGCAGGGCCCAAGGCTGCAGGGACCACCCCAGGGGATGGGCAGTGAAGCTGCCGTTCCTGCACACTGCCGGGTCTGGAAGACTCTGAGGCTGGAAGGGGCATGGGGACATCATTCTTCTCCTCTCCAGCTGCCTTCCCCCAGAGCATGGCCTCCTCACATCAGTTACTTAAATCAGTTACTTAAACCCAGTGTGGTTCCCAGACCAGCAGCACCACCGGGGAAGCACGTCAGAATGCAGACTCTCAGGCCCTGGCCCGGGCCACTCGGCCACATTCTGCATCTGCTCCCGATCCCCAGGACTGTGGAGAAGCCATGTCTTGTCCTACAGAATCCTGAGGGCCTCCCGTGTGCATGTGACCACTGACCGTCCACTGCCAGGGCGTTCTTCCCAAGTGCGACCACGGGGACTCCGCTGAGCACTCCACACTGTCCTTTCCCTCGTCCGCCTTCCTCAGGCACGCGGCAGTGAATCCTGCAGAAGTCTCAACAGGCTCAGTACCAGGACCCAGCCCTTCACCACATTCAGTGGCCCTTCCAAGCATGTGGCCCCAGACCAGGAGCTCCTGCGGCACTGGGAAGGTGGCTGCCCTTTGAAGGGGCCACAGAAGGCAGCACACACCACCTGGATCCCGGATCCTCTGCCTGAAGCACAGCTGCAGTAACTTTCATGAAGGTATGAAATGCTCTCATGACAAAGGGCAAAATCCAGTTGTACCTTTTTTTCTTTTTCTTTTTTTAAGATGGAGTTTTGCTCTTGTTGCCCCAGGTGGAGGGCAGGGGCACGATCTCGGCTCACTGCAAACTTTGCCTCCCAGGTTCAAGTGATTCTCCTGCCTCAGCCTCCTGAGTAGCTGGGATTATAGGCGTGCACCACCACATCCAGCTAATTTTTGTATTTTCAGTAGGGACAGGGTTTCACCATGTTGGCCAGGCTAGTCTCAAACTCCTGACCTCAGGTGACCTGCTTGCCTCAGCCTCCCAAAGTGTTGGGATTACGGGCGTGAGCCACCACGCCCAGCCAGCTCATGCCTTTTTTGACCCAAAATAGAACCTCTGAGCTTGACCATGCATACAATTTGCTAGATGACTGTCAGTGACTTGCCTCCATGTGGGAGGAGAGAACTCCAAGGCTGAGGTCCCATTTCAAGGCATCTGAGAACACAGCCTTGCTAGACGTCTTAATGCCTCCTATAGGACTGGCAGCTTAGAGGGCAGACGTGGTCGGTGAGGGGGGCACTGGATGGGGGTCAGGAAAGTTGAGCACCTAGTGCATGCAGAACACGTCCTGTGGATTATTACAGAATCCTCCTGACAATCCATGAGGAAAGAACTTTATTTTATATAAGGAAACAAGAACATGGAGGCACCCAGACAGTGAGTAACTGGCCCAAAGCCACACAGCTGGGAAGCAGGAAGCCCAGCTTGTGTTTCTTTCTTTTTTTTTTTTTTTTTTGAGATAGAGTTTTGCTCTTGTAGCCCAGGCTGGAGCTGGAGTGCAATGGTGTGATCTCGGCTCACTGCAACCTCCACCTCCCGGGTTCAAGCGATTCTCCTGCCTCAGCCTCCCAAGTAGCTGAGATTACAGGTGCCCACCACCATGCCTAGCTAATTTTTGTATTTTTAGTAGAGACAGGGTTTCACCATGTTGGCCAGGCTGGTCTTGAACTCCTGACCTCAGGCATCCCAAAGTGCAGGGATTACAGGCATGAGCCACCGCATCCAGCCTCCAGCTTGTGTTTCTAACCATGAAGTCCCCCCACTGCCCCGATTCACTGCACAGACCACAGCCTTGGCGTCCTCAAGTGTGATGGGCAGGGGATGGCACAGGTGCTCATGAACATCTGAACCAGTTCTGGCTTCCTTTAGTCCTCCGAACAGAAAAGACATTTCAAAATGGAGGCAGAACAGGGCGGCTTTCTCCACTTCCCAACCAGCAGACACGGGTCCAAGAGCATCTTCCCTGCTGAACCAGGACCATCAACCACATGTGAAATTGGGGGCAGAAAGGCGGGCATTTTAGCCACCAAACTCCAGTTTGGAGACTGACCCCAGCTGCAGCATTCTTACCAAGGGACCTGGACATGTTATTTTGGAAGGAAGGAGAAAGGAGGCAAACAGGCCAGCTGTTCTCTCCAGAGGGAGTCCAAGGTGGGCCCGGGCCCAGGTTAACTTGGACAAGGCACTTCCTGTTCCAAAGGGCCACTCAGCGTCCCGTGCGGGCGGCCACCAAGGAGCTGTCTGGCCTCACATCCCTCAGGGTCCTTGCCAGGCCACACCCTATTTAAAACCTGACCTCTCAGGGCAGTCTAGGAATCATGGCGTGTTGAGCGGGGCAGCCGGGACTTCAGTTGTCCTGTTCTAGAGCATTCTGAAGGACCTCACCCACCCATGCAGGTCACCTGTGTAAGGACAAAGGACAAACACACCTTGAAGCCCCTCACCGTCCTGGCGTCCCAGCCCACCTCTCACCCAGGTCTGTCCAAGGTGCGCCCGGAGGGCACATGCCCCGTGGTCTCCAGCACATTCCATGCTCCTCACACTGTTCCTGCCACCTGGAGGAGCCCATTGCCTGCCTACATTACAGGTGCTGTCAGGCCATGCTGAAGATCCTCCTCTTGTGGCCACCGTCCCCACATGTCCCAGCCCCAGGGCCATTCCCATGGGCCCACTGGAGAAGCCACAGCCCATGCCACCAGGCTGGGCTCCTTGTCCTGCATGCTGAGTCTTGGCTTCAACTCCTACACCAGAGACGGCCTCCTCTGCTCTTTCTGCGGGGCTGGGTCCAGCCCATGACTCATTCATTCATTCCATTCCAGAACAAACCCTACTCTTGCCTGCTTCCAAACTTTTGCTCGAAATGTTCTCTTTTGTGATAATGAAGTTGTGCTGAGGTAGGAAATGTCCTCCGTTTTAGAGATGCTATGATGGAGTGCAGAGGGACAGGTCACGGCGTTCGTGACGTCAGCTACCAAGGCAGGATGTACTGGAATCTAAGTGCTGATGTTTGGAGGTTCGTCCTCTCTACTTTTCTGTAAGCTTAAAATTTGTCAATTTTAAAAAAGTACTCCTCTGCCTGAAAAACCAATTCCTTTCCTTGCCTGTCTCTTCCTCCTAAAATCTCTTTCCTTCTGGAAGGAGGCCACGACCGACCTCCTTCCATCTTCTGTCCCTGGGCCACCTCGCCTGGGCTCACTCCCAGCACAGCATCTGCTGAGCCCTGAAGCCTCTTCTGTACCCATCTTATGTCCTCAAGGAGCCTATAAACTTGCCAGGTGGGGCTGAGCCTCCCCACACCTCCCTGGGGCTATGCACAGACGCTCTGGCTGGATCCAGTGGCCTGGGCTAGAAGGCGGTGTCACCTGAGGCCAATGAAGCCATCACTAATGGGAGAAGAAAAGAGATGATGGCACCTGTGGAGAAGGGCATGTGTGGGCCACGGTGTGGCCCGATGCCTGCTGGACGCCACTGCCCCTGGGTTTGGCCGGGCTTTGCTCTCCCGTGTCTTGGTGGTTAGCCAGGCAGCCCTGAACCCACCAGGCAGAGTCAAATGGCCTGGGCCCCTCCCAGGAGCAGCAGGGCTTTCTCCACCACATTTTCAGAAGCAGGCTTCAAACTGGTGCCAGGCTGGTGGGGGGTGCAGTAGGCATGATCAGGTTTAAGTGACTCTCATTGTTTCTGACATTTGCTAATAAGTCTGATAAGGCCCCGGGAAGAAAATTACAAGATAACGGGATGGCATCAGCTGGGCTAGGAAGAGTGGCCTGGCCACCTGCCACCCATCCAGCCCCCAGGCCTCTGCTCACAGGCGCCTGCCTTTGTCCAACCCTGGGGAGCCTCCCTGTCCACCCTGGGGCTGGCCTAGCCTATGGCCAAAGAGAGGCTGGGACAAGGTGGGGCATTAGTAGCCCAACAGGGCTTGCAATTTGGAAGCAGGCCACGAAATCCCAATTAGCTCTCGACCATTGCTGAGTTTAGATGACAACCAAGGCTGCCTCATTATCTTCACGGCTGCAGTCAAAGCGAAGTTGGTTCATTTGCTACGTGCTGACCCTCTCCATTTAAAGGACAGAAAAGAAAAGAGGTGGCCGTGGCTGGACCTCTGCATGCACTGGTGACTGCAGGATGAAGCTGCCCATCTGCAGAAGAGCTCCAGGGGGCCTGCGCCCCCGAAGAGCTGGGCTGCCCACTGGTCTCCAGCTCCAAGCGTGCTCTCCAGCCACATGCTCCTCCTGGGGGGCACCCAATGTTCCCTATTAGCAGCTCCGCTGTTACTGCAAGATAATTAATTCAATTGGAAATAATTTAACAGGCAAGGAGCTCTGAGGTGCTATTTCACACCTGCTGAGGCAGAGAGAAATATTTGCAAACCAGCCCAACCCCAACTGCAAGCAAATGCCAGCCACAGTCCTCCCAAAGTGCAGAGCTCCCGACCCCTCTCCACACACAGATCTGTTCTTCAGGTAGCTATGGAGGGCTGCCAAGTGCCAGGCCCTGGGGCACTAGGACAAGCAGGCCAGGCATTCAGGGACTCTACCCAAGGGGGCCTCCTGTCTGTGCCGCATGGACTTTGTGTGATGATGCCAGAGATGCGCTCGCCAAAGAACAGGGTGCTGGGAGAAAGAATAACCTGGAGAGAGGGCAGTCAGGGTGGTGATCTTCACACTGTGGCATGCAGGATGAAAAGCAGACACCACATAGAACACAGAAAGAAGGGCCTTCCAGGCAGAGAAGCATTGTGTGCAAAAGTCCCAAGTTCAGCCTGGCTTGTCTCCTGCATGGCTCCCCCAGCCCTGCCTGTGTGTCTGGAAAGCCTCCCTCCTCTTCCTCCTCCTCCTCCTCGTCCTCCTCGTCCTGTCTGGGGCACAGCCACAGGGCCCTACCCTGTGCATCTCCTTCCTCATGCTCAAGGACAGAACCCCCAGGACCTCCAAGCGCCCGTGAACTGAAAGCAGGTTTATCTCGGACTTGGTATTTAAGGGTAAGGTGTCTGCATGACAGGAGCCAGAACACGCTAGTGAGGGGCATGGAAAATCTAAATCACAACTGAATTCTGTGGGAAATGTGAAGATGGAGAAGCCAGAAGGAAGGAGCTAAAGAGCAAGAAGAAAATTGGAAAACACAGAGAACGTCATCGAATCAGAGCCAGTGCGCAGGCCACCCCAAAGAAATCTGACGGCAGCCACTCTGCTGCACGCACAGCAGCGGGATGTTCTATCCGAACCTCCCCCCGCCTCCCGGGATACCCATTAGGTTCCAGTCTCCCTCCAGGGGAAGGAATGACTTCCTTTGGTCCTCAAGAACACTTTGAGGTAGCTACCGTCATAGTGGCGGTCCACAGACGGGAGCTCCAAAGCTGGCCAAGGTGCACACAGCCCTGCTGGCGTCCAGCCTGGCTCTAGGTGAGGCCAAAGCTTGAATGCCCTGGGCTGGGTAGGCTGGGCCAAGCCGTGCTGCCCCTGAGGGCTGACCATCCAGTGGGGAGGGACAGCGTGTATACAACATGCCATTCTAGAATGGTCCCTGGGCTCCTAGGGGTCTTCTGGAGACCAGGGGTCTGGGGGAGGGAGAGGGATTCCAAAGCTCTAGGCTGCACTGGAGATCATGTCACCTGGGCCCTTGAGGGACCCAGAAACTCCTCGAGGCGTCAGAACATCAAGTCTGTGGCTAAATTCATACCAGAGTCTGTGACGGCTTCATGGTGAGCACAGGTCTTTTTTTTTTTTTTTTTTTTTGAGACGCAGTTTCACTCTTGTTGCCCAGGCTGGAGTGCAATGGTGCGATCTCGGCTCACCGCAACCTCTGCCTCCCAGGTTCAAGCAATTCTCCTGCCTCAGCCTCCCGAGTAGCTGGGATTACAGGCATGGACCACCACGCCCGGCTAATTTTGTATTTTTAGTAGAGATGGGGTTTCTCCATGTTGAGGCTGGTCTTGAACTCCTGACCTCAGGTGATCCGCCCGCCTCGGCCTCCCAAAGTGCTGGGATTACAGGCGTGAGCCGCCGTGCCCGGCCAAGTACAGGTCTTGAAGGACAGGAGGTAGAGCCTGTCTGGGCAGTGTGTGGAGGGTGGCGAGTGTCCACACTATGTGGTGTGTGTCTGGAAGGCATAGTGACCAGGCCACATCTCCTCAGCAGGACCCTGACCAGGCTGTGAGACCAACCCTCTGCAGTGACAAGCAGCCATGGAATTTTTTTCTTTCTTTCTTTTTTTTTTTTTTTTTTTGAGATAAGGTCACCCAGATTGGAGTACAGTGGCACAATCACAGCTCACTGCAGCCTTGACCTCCCTGGGCTCAGATGATCCTCCCACCTCAGACTCCGGAATAGCTGGGACTATAGGCATGTGCCACCATGCCCTTTTTAACAAAATTTTTATTTATTTATTTATTTTTGAGAAGGAGTCTTACTCTGTCACCCAGACTGGAGTGCAGTGGCACAATCTTGGCTCACTGCAACCTCCGCCTCCCGGGTTCAAGTGATTCTTCTGCCTCAGCCTCCTGAGTAGCTGGGACTACAGGCGCATGCCACCACACCCAGCTAATTTTTGTATTTTTAGCAGAGATGGGGTTTCACCATATTGGCCAGACTGGTCTCAAACTCCTGACCTCGTGATCCACCCGCCTCAGCCTCCCAAAGTGCTGGGATTACAGGTGTGACTTTTATATTTTTTTGTAGAGATGGGATCTTGCTATGTTGCCCAGGCTGCTCCCAAACTCCTGGGCTCAAGCAATCCACCTGCCTCACTCAGCATCACAAAATGCTGGGATTACAGGCATGGGCCACTGCGCCCAGCCAACCGTGGCATTTTTTACCTTTTATTTTAGAACACTTTTAGATTTTCAGGAAAGTTGCAAAGACAGCACAGGGCAGGCCTGTGTGTCTCCACTGAGCTCCCTGAGGCTAATACCTCAGGAAGCCACAGGCCACTTATGAAAACCATAGCTGTGACAATCTGTCCATCCTCTTGGGCAAAAGCAGTGCTTTTCAGGCGGGTCTGGGGCTTCCGCAGCTTTTCAGCCCAACAGACAGGAGGCACGTCCTCATCTGGGCCACGCTGTACCTGCACACACACTCAGTCCCTGCAAGTCCGCAGCTTCCAGAGGCCATGCCAACAGGGGGTGGGTAGCGTGGGCGCCGGGAGGGAGCACACACTGCTCAACAGCAGGGAGGAGCATGAAAGGCAGGGTGCTGACGGAAATGGATCCTTCTTCACAGGGTGGTGAGACTGTCCCTGAAAACAGTTCCTCCCTGATAGCGGGGGGCGGGGATCAGCAGGGCTGGGCACAGGGACTCTCTCTTCTCGCCGGTACAGCCTGGATTGAAAATACCACGTTCTGTGCTCACTGTGCTCCCCACCACCCCCCTCTGGAACGTGTCCCGTGACCCTCTGAGGACACGGACGTTCGTGGTTCTCTGTCACCCAAAGGGAGGGACAGAACAGAACAGCACAATCTCTGCCTGTTCCAGGGCCTGCTGCCGCTCGGTGTCTCTGGGGACGATCTTCGCAGCTTTTCTGTGCCACCGATCAGGTCGAATTTCAAACAAGAGTCCATTTGAGCTTTGCAGATGCACAGCTGGGATGGAATTTGGGGTCCCCTGTCGCACTTGGGGGTCAAGGGGTGTGTGCACAAGCCACACCTGAATGGTCTGCTTCAGAACCCCCCCTTCCCCCCACTCCCCACAGCTATTGAGGGTACGCCACAGCACCTCCTACCACCACATAGTTCAAAACCAAACAAGAACAGAAGTGGCGGGATCAGGGTGCATTGGGATCCCATCATTTATTGCCGTGCATTTGTGTGATTGTTGCAGACTTCACGAATTTTTAGTTGACAATTACTTGCATTCATTCATTTTCCAGCCCGCTTATTCTAGTTCAAGGTCGCAGGTGGCTAGAGCCTCTTCCAGGGCACAAAGCCTGGACAGGACGCCGTCCCATCACAGGACACACTGGCACCCACACCTGCTCAGACTGCGACCACTTAGATGTGCCAGTTCACTGAATGTGCACATCATGGAGATGTGAAAGAAAGCAGAGTACAGAGAGAAAACCCACGGAGTCGTGAGAACACACAAACTCCATATGCACACAGTGGCCGCAGCAGGGAATCAACTTTTTATCATCAACGTTGTAACTAAAGGACGTTATTCCAGACCCTGCTGCAGATCTTGCATGTACCTGCCCACGTGTGCAGATTGGTGGTATCAGGTGGTTTAATTTAGCACTGTGCATAGTAGGAAAAGTTGGAAATAAACCAAATGACCATCGGTGGGAGAACGGGTGCAAAGGTCAGCACCTGGGAAATGCTAATAAACGTTAATTACTGTTATTATGGGACCGTAATCCTCGACTGTTGATGAAGGAAATGATGTTGAACGCCATGCAGAAGGCTGCAGAGAACATCTCAGGAAGGGACCCAAGACACTGGCAAGGGGCTCAGGGGAAAGAGATTCAAGGGGGACATTGTCACTATCTGCCTTTTTGTGCTGTTGGAATTTTCATCACGCATCAGTGTTAACTGCTTAAAATTTTAAAATTTTGAACATAATAACTGCAGACTAAGCCTGTCCCAGAGGCAAGGGGCAGAGGGCCACACACGGTGGTGAGCTGGAGCTGACAGGCGCCTCTGAGGCCCAACAGGGCGGATAAGCTGGCGCGGGCTTGCAGGCCTCCACAGCAGCCCAACCCAGGCCCCAATGAGAACACAAGCTGGCGTGGGAGTGATTGGGCCTGTCTGGGGCTGAAATGCTTTCACTCTACGTAGGATTCCAACTGGCCTGTCACAGGACGCCCCAAACAGCAGATAAGCAGCAGCAAAACAGGAGGGGCATGGGACAGGCACCAGGCACCATGAGCAGCAATGTGACACTGGAAAGAGGGGCCAGAAACACCGAACAAGGAGAGTCCTGAAAAAGTGTAGCACCCTCGGCCACCAGCGCAGGGCACGAGGGCCGTGTGTCCCAGCTCTGGTGAGCTGCTAGCCGGCGACCCCTCGTCACCACGACACGGTTGGATGGAGGAGGGCAGGGAACCTACCTGAGACTGAGACAGTTAATTTTTAAAAAAGACGAAACAAAAAAGCTTCAGGCATTTAAAGTTCCACTGAAGTCTGGGCGTGGTGGCTTATACCTGTAATCCTAGCACTTTGGGAGGCCGAGGCAGGCAGATCACCTAGGTCAGGGGTTCGAGACCAGCCCGGGCAACACCGTGAAACCCCGTCTCTACTAAAAATACAAAAATTAGTCAGGCACGGTGGTGTGTGCCTGTAATCCCAGCTACTTGGGAGGCTGAGGCAGGATAATCATTTGAACCTGGGAGGTGGAGGTTGTCTCTACAAAAAATACAAAAATTAGCCGGGCATGGTAGCACATACCTGTAATCCCAGCTACTAGGGAGGCTGAGGCAGGAGAATCGCTTGAACCCAGGAGGCAGAGGTGTCGGTGAGCTGAGATCACACCACTGCACTCCAGCCGGGCGACAGAGGGAGACTCTGTCTCAAAAAAAAAAAGTTTCACTGAATACTGGAGAATTCTCTGATGCAAAATGGGTTCCTCCCGGAGGATCCTGGGTAAGTGGGTATTTCATCTGCCATTTGGGATTCTCATGTCTAATAAGGGCCTTGCCTGAAACGGCCACCACCGTCCCTCCCATTCCCTGACCCTGTGCTGAGCCCCGTGAGGAGACACCTCTGTGGGTGAGACGCTGCTCCTCACCCGCGGCGCACCCAAGCCCCATCAGGGCGGTGGGGAGTCCACCCCCACTCCCGGTTGAGGGGTGTGGGTGCCATGGAGACCTGCAGGCTGCAGAAATGCGGCCACGGTGGCCCTGCGTGGAGATGCCCCTCTCATGGAAATGTGCTTGATCCATAATTAATAAGGGGGCAAGGGCATGCTGTCGTTTTCTTTTTTAATCACTCCGCTGTCGTTTTGACATGGAGACCCAAGATCTAAAATTAGGCCACTGGATCCCGCACCTGACTTTCTGAGCTCCCCAGGGCAGGGGCATGTCTCAGCGCTGACAGTGAAGAGGTGTCAAATCTGCACTCAGGGAACAACCGTTTCTGAACACACTGCTCCCTGCATCCCTCATCCCTTGCCTCCTTTCCCCCAGGCCAGAAGCCTTGGCTGGAGGGCGGCCCGGCCCCCCGTGGGTCCACTCTCCTCTGCAGAGTCCCAGCCCCTCGCTGGCCTCGCAGAACCCCCAATCGCAACCTTTTCTTCATGGAAACCAGCACACAGGTTTCCATTTAGGTGTGAAGGTGCCTGGCCGGCTGGAGGATTAGGAAGGCTTTGCTGTCCCCACACACGGTGTCCTCAGGGACCTGTATCCATGGCCAGGAAGAAGTTAATGTCACTGCCTCCCTCTATCCAGGACCCAAAGTTTGGGGCAGGGACAAAGAACAAGGGGTCCGGGCCCCACCCCACCCTCCAGAAGGGGTGACCTGGCAGCTGGGTGGGAAAGGCGCCCCACATCGCCGTCCTGGCTCAGGGCAGTGTCCGCCCGGAACTTGGCTGCAGGGATGCAGGGCGCCTGCACACTTCGGACTTTCCGTGTCCTCCCTGTAACTATCCCTGTCTTCTGCGGAGGCTGTGAGAAGCCGACAAGAGATGGAAAGAGCGTAGGCGACCACACACACAGGCCCTTACCAGCGGCCACCCGGGTCTGCTGGTGGTGCCACTGTCCCAGAATGACCCCTCACATGAAACTGTGCTCCAGCCCCTCACTCTGGATCCCCCCAACTCTGCACTTTTTAAGCCCACAGCGGCTCCCAGGCCCATGATGGGCCCGTGTCCATCCAATGGCCAGCACTAACTTGACCCAGCACCCCCTGCTCAGTTCAGCTCCCACGCGTGGCCTCCTTGCAGGAGAGCCACGTCCAGCACCTTCAGCAGGTTCTCCCCGGCAGCACCTGGCAGTCAGATGTGGCCAGATGGTCCCTTCCAGCTCTGTACCCTACGTGGAAAGCTGAGCTAAATCTAGAAACTTCTCTGGACAACTCTCCTCAGTTCCCTACTATGTCCTCTGCCTGTCCTGAAAGCTGCCGTGTCCCTGCCATGACAGGAGAGAAGCCGCACTTGGGGGAACCACTCGCCCTCCCTCCCCGCTGCCCAGCAGTCACAGCCCTCCCACCCACAGCACACCCAGCCAGGGGTGGGGTGGGGGCTCCTCTGGGCAGGAGGGTCCAGAGGCTTCTCCCGGAGGAGGCACTGGACCTGAGACCTGGTCCGTGAGCAGGAACTGGCTGACTGGGAAGGCCAGCAGAGGCCAGGCTCGGGGCCTGGTAGCCAGGATCCTGCAGCCAACAGCAACCCTTTCAGCACCTGCTCCGTTCTGTCTTCTTGTCTGTTTCTCTCACAGACATACCTTGTGCAGAGAAGGTGTTTGGTTTTCAGTACAAAGAAGACAGCGTTAGAGACCTGGCCCCTCCCCTCAGCCACAAGGCAGTGGGAGGCTGGCCTCTGTCGTCGGTAAACAAGGGTGCAGTTCCTGACAATCCATGAAGAGAAGATGCTGCCCCAGATGTTCACAGCCCCCCTCCCATGTCCTACTCTAGAGAGAGCTGTCGTGACCCCAAAGGCATGAACATGGCCCTCCGTGCAGGGCCAGCAGTACAGGAACCTGTTCTGGAAGGCAGAGTGCGCGGCCAACAGGGTGGGCAGCTTGCCTCCCTGCTCTGGCTGCTTTTAAGCCAGCAAACGTGAGCTGCGAGCTGCACAGGCTGAGCCAATGGAGCCGCTTCCCTGCAAGGTTTCATCAGTGACGGCCAGAGTGAATTCAGCAGATTTTTTTAATTTTTATTATTTTTATTTTTAATTTTTTGAGACAGAGTGTCTCACTCTGTCTCCCAGGCTGGAGTGTAGTGGCACGATCTCGGCTCACTACAACCTCTGCCTCCCGGCTTCAAGCAGTTCTCCTGCCTCAGCCTCCCAAGTAGCTGAGATTACAGGTGCCCGCCACCACTCCTGGCTAATTTTTGTATTTTTAGTAGAGACAGGGTTTCACCATGTTGGTCAGGCTGATCTCAAACTCCTGACTTCAGGTGATCCACCCACCTCGGCCTCCCAAGGTGCTGGGATTACAGGTACGAACCATCGCGCCCGGCCAGCAGATTTTTTTAAAGCTCCCACAGCACAGAAATGAAAGGGAACACATATCTACTCATTCAAGGCCATGCACGGCCTCCACTGGGGATGAGGATGGGCACCAGAGTGACCACACACACATGCATGAGCACTAATGGGCACAGCTCTAAACCCTGCACAGGGACCAACTCACTGGATTCTCACGATGACCCTACAAGCAGGTACTCCCACTATGCCCATTTAACAGAGGAGGAAACGAGCCCAGAGTGAGGATGTGGCTTGTCCATGTCACCCAGCTGGGAAGCCATGGAACTCTGCAGAGCACTGTACCCACCCCCAAGAAGAAGGGCGACACGGAGGGATGAGGCCGAATTAGGGAAGAGCCAGAGCTGGCTGGAGACAGCAGTGGGACACATTCTGCTACGGCCAGAGCACGGGGAAGCGGAGGAGATGCTCACCAGCACCTGTCACGTCACAGCTCAGCCTGGCCCACTTCCCGAGCCTCGGCTCCCACCTTTCACAGTGTGCTGCCCTGGACAAGTGCCCTCCATCTCAACAGTTTCCCCTGCAAGGTGAGGAGGAACTTTCTAGAACTGCCACCTCTAGGCCTGCATCACAGAAGAGGGTGGGGGTGCCATGTCCCTGCCTGGGCAGGGGCAGCGTTCACACCTGAGTGAGTCTGAACCTCCCCGTTCCTTTGGCCCCCTTCAGGACCTATGCTGGTGCTTGGGTTCCACTCAGAAGGTGGTCTGGGCTCCCCTGAAAGCCAATTTGGCCACATCAGCTCTGACCACGGCCCATCCACCCAGACCACTAAAGCCTGTCACAATGATCCCCGGGCCCAGCCAGCCCCTGCGCTGCCCTCTGATCACACAGAAGCAAATGCTCGCCCTCTCCGGCGGAAGCCACCTATGTTTTTCTGCCTCCCGTCCTATGAATATGGCATCTGGGTGGGGCAGGCAGAGTGGCTCCATAGAAGGAGGGGGATGTGTGTGGTTCCCTGGGCTTCTCCTCCAGGTCTCCCTCTGCCTGGGAAGAGCCAGCAGGCTTGAATGCTCCACTTCTTTCACAGATGATGTGGCTTTAAAGAAACATGCTCTGAGGCCTTGAAGTGCTGCGCACTGTGCCGGGCACCAGGCCTCCGTGATGAGTAGAACACAGCCACTCCTGGGGAAGGGCACACGCAGCAGCCACACGTCACACTGAAGCGGCTGGATGGACGCCAGAGAGTCCACAGGCAGGTGAGGGGGAGTCCCCCAGACCATGAGCTCCAGAGAACAGGGCCACGTCCTGCTCAGCTGAGCATCCCTAAAACTCAGGAACAGGTCTTCTGACTCTCAGAGCAGCCCTATGAGGCAGCTGTCATTGGGAGTCTCATTGCCCAAGAGAGAAGGGCCTGGCCCAGGTGCCCAGCAAACTGGATGCTCAGCCAAGGCCGGAGCCTTCTGCATGAGAGCCTTCCTTCCTGCTCTCTCTCTCTTTTTTTTTTTTTTAGATGGAGTCTCGCTCTGTCGCCCAAGCTGGAGTGCAATGGCATGATCTTGGCTCACTGCCACCCCCGCTTCCTGGGTTCAAGCGGTTCCCCTGCCTCAGTCTCCTGAGTAGCTGGGATTACAGGCATGCGCCACCACACCCGGCTGTTTTTTGTATTTTTAGTAGAGAGGGGGTTTCACCATGTTGGCCAGGCTGGTCTCAAACTCCTGACCTCAGATGATCCACCTGCCTCAGCCTCCCGAAGTGCTGGGATTACAGGTGTGAACCACCGCGCCTGGCCCTTCCTGCAAATTCCTGTTGCCTCTGAACACGCATGACGCCACATGAGCCACTCCAAGCAACTGGGACTGAGAGGAAGGTTAAAACGCCCTTTGTCTGCTGGAAGATCCTTGGAGTGAGAGCTTTGCTATTAATGGGGGAATCAAATGCGTCTGCAGATGCCGTGGCTCCCGCAGTGCTGTGGCCCACTGCCTCTCAGTGGGAAAGCAAGGTTCTCATCTTCAGCCAAGCACAGGATGCCGAAAAGAGACAGAGAAGCCCTCAGTCTTGGCAGATCCGCAGGGGCTCTAAGAGGACATAATTTGCCTCTGATGCCTCAAGTCTCCCTCACCTTGCTGAGCTGCTTCTAGGTTCCCGCCAGAGGATTCAGTCCCAGGTCAGATGCCTGCCTGGCGTCCCTTAACCCCTGGCTTTTCTCCCAGAGCCTCTGCACTCAGCAATGCCCCCAACCACCACCACGCATGCACCGGCTCCTGGCCTCTGGGCAGCCTGTTAGTCTTTCCTGCCCGGCTGATTCTTGCCGCCACCTCCCCAGCCTGACCCTCACGCAGGGACACACCAGAGCAGCAGACCTACATAGAGCCGACACCTCTGGCCACCCTGTACTGGGCTCCACTGGCCTTTGTTTCTTTGTCCCTTGCTTCATTATGAAAGGGACGTGACGTGCTGACAAAATTACACATGGTAAACAGACGGGAAATGCAAAATGGAAGATGCTGGTGCACACAGAAAGTCTTGGAGGAGGAAAGCCAGGTGCGTGGTTGAGAAGCCCCTGCTGCTTCGGAGGCTCCTGGCTCGCTCTGGGACCCAGGCGGTTACGAGGATGCCTGAGCAGGTCCCTGTAGCCTCCGGACTCAACTTCCTGCTCATCTCCAAAAGCCCACACCTCCCAGAACAGTACTTTCCATGGGGCAAATGCCCAGGAGATGTTTGCTGAATGAATAAAGAACTGAGGCAAAGCTCAGCAGGACTGAAATGGGGTGGGCCCAAGCCAGCACCAAGGAGTAGAGGGGGACATTGCAGGGGCTGGTGACAATGACAGGCCACTCTCCCAGTTCCGTGTAGAGCCAGGCGTCCGGGACTGTCAGGTGTTCCCGAGGGAAAGTACTGGCTCCTGGAGCCCATGGCTGCCAAGCTGAGCTTCAAGCCCTCCCCAGGGTTTCCTAGGAGGAAATGGCATCTCTAAGCGAATGGCCAGGGAGGGCCAGGGACTGGCTAGGGACAGAACCATGCTTGGCTGGCTGGGCTAAACACCAGAACCCCAAGAGCTTGGCACCTGCAGTAGCTTCCTGCTGCAGGACATTCAGAGGAGGCAGCTGGAGGCACGCAAAGAAAGGGCAGTGGAGGCTGGGCACGGGAGCGCATGCTTACAGTCCCAGCACTTTGGGAGGGTGAGGCGGCAGAATCGCTGGAGCCCAGGAGTTTGAGACCAGCCTGGGCAACATGGTGAGACCGCCGTCTCCACACACACAAACACACACACACACACACACACACACACACACACACAAAATTAAAAAATTAGGGCTGGGCATGGTGGCTCATGCCTGCAATCCCAGGGCTTTGGGAAGCTGAGGCAGGTGGAACACGTGAGGTCAAGAGTTCGAAACCAGCCTGGCCAACATGGTGGAACCCTGTCTCTACTAAAAATACAAAAAATTAGCTGGGTGTGGTGGCACACGACTGTAATCCCAGCTACTTGGGAGGCTGAGGCAGGAGAATTGCTTGAACCTGGGAGGCAGGGGTTGCAGTGAGCTGAGATCGCACCATTGTACTCCAATCTGGGCAACAAGAGTGAAACTCTATCTCAAAAAAGAAAAAAAAAAAAATTAGCCAGGCATGGTGACACGTGGCTATATTCTCAGCTACTCGGGCTGAGATGGGAGGATCTCCTGAGCCCAGGAGGCAGAGGTTGCAGTGAGCAGAGATGGCACTACTGCACTCCTGCCCGGGCAGAGTGAGAACCAGTCTCAGGAAAAAAAAAAAAGAAAGAAAGAAAGGGCAGCAGAGTGGACCGGAGCCTGGCTTGGCAATGGGTTTGTAGTGATTTCTGAGCCCTCCTAGGCCTCAGGTGCTCCATGTACACTATAACAAGGTCCCTTCCAGCTGCCACCCCTCCAAGAGCCTGCCCCCACCACCTAGCAGGAAGCACCACTCCAAGGTCAGCCCACCCAACCAGGGTCCTAAGAGAAGCACGAAACCATTCTTAGCAAGTCTGATTGGAAAGGTTTCCATCAGCAAGTCCTTCACCATTTCCAAAATGCATCCCATCCCAACCCTGTTCTCTCTGCATCACTGCCATGGTTGCAGAAACCTTCATAAAATCCAAATCAGACCTCGTCTCTGCTCACTTCACCCCGTTGCAGCTTCTTACTCTCCCCATTTTTACAGACAAGGAAACTGAGTCCCAGAGGCCCGGTATGACCCGCCAAGGCTGCACAGCTAGCAAGTGTGCCGGCGAGGCTGGTCCCAGCCCCTTTTCCAAGCCTGGCTCCAAGACATAGGACTTCAGAAAAGGGGACCCTGGGGAGGGCTGGAGGCAGTGGGGTCTGAAGGAACACTACGTTAGGACTTCCCATGCAAGCCTTGCCAATGAGATCAACACTACTGTACCCATTTCACAGAAGAGGAAACTGAGGCTCACAGAGGCTAACTGAACTGCTCGAGGCAGGCAGAACAGGACTGGAAGCCAGGCAGCCTGTTTAAAGTGGGTGCCTGCCCCTCAGAGGCCTGTCGGGGAAGGGAGCCTGCTGTGAAGGGGGCCAGCCAGAGCCTGGGCACCTGTGGAGAGGGACAGGGGTCAGAGGCAGTCCAGCACTGAGCTTCTTGAAACGGGCCTGTGAGTACTCAGAGGTGCCAAAGGCTGGTGGAGCCAGATGAAGGCCAGTTCTGGCTGGTAAGGGACATCCAAGTAGGGGTGGAGGAATTGTGGCCTCTGGATTGGGTGGGCATTTGTGGTTATCAGTGAGTCTCGGCCAGGATTCCCAGGAAACCCTAGGCACAGAGGGGAGCCCGAGAACAGGATGGCAACAGAAGTGTGGGGGCAGAAAAGACCCACCATGCAGCCCCACCCCCTCCCAGTTTCTGAGTGGGGAACCTATGGTTCAGAGCAGTGAAACGGCCACCCCAGGCCAATCAGTGGTGTGACTGGGGCTGGAGCCCTGCTGCACGGCTGCGAGTGGCCCAGTGCTCTTCCTGGCCTGAGTGGGCCCCACCTGAGTGCTGGGGAGTCAGAGGTGGACAAAGCCTCTAAGGCCCACTGGCTACTCTACCCCACCTGAGGCCTCCACCAGGCCCGCCAAGACCCAGCCTCTAAGACAGTCACAGCGAAGCCACAGCCTGACCTGGCCAGAAAGATCCCCGGTGACCTGGCTGGGGCATGTCCTTTGCACAGCGCCCCATGTGCTGTACGCTGTGCACTCCTTGACCACCATGTGGTCAGGGCAGGCGTCGGGTGAAGGCAGACAGGGAGGCCTCCAGTGTGCCAGGTGGGACGGAAAGGCTCTAGGCCCCACCCTAGGGGACACCAGAGGCAAGAACGTGCCTGGGTGCAGGAGAAATGTGCCCTGGGCCAGGCCGAGCTGCCTGCCTGGGAGGCAGGAGCAGACACCAAGGGGCCACCCCATCCTCGCCACTCGCCAGCCAGAGCCAGGTTCTGGACCAGCTCTTGGCACATATGGTCTCATTTCATCACCAAATGCCACAGCAGACGCTGTGGCAGAGGTTATCCGAAAAGGAGACGGAGGTACAGGTTAGGCAGGTAACCTATCCAAAGCCACATAGCTAAAGAGCAAAAGGGGCTGCCTGGCGCCCAGAAACTGTGCTCTCTTCACCACACCGGCCCCGGGGAGGGGTTAGAGAACTGGGAATGGAGGCACGGGCCCCTGGGGATGGTGGAATTTGGAGCCACATCTGTGCAGACATCATCACCTTTTAACCAAACTGGCCCTTGAGGAAAAGCCTTGCCTAGCCAAGGAGCAGCATGGTGACCGGGTGACAGGTCCCAAACAAGCCACCCTTCCTGTCCACACCAGCTGCATGTCTACACAGGCTCCCTGCCGCCCTAGCCACAGGGGCAGGGTGTCCAGCCTCCCCTCGACACTCCTCCCCACCTCCACCTCACCCCACCCTCACCTACACGCCACCTGAGCTCCCGCTTGTCCTTCCTGCTTCAAGACTACCTTTAACCAACTATCCCCTGGGCCCTGGAATCCCTGAACCCTGGGCCTGGCCTGACACACATCTAGGAGTCGGCAATGTGTGCAGTGTGACTGAAGATAGCAAGGACCCCGGCTGCGCCTTCCTCTCCCCTCTCTCCTCCCCTCCTCCAGACCCCACACTCAAATTCTATTTGCCTCAGGTTCCATGGAGTCTCACATGATGGGCAGGACCCACACACACCACAGTCATCAAACATTTACTGGGCGCTGTGGGGCAGGGCCGGGAGGACAACAGCCACTCCCAGCTCACACTTATCAGGCTTCAACTCTGCCTGGCTCCCTGTGCTGCACATAGAGTGTGTCACATCCTCACACAACTCAGGAGGTGGAACCTACAGGTAACCGTCTTTCACAGTTAAGAACGCCAAGGCACAAAGCTTGCCACAGTGAATGGCCGGCCACAACTGGAACCCAAGCAGTGAGGCTGCAAGCTGGAAGCTAAGTCCCCGTGAGTCCCTGCCTGAGCCCACCCTGAAGAAGCCTGGAAAGGTATCAAGGACAAAACCCACAGAGCAGTTCCTCAACCGATGCCCTGGGATGGCCGCCCGAGGGAGAAGTGGATGGTAAGGCTGGAAGTGAGAAGAGGGAACAGACGAGGGTCACTGATGCTGAGCCGGCTCAGCCAGGCAGCTGTGCCTGGGTCACAGATGAGAACACCAAGGCTCAGAGAAGCCAGGAACCTTGCCCAGGTCCATCTTGCTATCAAAGGCAGGACAGACCTGTGTGCTGAGAGGCCCAGAGAGATGAGGGGGGCACAACCGCACCGGGCTCCCGAGGATGGCAAGGGGGACAGACTCCAGTGGGCTCAAGGACATGGGGGTACCACTTCCACGTGGCTACCTCACGCGGACGCCCCACGTGCAGCCTGACCCACAGGAAGTCCAGTCATAATATTGACACAGGCAGGGCACACAGCAGCCGGGAAGCTGGGCTGTCGCAAAGTTGGTGCAGGGCATGTGAGGGCACCCCAGGCTCCTGCGGGAGGGGCCTCAGGACCGGATCTGGGCCAGATCCACGAGAGGCACTCAGAGGGCCTCTTCCTGCCAGCGAGGCTGGCGTTCCAGCCCATTGGAGTCGGCCGTGCTGCGGCTCGGGGCTGTTTTTCCACTTTCCTGCCATGATGCATCCATGTACCAGGCAGTGAGGGGCATAGGGGGCATGAAGCACAGGGCAGGACCAGCTCTGCACACACAGCCGAGGCCCTGACAAGTCAAGTGACTTCTCGGGCCTTCAGCTGCTGCTTCTGTAACACCAGGGCTGCCCCTTAAGGTAGATCAGATCCGCTCAATCCATGTGTTGTGTCTCAGGCACTGAGCTCACTGCAGCGGCAGCCACGACAGTGGCAGGAGCGGTGATGATGACAATGAGGCTGACCACCGTGACAGTCACAGTGGAGGCACAGTTAGCACTGAGCTCCTGCTGTGGAGGGCACTGTCCCTCGCCACGGGCTGTCCCGCCCCTCAAGACAGCTGCAATCCCTCGATCTCACGCTCAAAGGCTGTTGGGGAACATGTGCCTTTGAGCAGACAAATGCCCCTGGCGGAGCACGGTGGCTCACCTGTAATCCCAGCACTTTGGGAGGCCGAGACAGGTGGATCATTTGAGGTCAGGAGTTTGAGACCAGCCTGGCCAACATGGTGAAACCTTGTCTCCACTAAAAATGCAAAAATTAGCCGGGCATGGTGGCCCACACCTGTAGTCCCAGCTACTTGGGAGGCTGAGGTGGGAGAATTTATTGAACCTGGGAGGCGGAGCTTGCAGTGAGTGGAGATCGCACCACTGCACTCCAGCCTGGGTGACAGAGCAAGAGTCTGTCTCAAGAAAAAAAAAGAAATGCCCCCAGGTCCCACCAGACCCCTGCCCAGAGGAGGCCATTTCCCATCCCCCTGCCCCATGTGGCTTCTCTGATGTCAGGCGTGTCCCACGTCCCCATCCACCTGACAAGGAACCTGCACGCAGCCATCCTTTCCTCGCAGATGCTCCCTTTTCCATGCTTCTCAATTCAACGGGAAGGAGGCCTCAAGTGGCTGCTGGTGACTTTGACCCCTGCCTTGGACACTTACCTTGTGACTAGGACAGCCTGGCCGAGGCTCCAAGATCTGTCTCAGCAGCAGGGGAGAGTTGGAGGGTGGGCGCTAGGGGTGCAGGAGGCCCCAGCCTGAGGAGCCGGCAGACTAAGAGCCCCTGAGGCCCTCAGAGAGGAGCACATTGGGGGTTCCCACCAGCTGCTCCTTAACAGCACCTCCACCTCCCAGGGAGGCTTCCTGACCTCAGGCACATGGGGCTTCTGGGCAGACACCTGGTCTATGTGAGTGTTGTTATTGGTGCCAGCCGTCGGTGGGGCCAAACCTGGCCTCTGACCCCTCAGCCCTTCCAATAACCGTATCTGCAGGGGCCCCCTCTCAGCCCCACCTCACAGGGAGGTGCCATCTCTCAGTTCCACGGAAATGCGAAGGGGGAAGCCCCAGGATTCTGCAGCAGGAAGCACAGGGTGCCCCTTAGGAAGAAGGGGCAGTTTGGGCCTGAGATGGAGGAAGGCCAGAAAGGCGACTAAAAACTTCATGAGCAAAGATCATTAATAGCAATAGCAACATCGCCCATCCACGCTGGCTTTATTGCTTTATTACAACCATGCTGCTGCCGTAGGGGGGTGGCAGGCAAAGTGACAGGTGTGCTGGGGCCGCTGTGTGCCTGGAGCCAGGCTGCCCACACCAAGCTCCTCAGCGAACCCTGAGGAAGGGACGCTATGCTCATCTTAGAGGAAAGACCAAACACCTTTCTAAGAATGCACATGGCCAGGTCTGAGGCCACTAGGGCACCCAGCTCCAGCACAGCCCCACCCACCTCACCCAGGAGCGGGGCACTGTCTGCCCGCCTCCCCAGGAGGGCATTGGCTCCTGGAAGAGGGGAGTCTGTAGCACTCGGCCTGCACAGGGCTTGTGAGGCCCTCACAGGGCGGGGCTGTGGCCTCGGCAGCTTTAATTCTCTAGAGCCCCTGCCCAGCCCCTTTAGGCCTGGCTGTCCCCTATGTTCTTCCTCCTGAGTCTCGGGAAGGAGCCCTCTTGGCTAAGGTGGTTTTGAGAGCAATCCCACCAGCCCCAGGACGGAGGCATGGGTGGGTCAGGGGGAAGGAGAAGAGCCACGGACGCCGCCGAGAGGATGCGGCATCGAACACCAGGTCCTTGGGCAGTGGTGGCGGCACTGGTCCTACGGTTGCTTCCCACCAATGGCTCTTACCCCTCCGGGACTCTTACCCGCCCACATTCTACTCCTGGCAGGGACTGAGGGCTGGAGATGGAGTATGGGGCTCAGGTGGGGGGTTCATGCTGCCTCCCCTCTGCCCCCAGTGGAATCTTCATCCCTGAATCCAGCTGTTTCCAAGCCCTCTTCCCCATCTCCTTTGGATTAACAGAGGATCCAGAATGGAAAGGATCTTGGGAGATAATTTACCGCCTTTGATTTTAGCCCAGGAAACTACAAGCAGGAGAGGGGACCAGAACTTGCCAAGTTTACACAGCAGGGCGGTGCAGAACAGAATTACACATGACAAGGGCACAGAGGCCAGAGACGGCAGAGGCGCTTCAGCAACATCTGGCCAGCTCACAGCAACCCCCAAACCTCAGTCTCCTTGGAAACTCCAGCTAAGTCCCATGAGCAGCCCGCTCCACCTGGGAAGGCGGGTACCCCCAATCTCTCTTCCTTCTGCTCCCACAGCTGCCCAACGGGGACAGTGCCTAGCAGCTGCCAACACTGTCCTCACCAGAGGGGCTCACACCCACTGCCCATGCCAATTCAAACGAGAGGCTGTGATGTCAGCTGGACAGGTGGGACTCAGCCTGGTAGGAGTGCCCTGGCCAGGGAGGGCCTTGGGAGCAAGGCCTCCAGGCACACATACCCCTGCACTGCACATACCGGGTGGGGTCCCTGCCTTGGTTCATTTTCAGCATGGGATGATGGGACAAATGTCTTCCCAGGAGGGTGAGCCCAGCGGCTGCCTGGAACCTCTTGCACACCTGCAGAGCCCTGCACCTGCCTGCCAGTGCCTTGCGAGACAACAGCTGGTTTTGAAAACTGTGGCTGGGGAATCTTTGCAGGCTCCACCTCCCACCCTCTGCATCCATCCTCAGGACCCTCCTAATTGGCTACTTCCCATCAGTCAACCAGATTCTCCATCCTCCTTCCCCCAGGACCTTTGAGTCAGGCTGCTCTGCCCCCATTTCAGCTTCTCTTGAGATCTCTGCCCACTGCCCAGGGCACACCTTGCCTGTAAGCAAAGGGTCCCCACAGCCAGCCCAGGCTCGCCAGCCACCAACACCTGCAGGAGAGAGACCACACCTCTGCGTCAGGCCAGTGTCCCCTTTTTTGAATAAAATGATGGAATCATCTCAAGGTCCAGCAGTAACACAAACAAGGGAAACTCCCCTGGAACAGAAGCTCAGTGTCCTCAGCCCAGCATCTTCTGAACCGGGAGGCCCAGTGGGCAGCCTAGCACTTACCATCTCCCATCTGAGCCCACCTGAGTCTCACTGTGCCACACCTGGCAGGGAATGGGGAGGGCAGGGAGTCGGGACAAGGAGGCAGGAACAGGGCTGCCTCTAGGGCAACTGATGAACCCTGGCAGCAGCATCTGTGACACTGGCGAGCCCAACACCAGCTGCCACTCTGTGGCCCCGTGGCATTGGCCACAAATGAGCACATCCATCATCTCCTGAGTCTCAAGCTGTCCCTCCCGGCTGACTCCGCACTTCTGGAGAGAAAGGGGCCGCCAGCTACAGAAATACTTTCCAAGATGTATCCCTAGGCCATGAGAATTTTCTGGGCAAGAGTTTCTGGGTCCAAGTGAAAGTGCTTGGCCTAAAGCTGGGAGCAGTGGCTGAAAGAGGTAGGCCTGGGTGTTTCCACTCATGCAAGAGCTCTTCTGGAGATGGAGCAGCCAGGCAGCTCCCACAGCTGCTTCTCCTTGGAGCCCAAACCCTTTTACACCCATTCACTCCCTGAAGGCCTTGTTGCACCTCTGAGCAAAGTGGGGCAGAGGCTGCTCCTCCAGACCCAAGGGAAGGGTTTTGTTTTGGGTCACCGAGTAGGTTAGCAGTGAAATGACACAAAAACTCATGCTTTGGAAATTGTCCATGGAATTTCATTCAGCCTCCAAAGAAGACCCAGGAATGGGGTAAAGCAAATAACACAGCCCTGCTGGGCTGCATCTCAGTTCCTGACAGTGCAGGCCTGGGGCCTGGCAGGGAGTTTTACAGGGAGAGAAAGAAGGCACGAGAAAGTGGGGAACGGCCAAGCGGGTCCTGCGTGATCCCAGTAGAGTTAGGGGTGAGTGTGCCTGGTTGCATGGCTTCCTGGGGCCGCCTCAGGATTCCTCCTCCAGGAAAGAGGGCACCCTTCACCATCCATGCCTCACAGCACCAGGCCAGGCCCAGGACATCCACAGGTGCCTCAGACCCCACCCCTAGTTTCCAAGAGCTCTCAGTCTAGGTAGGAGGCAAAACACACAGTTTCAACCTCAGTTCCCGGGGCCAGGGCTCAGCACTGCCGCAGGGCTCGGGAAGGCACAGGGAGGAGGGCCCAGCCATGTCTGCACAGAGCCAGGGCTCAGGGAAGCCAGGGCTCAGGGAAGCCAGGCTGGAGAAGCCAAGGCAGCCAGGTGAAGGCGGGAAAGCCGGCGAAGGGGAGGAAGCAGAAAGTGCAAAGGCACTGAAGTACAGAGAAGAACGCATCTGCAGAACAGTAGTGGCTCAGGTGGCCCAAGCTCTGGGAGATTAGTTTCAGGAGATGCACCCAACTGGGCGCAGGGGGCAGGTCACGAACGAACCTCACAAGCCATGCTTAGCCTGAAGGCCACCGGCCGGGTCCACAGAAAGGTGGAAGTAGGAGGCCCAACCTACTGGGAATGCCTAAGAAAAGGGAAAGTAACTAAGGCCGCCTGGGTCCCCTGCCTCCTCTCCTCAGTGTGGGAGGGATCCCGAGAGATGCCTACACCAAACCCTACTGCCCAGGGCCGCACGTTGCCTTTCGGTTAGGGTGATTCTGCTCACACTAGCGGTGTCCAATAGCCTTCATCATGCTGTGAATGCCAGAACCAAAAATAAATAATCCAGGGAAGACACACTTGGGTCCCACCCAGCCATCTCTGGAGTATGAGGAACCTGCAGGCAGGGATGGGCCAGCTCAGCGGAAGAGATCAGCTCAGTGGGGATCCTGCCTGCCAGGCTCCAGGTGGGAGTGCACTCCCTCTCCCCTCCCTTTTGTTCCTGTCCATGTCACTCCCAGCCATCCTGGCACAGACTGTGAACTGACCCAGTTCGAGACACGTTGTTGTACACTTTGTCAACACGTTGCTTGGGCACCACAATTCTAAAGTTAGCCCTAGCCTGATGGCAGAGGCTCCCCACCAGGCCAGTGCCAGCAGCACACAGAGCAATGCTGCTGCCCAGCTCAGCTGCCATTCAGAGGCAGGCAGTGCCCCAGGGGCAGCAGGGCTGTTGCCAGCTAAAAGCCCACGTCCACTGCCTGGCTCTGAAAGATCCCACACTCATGTGCCATGGAACGGCTTGCACTTGAGACCCAACATCAAGGGGCCAGGGGAGTGAGCATGGGCACTGGGGAAAAGGAACTGACTGTCCCCAGCCATGGAGCTGAAGCTAGACCTGCCATTCGTTCTGCAGGAGTCCAGCTGTGAGCACAGCCCAGACAGGAGTGGGGGAGACCTGGGAGGGCCACGGTATCTTAGGTGACACTGGTCTGAAGAGACAAGAGCCCTGTGCTCCTACAGCCAAGGTCTCAGTCAGGCCTGATGAGCCAGCTGGCTCTGCTCAAAGAAAAACCCTTCTTGTGCCACAGGCTCCGCCAGTAAGCCCAGCTCAGCTCAGCCTTCCCGCAAGTGCAAGAGGCCCTGGCAGAGGACGACGCTTTCTGGTCCAGAAACACTGGCTTGGAGCCCATTGGATATGCGGCCATGCCCTGGGAGCCAGATTTCTGAGCCAGATGGAAGCAAGAGTCTCAGACAGTTTGGCTCATGCCCCCATCCTAACTTCTGACATACACACACACTCACACACATGCACACACTCACACACATACACACACACACCGCCATCCTTGAGCAGACAGTCCAGATTGCAGGTATGCACTTGGGGTCCTCCCTCACAAGCCCCAGGCCCACCTGTAGTCCACCTTCTGTCTACACTCACATCCCTTTCCTTGGCCTCCTCGACTCCTGCCCACCCTGCCCCTACGACTCCTCCAAAAAGCCCACGTGGGCCAAGTGCTGCCCTGCCTATGGCCCACTGTCACCTCCTCCAGCCCCCACGACCCTGTCTCCCCACACATTAGCTGGTTATGCTCTCTCCTGTAACTCCTTGGTTAATAAGTTGTGAGCTTTCTTATTAACCAAATGCTGATTTTTCTATGTCACATCTACTGTCCAATCTGACCTTGTTAACCCAGCGCCAGCCCAGGAGGGCAGGGTCCCGTCCGGGCACAGAGCTGCCCCAGAGCCAGGACTTGGTAAAGCGAGGGGATGGCAGCATTTCAGAGCTGGATGGTGCCTCAGCTGAGCATCCTCACTTTACAGACGGAGAAACCGATGCCCAGGGAGGGGATGTGAATGACAAGGGCACAGGGCCTGGGCTGATCCCACAGCACCTACAAGGTCGGCTTTCCTGGCACCTGGAGGGATCCCTTGGGGCACTCAGAAACAAGCCATAGACCGCTGGCTGGGGATCTGAAAATGGAAACTGAGCCAGCAGCAGCAGCAGCAAACTCACACTAAGGGTGGTAGGCAGGTGAGGGAGCTGCAGGTGAGGAGGTGACTGAGGTGAGGCAGGAGCACCCACACCTTTTCTTCCTCCTCCTCCTCTTCCTCCTCCCAGGAGCCAGGAGTACACCTCACCTTGCCCACAGTGCCACCTACCATCTGGCCACCCTGGGGTGCAGCTGCTGCCAGTACCAGCCAGCAGGTCAAACATCCAGGCCCTGGAAACCCCAGGCCCAGCCAGCGGCCCAGCGCAGCAAGCGGACTCTCACCTCCCAGAAAGGAAAAGCTGCCTCTTCCCAAACTAACTCTCCAGACTAGAGTGGCCAACTGTCCTGTTCTGCCCAGGACTGACTTGGGTTCCAAGGAAAGAGACTCTCAGGCTAAAAGCAGGAAAGTCCCTGGCCAGAGGGACAGGTCAGCGTCCTGATACAGACATAAGGCCTGCTGCCCCTCTATAGGTATCCTCTGCAGGGCCGAGGGCTGGGGCTTTGGTATGGTTGACAGTGAGTGTCAGAACGCCTGTCTGCAGCTGACTCGTCAAATGCCTTTCCTCCCTGGAGCACACATGCAGGAGCTGCCCCAGGTCCAATAGAGCGAGAGGTCTTGGGCAGGGTGCACTGTGGGAGAGAGGGGCCTCGGAGGAGAGGAGCTGCATATTGACCTTGAGGATGGACCTGGGTGTCCCCAAGCAAAGACCTGCATATGAGAGCCAGGCACCCAGGGAGAGCAGAAAGCAAGGTGGCCACGCAGGGCTTGGAAGGGGACAAAGGCACCAGGAAGCACCCTCCCAAGGCTGGAGGAAAACGGCGTGACCCCGTGTGCATCTGCCATCCTGGCAGGATTCCTTACAGCTCCCCTTCAGGTTTACGGGGTCCCAGTGAGGAAGGGAAGTCAGACACAGGCAACTATGCCTAGAAATCCTTCTAGGTTGGAAGTAGGGTTCCAACTTGCTATGTCTCCAGCAGCTTTGATGTTGGTTACATGCAACTGGTCTTCAATAAAGTTAAAATACCAAAGCATGTGCACACTTTGCTCTTGTAAATAACAATGCTCAAGGCAGCTGCTGTGCCTCCCGTGCTGGCTCCCTCGGGACGACACAGGGCATGGCAGGGTAGGGCAGGGCAGGGCAAACAGGGGGGCTCCGGGAGCTGGAGTGGCACAGGCTACCTATCTTATCTTCACTGGGATGCCAGGAATCGCTGAGCCTACTACAAATGACTGCTGCTCTTTACCTCCGTGCAGTGCTTTATTTCACAAAGTCGGGGTGTGCATAGAACCTGGCACAATGGAGCCTCACCTTGTCCACCAAGTGCCACTGCAGAAAACCAGTCAATGGGCAATCCACGCTCACGAAGCCAATAAACACTGCCTGGACATCCATTTCTGCCAGACACGGTGCTGGGCACAGGCACTGAGCTACAACAGGTGCCCTACCCTCCTTGACACAGAAGGTCAGGCAGCAGCTGCCACCCGGAGCACTGCACATGCCAGGATTGGGGACGCAGGAGCAGAGCAGGCTCCACTTCAACTCTCTTAGGATGCTCCTGGGATGCTCTGACTAAGAGGACAGTGAGAGACAAACAGTGACAGCAGGTATGGCAGGCTGTGCTGAGGGGTGGGTACTCAGAACGCCCAGGCAGCCATGCCCCTCAAGGGACATCAGGCAATGTCTGGAAACCACTCAGATGGCCTGGGCTTGGGGTACTACTGACACCTAGTGGGCAGAGGCCGGGGACACTGCTGGACACCTGTAGTGCCAGGGATGGTCCCAAAAGTCAGCAACCCTGAGTCAGAGAGGGCAGGGTGGGGAGGCACCAGGGAGGGGACACCTGACAACGACCACTCCAAGCTGTGGTAACAAAGGTCCATGGGCAGCCTTGCACAAGGAGGCCAGATCACCCAGGAAGGCCCAAGACCTGGGATGACTGAGGATACAGGTGGGAGGACGCCTGCCAGAAGGGCCTCCCAGGACAGGGGAAAAGTTCCACTTCCTGGAAGACCTGGGGACCTCTGAGTAGCTAGAGAGGAGCAGTGGGGAGACTGGCTGCAAGCAGCTGCTGCTGGTGATCTGGTGCGGGTGATGGCATGAAGCCAGGTGGAGTCTGCGAGGGTACAGATCCGGGGCAGGTGAGAAGAGGGAGTCCATGCTGGTCCTTGGACCACTGCCCTGGCATCTGGAGCGATAGAGAAAGAACAGAACATCGGGGAGGTCTTGGCAGGGGCTCCCTTTGAAGACTGGAGACTCCCAGGTAGGTCCACAGTGCCTGGACCAAGGTCCTGAAGCCCTGAGGAGTCCAGGCCACAGACTGAGACTCAGACGACAGAGGGAAAAGCCTGTCAGTCCCTCTGCAACACCTCGATCTTTGTTTCCTGAGCCCTTATCACAGTGTTCATTACAAACATATCTGTGCTCTGGAAGGACAGAGGTCATTCACTCTCTGAGGACGCATACAGTGCCTGGTGCATGGCACGTTCTCGGTGACTATTTGCTGAACAAATGAACATCAGGTGGAGGAAGCAGAATTCACAAGAACAGCAGGAAGAGAGCCAGAAAAGCATCGTGGCGCACAGGAAGGCAGGTCTCCAGGAAGAGTGAGGGTCCGCAGTGTGAACTCCTCCAAAGACCCAGAAAGAGAAGGCCGGAAAAGCCTCCCATGGTCTGAACAAGGAGGAGCAGGAGAAGGCCTTGGGAAGAAATGTTCCAACAGAGTGGAGGAGATGCCTGCTGGCCAGGTGGAGGGAAGGGTGGCAGCAGGTTGCTCACCTAGGAAGCCTGAGAGGGAAGAGGGAAGGGACGGGGTGGGTGCTGATGAGCAGACGCGGGCAGCACCCCAGCCCAATGCTGGGAAAACAGTCCCTAGAGCCACAGCCCAGAAAGGCACACAGTGGGCCTGGGGCCAATGCCCCTCTCCAGTACCCCCAGCTCCCCAGGAGTCCAGACTCACACACAGTATGTTTTGTTTTGGGTTTTTTGTTTGTTTTTTTTTTTCCTGAGACAGGGTCTCACTCTGCCACCCAGACTAGAGTTCAGTGGCTTGAGCATAACTCATGGCAGCCTCGACCCCCAGAGCTCAAGTGACCCACCCACCTCAGCCTTCCCAGTAGCCGGTGCTCACCACCACACCTGGCTAAATTTTGTATTTTTACAGAGATGACATTTCATCATGTTGCCGGGGCTGGTTTCAAACTTCTGGGCTCAAGCGATCTACCTGCCTTGGCCTCCCAAAGTGCTTGGGATTACAGGCGTGAGCCACCATGCCTGGCCTTCTCACACTGTCTGGAGCCCAAGGACATCCGTGTCTGACACAGGCAAAACCGAGCTCTTCCTCCACAAGCCTCTCCTCCCACGGTTGCCCCAGGGCAGCCAACGGCCTTGCCTCCCACGGGTCACTCAGGCCCAAACATGGGCTGGCCAAGCTGCCTCTCTCGGCTCTCCCTGACCACTGCCCCCACCTCTGCCAGTCCCACTGTGGTCAAGCTGCCATCTGGGGCCTGCTGGCCTCTCAGCTCCACCTTTGCCTCTTCTCCTCTGTCCTTGGTGCAGGGACCTTGAAACTCTGACTCAGATCATGCCACCTCTGCAATGGCTCCCAGCCCAGAGTCCATGGAATGTCTCCCCATGGCCCGCAAGGCCTGCACCACCGTCCCCAGCCACCTCTCTGTCCTGCTCCTCCATTCTCCCTCTGCCTAGCTCCAGCGGCAGCTGTCCCTTAAAACCTCCGAGGACACTCAGAGTGCCCCAGGACTTTTGCACTTGTGTTTTCCTGACAGAATGCTCTTCCCCAGACACCTGAGGGCCCTCCTGCATGAGAATCAGGTTTCTGGTGAAAGGACACCCATCAGAGAGGCCTTCCCTGACCACCACCCCCGTCTGTCCCTCCCCTTGCCTGCTGTGTCACCAGCAGTGCTATACATTCATTCACCACTGAAGCTGCTGCGTGAGGGTCAGGGGCTGGCATGGTGCCCAGCACACAGCAGATGCTCAATAAACATTTGAAGAATGTATGAATGAACCTCTTCAAGCTTCAGTCTCCAAAGGGGATATTAACAGCATTTGCTGTGAAGATTCATTGAAATACTGCATGAAATGCACTGGGCACAACACCTGAGCATGAGTCCCACCACCACCAGCCAGCCCTCCACAGCAACTGCAGATAAAAATATTCAAGTGCCGGGCGCAGTGGCTCACGCCTGTAATCCCAACACTTTGGGAGGCCAACGTGGGCAGATCACCTGAGGTCAGGAGTTCGAGACCAGCCTTGCCAACATGGTAAAACCCCGTCTCTACTAAAAATACAAAAATTAGTCAGGCACAGTGGTGCGTGCCTGTAATCCCAGCTACTCAGGAGGCTGAAGCAGGAGAATCACTTGAACCTGGGAGGTGGAGGTTGCAGTGAGCCAGGATCGTGCTACTGCACTCCAGCCTGGGCAACAGAGCAAGACTCTGTCTCAAAAAAAAAAAAGAAAAAAAAAGGCCGGGCGCAGTGGCTCACGCCTGTAATCCTAGCACTTTGGGAGGCCGAGGCAGGTGGATCACGAGGTCAGGAGATCGAGACCAGCCTGGCCAAGATGGTGAAACCCATCTCTACTAAAACTACAAAAAAATTAACTGGGCTTGGTGGCAGGCCCCCGTAATCTCAGCTACTTGGGAGGCTGAGGCAGGGGAATCGCTTGAACCCGAGAGGCAGAGGTTGCAGTAAGCCAAGATCATGCCACTGCACTCCAGCCTGGGCGACAGAGTGAGATGCTGTCTCAAAAAAAAAAAAAAAAAAAAAAAAGAAGAAAGAAAAATTCAGGAAAAAAATGAAAACAAAAAGTAATAACATAATAACACAAAAAATAATACAGTGTAACTACCTAGCATGTACATTGTCTTGGGTATGATAAGTAAACTAGAGATGATGTAAAGTATATAGGAGGGTGGGCATACGTTATACTCAAATACAACATTGTTTCCCATCAGGGACCTGAGCATCTGCCGATTTTGGTATCCACGGGGAACTGGAACCAATCCCCTGTGGATACCCAGGGACAACTGCATTGATAACTATTAAGTTATTTAAGTGCTTCCCTGGTTGTGGCCTGTTGGCCTGTCTTTGTTTTTGTTTTTTAAGACAGGGTCTTGCTCTGTCGCCCAGGCTGGAGTGCAGTAGTGTGATCACAGCTGCACTCGACCTCCCGGGTTCAAGTGATTCTCCTACCTCAGCCAACTCAGTAGCTGGGACTACAGGGGCACACCACCACACACGGCTAATTTTTGTATTTTTTGTAGTGGCAGGGTTTTGCCATGTTCCCCAGGATGGTCTCCAACTCCTTGGCTCAACTGATCCGCCCACTGGGCTTCTGGCATCACGGAGCTGGGCCTCGACATCCCACTCCAGATGCCGTCCGGATACTCTCCCCGGCAGCAGCCCACAGAACTGCAACATGTTTCTTAACTTTTCTCCTTTTGAAACCACTTTGAAGAGCTCGCTCCCTCTCCCACTAATGACCACAAACTGTTCCAGTGAAAAACTTTCTCAAAATGAGACTACTCAAAAGCTTATGACCAAAAAAAAAAAAAAAACCGTATGCCAAACACACAGACACATGCTGTCTTCCAAATCTTACTGCATCTTTTTTTTGTTTGTTTGTTTTTGTTTTTGAGACACAGTCTCACTCTGTTACCCAGGCTGGAGTACAGTGGTGCAATCTCGGCTCACTGCAACCTACGCCTCCTGGGTTCAAGAGATTCTCCTGCCTCAGCCTCCCGAGTAGCTGAGACTACAGGCATACACCACCACATCTGGCTAAATTTTTGTATTTTTTGTAGAGACGAGGTTTCACTATGTTGGCGAGGCTGGTCTCGAACTCCTGACCTCAGGTGATCCACCCACCTCAGCCTCCCAAAGTGCTGGGATTACAGGCATGAGCCACCGCGCCCGGCCAAATCTTACTGCGTCTTAACCACTCTGCCATTCATGAGCCACTGAGAACCTTCACAATGAACTGCACAAAAACACACTGTTGGCTAGGCCAGTGGGAAGTGACCTGAGGGGGCTTGTGCATAAATAAAAGCATCCTCAGGACCCCCATGCATTCAGCCAGCCAAGCTCCCAGTGCTGGGAGACCCACATGTACCTCAGTGACTGCTGGTCAACGTCAGGCCTGCAGGAAGCCAGAGGGCAGGGACCTCCTCTGGCTGTGAGAGCCCAGCATCTCCCGCAGAGAAGCACTGTGGACAGCAAAGAGCGTGGCACACCCAACACTCCAAGGGTTAGGCCCACAACGTCTTCCAACAGGGGTCTTTGGCTTTTTGAGTACCCTGGCCTCGCTTCCTGTGGCTGCTGTAACAAATGACCACCAACTTAGGGGCTGAAAACAACAGCAATCCCCAATCAGTTACCACTGGGCCAAAATCAAGGTGCCGACTGGGCTGTGCTTCCACCAGAGGCTGTGGGGGAGACTCCGTTTTTTGCTTCTTCCAGCTGCTGGTGGGCCTGGCCTTCCTTGGCTAGTGGCTTGGTCACTCCAGCCTCTGCCTCCATGGTGACAAGAGACACTCCTGTGTTTCAATGTCCCTGTGCCACTCCATTGTTAAAAGGACACACACAATGGCACTTAGGGCCCACCTGGGTAACTCAAGGCCATCTCCCCAGCTTAAGCTTCTTGACTTCATCACGTCTGCAAAGACCCTTGTGTGTGTGCCATGTAAGAGACCTTCATAGGATGCGGACGTCTTTGCAGGACCATTTTTCAGCCTCCAAACCCCCTCCTCACCCTTCACCACCTCATATCTCTGGCAAGCTGGGTGTGTGCAAAGGTGAAAGGAGAGGGGAAGCATGCAGGCCAGGCAGTGGGAGGGAATGCCAGGATGGCCAGGCACTGCAGCTGCAGCCCTGGCTACAGGGGTCCATGTCAGGAGGTTGGGGCCGGCTGGGGACGGTGTGGCTGAGAGTACAGGTGCTCCCCAGCCCAGCCAAGGCTTCTCAGGAGAAAGGGGTGTCTGGGAGGCCAGTGTTTGGCTACACCAAGCTCGCCAGTCTCAGTCCCACCTCTGGACCTCCCCTCGAAGCCCCTCCCCTGTGGGCCACCGGAGCATCCATACTCGGAGTGTGTCCAGCATGTTCAGGACAGCAGGGACAGGGCATTCTTTGGAATGCACTGTCTTTGACATGAGCAGGCTGGCCCCCACCCACTTCTCTCACCAGATGGAGAAAAATCTCAAGTCATAAACTAAATGAAAAACATGTCCTGTTCTGCCCTGGGATCAAGGGCTCACCTTAAATGAAAACTGTCTGGAACAATGTGCTGCTGACGCTGATCTTGGCCTTACTCTGCAGATTAGCCTCGGGGGTGATCACAGGACGCTCAGGGCTCTGCATCAGCAAGCCCAACCCCCGCTGAGCCCCGGGACCACCCACTCCCCTAGCAGGATCCCTGGGAAGCAGCCTGGAAGCACCCCCCAGAGACAGCCTTGGGAGAGCGGGCCAGGAACCCCAAGAGCTTTACCCCACAGTCTGGGAGGCGTGGGGGGCATCTCAGAAAGGCTGCAGAAGGAACTGACGGCCCTCCCTTCCCACACTTTCCTCAAAAGGCCCAGAGCCCACTTCCCACGCAGTCCACCCACCCCTTGGTGCTGGTCCCCAGGCACCCAAACATCCCCTGGCACCCATCATGAGCTGGTGCCACGCTGGCGGCTTGCTTTCAACTCATGCCAGCTTGCTCCTGCCACCCAGTTCGCCTGGGTCCAGAATGTGCAGGCCGTTTTGCTGGAAGCCTCATGTGGGAAAAATAACCATGTTTTTGGAACACATGAGGGGTGGGAGATTTACAAGCAAGTGGCTTTACTGTGTGACATGGCAGACGGGAAGAGAGCCCCCACTTCCTGGGCAACCCACTTCATGCATGAGAAGGCCATCAGATTGCCAGGCACATGTGACCAATGGCAGCCCCACCATGGGGCAGCGTTCTCCTGCAGGTTCTTGTGAGGGTAGGAGGGCCACCCCTGCAGTCCTGGACCATCCTGATACCAGCCTGGGCAGCCCAATGGCTGCTGGATCCCGAAGGCGAGACGGCAGGAAGCGCCTAGTACTCCACATCAGCCAGCGACAGACACGAGAGGGAAAAGTAGAGCTGTCTGTCTGTCTGTCTGGCCAGCCAGCAGCAACCGCCGCGATCCCCTGCATGTGGGGCTCACCCAGCAGTGGGATACTCCCGTCTGGACAGTGTCAAGCACATCACTTACCACATTCCAGTAGAGCGGATTGAAGGCGATGGTGACGACGGCAGCCACGAAGCTGGGATCCAGGGGGTCCACGTAGCCCAGCAGCCGGGTCATAACGCAGAAGTCTGCCTGCAGGGACAGAGCCAGCATCAGCATCCCCCAGACACAGCAGGGCCTGTGAGCCCCCAGGAGTTGGAGACAAAGTTACCCTCTGGGAACACGCTGGGAGGCCTGGGAACATCCAAGTCCGGCAAAGGTTACTACAGTGTAGTCTCATAAAAGGGAAGATAAAAAGCTGAAACCTAATGACCTGTGTCATGTCCTGGGAGGGCGGCCGCAGAAATGTGCCTGGATGCCAGATGAGGAAATCAGCACCTCTGAAGAGGGGTGCCTGGCACCCTGAAGGGAGGTGACACCAACCCTGGTGTGACTGAGACCCTCCTGGATGAGGGTTCTCAGAGGCCCTAGAGGAAACCCAAGCAGCTGAGATAAATGTGAAGAGATGCTCAACCTACCCGGAATCAGGTAAAAGCAAATTAAAACAATAGTGGTGTGCCTCTCCTCGTCCACACTTGACAGGGGACAATCTTGAGTGCACACGAGGGTGTGAGTGGGGCGGGGTAAACTGAAAAAGTGTGCGCCCACATCCCGGCCACACCACCCGCATACGTGGACACTGCCCCCGCCCCGCCATCAGCTTGCATGAAAACATCAGGAACAATGACAAACAACTTAGGTGTCCAGCAACCAAAGAAATGAAGAAAAAAAAAAAACCCGTGGCCCATTCCTACAGCAGCTAAACTACAGCAGTTAAAAGCACTAGGTCGGCCGGGCGCGGTGGCTCACGCCTGTAATCCCAGCACTTTGGGAGGCCAAGGCGGGCGGATCACGAGGTCAGGAGATCAAGACCATCCTGGCTAAAACGGTGAAACCCCATCTCTACTAAAAATACAAAAAATTAGCCAGGCATGGTGGCGGGCGCCTGTAGTCCCAGCTACTCAGGAGGCTGAGGCAGGAGAATGGCATGAAGCTGGGAGGCGGAGCTTGCAGTGAGCAGAGATCGCGCCACTGCACTCCAGCCTGGGCAACAAAGCGAGACTCCGCCTCAAAAAAAAAAAAAAAAAAGCACTAGGTCTACACACAGCACTGTGAAACGTTCTCAAACACACGGCTGAGTTCAGCGCCTAGACAGAAATTTCTAGAAAACAACATAAACTATAGTATCAAATATTCAGATTTTACATTTTTTTTTTTTTTTGAGACAGAGTCTCCCTCTGCTGCCCAAGCTGGAGTGCAGTGGCGCGTTCATAGCTCACTGCAACCTTGAACTCCTGGGCTCACTTTGGGAGGCCAAGGTGGGAGAATCACTTGAGGCCAGGAGTTTGAGACCAGTCTAGGCAACATAGTGAGACCGTGTCTCTACAAAAATGTAAAAACTACCTGGGCGTAGTTCCAGTTACTTGGTAGGCCAAGGCAAGAGGATCGCTTGAGCCCAGGTGTTCGAGGCTGCCGTGAGCTGTGATTGTGCCACTTGCACTCCAGCCTGGGCAACCCTGTCTCACAAAATAAACAATTAATTAATTTAAAAATAAATTAAAATAAAAAACTGTTTCTAAAATGCACTGAAAAATATTATGATGTCTCTCCATATGCAACTCAAAAATTTTTAAAAATACTAAATTATACAATAAGTGTAAAGTTGTGCTCACTTTGGCAGCACATATACTAAAATTGGAACAATACAGAGAAGATTAGCATGGCCCCTGCACAAGGGTGACACACACAAATTCATGAAGCGTTCCACATTTTTGGACACAAGGAGGGGAACATCACACCAGGGCCTGTCAGGGTGCGGGGGGCTAGGGGAGGGATAGCATTAGGAGAAATACCTAAGGTAGATGATGGGTTGATGGGTGCAGCAAACCACCATGGCAAATGTATACGTATGTAACAAACCTCCACGTTCTGCACATGTACCCCAGAACTTAAAGTATAATAATAAAAATCTTTAAAAAAAATTAAAAACAAAAAATAAAAAAAATAAGTGTAAAGTCCATCAGAGCTGTGATCTTTCCCATAATGGTGTGTTTTGTTCTATTGCATTTGGAAATACAGTAAATTCCTTCAAAGAGCGCTTTGATCTCCCACATTTTGGGGAAGGGGTGGGGAGGAGACGGTGCTTCTGCCCAGGGTCAGCCAGCCCCGGGGGGCAAGCGCAGCCTCCACTCCAATCCTTGCTTCCCCAAACGACAGTCTCCTGACATAACTCTGCCTGCTACCAGGCCACTTGCAGGGTGTGACCATGGGATGTCTCTCAGACGTCGATCAGTATAAAGCCATCTTCTGCTATGGCCTGCCATCCTTCCCAAGTGTGGTCTCCCCACCTGATCAGCCTGCATCCCTGAGGTGCAAACAATCATCTCACTACAGGGCCAAGGGCAGAGCTAAGCAGATATTAAATGCTCTAGGCCGGGCGTGGTGGCTCATGCCTATAATCCCAGCACTCTGGGAGGCCGAGGTGGGCGGATGACCTGAGGTCGGGAGTTTGAGACCAGCCTGGCCAACATAGTGAAACCCTGTCTCTACTAAAAACACAAAAATTAGCCGGGCATGGTGGTGCATACCTATAATCCCAGCTACTCGGGAGGCTGAGGCAGGAGAATCACTTGAACCCGGAGGTGGATGTGCCACTGCACTCCACTGGGTGACAGAGCAACACTTCGTCTCAAAACAAACAAACAAAAAGCTCCAATGCAGGCCCCTCCTGAGGGATGAATGAGCTGACACAGGACCAAAGGTGCACTGCTACTGGAATCTGTAGACAGCTGAGTGAAAGAGTGGCCACGGCAGCAGGCATGGGCATCAGTAAACAAATGACTAAGAAAAGCCACTCCGCAAATGGCGGGAAGAAGGAACCCAGGGAAGCACCACTTGCCTAGCTGCGGCCACAGCCTCTGGGCACTGCACAGTGCCTGCCCAGCGCCTGCAGCCAACAAGGCCTGGCGCTCCAGCAGGTGCCTCCCAACGCCTGGGGCTGTGAGCCTAGGCCCACACTCCCCAGAGCAGGCACTGGCCGCTCATGAAGGACAACTGGGCCAGGCTCAGAGCAGGTTGTCCTGCCCTGAAGGGAGGGGAAGGGAGGGGAGGGAAGGCCTGTGATGCAGCCCCAAAGCTTCTAGAACCTGGGGCTTAACCTGAGGCCTGGCCTTATCTTCAGTTTGATGATAACATCTATTAAGCACCTCCAGTCCAGGCACGGTGGCCTGTAATCCCAGCACTTTGGGAGGCCAGGCAGGCAGATCACAAGGTCAGGAGTTTGAGACCAGCCTGGCCAATGTGGTGAAACCCCATCTCTACTAAAAACACAAAAATTAGCCAGGCATGGTGGCGCATGCCTGTAGTCCCAGCTACGTGGGAGGCTGAGGCTGAGGCAGAAGAATGGCTTGAACCTGGGAGGTGGAGGTTGCAGTGAGCCAAGATTGTCCCACTGCACTCCAGCCTGGGTGACAGAACAAGACTCCGTCTCAAAAAAAAGAAAACCCACATCTGATTCCAAGGCCCTGTCCCTTGACAGCCTGGTGGGGGGAGGGTGGAAAGCTGGCTCAGGGAAGAGTCCTGGCTTTGGTCATGCCTGGCACTTACGAAGTGCACCAAGGGTGAGTTATCCCCCTGCATGTGCACAGCAGACCCCATGAGTGGGCCAGCGGCCAGTTTTCACCCATCCCTCCCACTCCCCATTCCCCATTCAGCCCCCAGCCAAAGCCTGGCCTCACCCTACCCCTCCCTTGCCTCATTCCCACTACCAATCCTCCCGCGGCCCATCTGTCATTCCGCCTCTTACACAACCACCTCATCCACTCCCTCCCCCAACCCTGGCTTTGCCGGTTGCTCCCCAGGGCACAGCAAAGGACCTCAGTGGCCTCCTGCCTTTGGACTTCCCCCAGAGCCCTCCCCATGGACCCTTACCTACAGACCAGCATGCTGTTAGCCAAGCCAAAGAGGAGAAAGGGCAGAGTGAGTCACAGGGCAGAGCCCCGCTCAGCTAAGGGAAAGGGGAAAGCAAGAAAGGCCTAGGGACACTGAGCCTGGGGCCAGGAAGGGACGGAGGGCATTTTCCAGGGCCAGGAAAAACACTTCCCATACCACTGGTGCCTCTTCAACTCTACAACTAAGAGAGGTGCATCTTCCTGAGTGTAAATGATCTTCTACTACTTCCCCACTGGGCTCTGGGGGAAATGCTGCCTCTCATAAGGAATTCAACTCAGCGTTATCACCAAATGCTGAGCTCCACTAAGGAGGCCTTCACTCTAGGGGGTCTAAGAAAACACAGGACCTGGCAGTGAGCGCAGACCCATCTCTGGCCATACTCTCAACCACCCTAAAAGTAAAGCCCTGTTGTTAGCCTACTTTGCAGATAAAAGAGACCCCAGGCAGTGAGGAGCAGAGCCAGCCTGAGCAAGTCTAGCCCTACCAGACAGAAAGCCCCATAAAAAGGGGATAAGGATAAAAGTGAGTGCTTCTGGGTCTTGAAACCCAAGGAAACTGGGAAAGTGAGCAAGAAATATGCTTTTTTCACCTTTTGTGGGAGCCAAGATGAAGGAGGGAAACTGAGGCACTGAAAGATTAAGCAACTAACACTGGGGGAACCCAGCAGCAGCTGACATCCACCTGAGTCTCCCAATTACGGCTGAACTGGTCAAAGCTGGAACATATCCACCCCCTCCCCCCTCTCCCTCCTGTGCCCAGGTCCCAATGTTCTCAGGTCAGCCTGTCTCAGGAGGGTGGTGGTGTCCATCCGGTCACTTCAGTCACCTTGAGGAGGATTTGTG
Source organism: Pongo abelii (assembly GCF_028885655.2). Taxonomy (NCBI): domain Eukaryota; kingdom Metazoa; phylum Chordata; class Mammalia; order Primates; family Hominidae; genus Pongo; species Pongo abelii. The sequence goes on along the minus strand of NC_072004.2, from coordinate 18,689,189 downwards.
TTGCCCGGAGAAGCACCTGCTTCGCTGGAAAGAATGACTAATGGTTCAGAGTGGAATTCTAGGCAGCAGAGGGAAGCCCCTCCCAGCTCCCTGATCCCCACTCAGAGACATGATAGTCCCTTTCTGATAGCTGTCATTTCCAAAACCCCCCTCAGGAGGATGGACCTCCCTCCTGAAACTGGATTGGCAAAAAAAGAACCAAAAATCCAGGTCAGACGTGAGCAGAGTAGCAGAGTCCTGGGTCCCACATCCAGGCTCTGCCTCCGGGTGTCAGAGTCTCCCTTGATGGCCTTCCCTGCACACCTGTGACCAAAGGGCGGTCTCCCATCCACTCCCAGCCCCAACCTCCTTCATACAGCAGAGGTCCTGGCTTTCTGCTACCCAGTAATTCTAATGGAACCCCCCCTCCAAGGCTCCAGGTTGCAGAGGCCTTGGAATCTGACTAAAGGAAAGGAGCTACCCACCACAGCCAGGAGGTCCGCTGAGCTGCAGGAATAGTTCGAGTCCCACAGGTCACCGACGAATAACCTCAGCTGTTAACACCCCAAAGCGTGGGTAAGGAAGAGGCTTTATGGTAATTTACTCCATTGAGGGGTGCAGGGTTCTCAGGAGCAGCACTCTGTGGTCAGGGAATGATCTGCAGCGGGTCAACATGTCACATTGTGACACATGGACAAACAGCAGGCCTGGACAGGCAAAGTCACATCGATTCCAGGCCACACACCACACACAACAAAGGGAAGGGGAATGGGTGGGGGCTGCTGGACAGGGGACAGGGTCCTCCTGGGATCCATCACCCCTGCAGAATCTGCCTGCAGTGCTGCAGCCCCCACTGCCCCCAGAGCTGCCCTCATGCCCTGGCACCATAAGCTGACTCGGGTAACGTTTATTTGGGGCAACTTTGGGTTAGAGCCCTGTGCCTGGCACAAAGACATAAGGATGAGTGTGCCAGAGTCTTTTTCCTCTAAGAAGTTTATTCTCTGGGCCGGGCGCGATGGCTCACCCCCGTAATCCCAGCACTTTGGGAGGCCTAGGCAGACGGATCACAAGGCCAGGAGTCTGAGACCAGCCTGGCCAATATGGTGAAACCCTGTTTCTACTAAAAATACAAAAATTAGCTGGGCATGGTGGTGCGCGACTGTAGTCCCAGCTACTGGGGAGGCTGAGGCAGAAGAATCACTTGAACCTGGGAGGCAGAGGTTGCAGTGAGCCAAGATCATGCCACTGCACTCCAGCCTGGATGACAGAGCAAGACTCCATCTCAAAAAAAAAAAAAAAAGAAGTTTATTCTCTGGCTGTGCCCAGTGGCTCATGCCTGTAATTCCAGCATTTTGGGAGGCCGAAGCGGGCAGATCACCTGATGGTCAGGAGTTCGAGACCAGCCTGGACAACATGGTGACACTCCATCTCTACTAAAAATACAAAAATAGCTGGACATGGTGGCAGGCACCTGTAATCCCAGCTACTGGGGAGGCTGAAGCAGGAGAATCGCTTGAACCCAGGAAGCAGAGATTGCAGTGAGCCGAGATCACGCCACTGCACTCCAGCCTGGGCAACAACAGCAAAACTTCATCTCAAAAAATAAAATAAAATAAATATATTTTTAAAAAAGTTTATCCTCTGGTAGAAGAGGAGAAGCCATTTCACATTAAGCCAGCCCCCTAACCCTGTTTTTCCACATAGGAGGCCACCTGGCTCAGAGGACTCTGGCCTTTGGCAGCCACTGTCTGAGCTGGGAGCTTCACCACCCACCGTGAGGGACCATGGCAAGCCTCCCATGACCAATCCAAGCCCAGGTTTCCCTTGAGTGGAATGGGGGTGATGAGACAGGCCACCGGAGGTTACCTTCTGCACAGAAGCGAGACCAGATGTAAAAGTACAGGGCCCACTCAGGGCCGAGGCTGGCGGCCCCTCTACTCTGTCTGCTTAATGTCAACTAATACAGGTCCCTCTCTCACCATTCACTCTCTGGAGGGACCCTCCTGGATGCTGGAATCTGAGGTCAGGCAAGCCCTGGGCAGCAAAAACCATCTCATGGCAGGAGGGGTGGAAGTTAGAATGTCACAATGCGACTGTGTTCTCTAGATCCCACAGTAAAACGAAATGGCCGGCAGCTGCTCCAGTTCCCCAGATCCATAACTCTTTTCAGGAGGGTGAAATGTCATTCATTCTTCAATTAACAAGTGTGACCTGAGCCAAACTCAAAAGGCACTGACAGCTCACGTGCTCCAGCAGGGGTGGGCGTGGGGCCCGTGGGTAGGACCGTGCTTCTTAAGGCCCTGCTCGCCTCCACGCTGGGCTGCCTCTTCTCACTCCTCTGCTGGTTGTGAGCTTCACCCCATTTTCTTTTTTCTTTCCTTTTTTTTTTTTTTTTTTTTTGAGATGGAGTCTTACTCTGTCACCCAGGCTGGAGTGCAGTGGCGCGATCTCTGCTCACTGCAAATTCCACCTCCCGGGTTCACGCCATTCTCCTACCTCAGCCGCCTAAGTAGCTGGGACTACAGGCGCCCGCCACCATGCCCGGCTATTTTTTTGTATTTTTAGTAGAGACAGGGTTTCACGGTGTTAGCCAGGATGGTCTTGATCTCCTGACCTCATGATCCTCCTGCCTCAGCCTCCCGAAGTGCCGAGGGATTACATGCATGAGCCACCGCACCCGGCCCAAACCTGGCTAATTTTTTATTTTGTAGATATGGAGTCTCACCACATTGCCCAGTTTGGTCTGGAACTCCTGGGCTCAAGTGATTCTCCCACCTCGGCCTCCTCCCAAAGTACTGAAACTACAAGTGTGAGCCACCAAGCCCAGCCATCCTCCTTTTCTTTACCTTTACCTTCCAGGGCCCAGGACAGAACCTGCTAGGTGCTACTGTGTCTCTGTGTAAATACACATTGTATTTTGAAGACAATAGTAACAATAAGCCAGCCAACCTTCACTCGGAAGTGAACTAGCTGCCAAGCTCTGGCAAGGGACTTGCAGGAGACAGAACAGAGTGCTCATGAGACAAGGACGCCCGTGCCACGGCGGGCAGCCATCTCTCCTCGCTGAGCGCCACTTCCTAGCCTGTGAGGTGGGAATGGTAGAGGTGCCATGGGACGCCAGGAGGATTAAATGAGAAAGTGCAAGGAAAGCACTCAGCGCAGCGCCTGGCGGGGGGCATGGCTAGACAGACGCTGGCTGTGACAACCGTGTCATCGAGTCCTGGTGACAACCCTGCGAGGGACGGCCACTCTTCAGATTAAGAACTGAGGTGAGCGGCCAGGCGCGGTGGCTCACGCCTGTAATCCTAGCACTTTGGGAGGCCAAGGCAGGTGGATCACCTGAGGTCAGGCATTCAAGACTAGCCTAGCCGACATGGTGAAACCCCGTCTCCACTAAACATACAAAAATTAGCCGGGCATGGTGCTGGGCGCCTGTAATCCCAGCTACTCTGGAGGCTGAGGCAGGAGAATCGCATGAACCCGGGAGGCGGAGGTTACAGTGAGCTGAGGTCAAGCCACTGCACTCCAGCCTGGGCGACGGAGCAAGAATCCATCTCAAAAACAAACAACAACAACAACAAGAAGTGAGGTGAGGTATGAAGCAAAAGCTGACAGAACTAAAGGGTGGAAAAGACAAATCCACAGTTCTTGTTAGGGCCCTCCATGGTCCTGTCAGTGACTGAGAGAATCAAAGCAGTGGACAAGAAGGCTGCTGGAGCTGGCAAGGTCACCAAGTTTGCCCAGAAAGCTCAGAAGGCTAAATGAATATTATCCCTAATACCTGCCACCCCGCTCTTAATCAGTGGTGGAAGAACGTCTCAGAACTGTTTCAATTGGCCATTTAAATTTAGTAGTAAAATACTGGTTAATGATAACAATGCATCGTAAAACCTTCAGAAGGAAAGGAAAATGTTTTGTGGATCACTTTGGTTTTCTTTTTTGCCTGTAGCAGTTTTAAGTTATTAGTTTTTAAAATCAGTACTTTTGAATGGAAACAACTTGACCAAAAATTTGTTGGGCAGGGCGCGGTGGCTCACGCCTGTAATCCCAGCAATTTGGGAGGCTAAGGCGGGCGGATCACGAAGTCAGGAGATCGAGACCATCCTGGCTAACACAGTGAAACCCTGTCTCTACTAAAAAATAAAAAAAATTAGCCGGGCGTGGTGGCAGGCGCCTGTAGTCCCAGCTACTCGGGAGGCTGAAGCACGAGAATGGCGTGAACCCGGGAGGCGGAGCTTGCAGTGACCCGAGATGGCGCCACTGCACTTCAGCCTGGGCGACAGAGCGAGACTCCGTCTCAAAAAAAAAAAAAAATTGTCACAGAATTTTGAGACCCATTAAAAAAAATCTAATGAGAAAGAAAGAAAGAAAAAGAAAGAAAGAAAGGAAGAGAAAGAAAGAAACGCAGGTGGAAAATCGGGAGGACGCAGCTGACCTGAGCAGCGCCATCCAGTGGCTGGACCTGACCACAGCACACGGCAGCCTTGGGAACAGCCTGGAGTCTCTTTGGTGTCACCAAAACAGATCACAGTTGGGGCCATCAAACAAACCTTAGATTTAAACGAATAGAAAGCATACACAGTATGCTCCCAAACCACCACAGAATTAAACTCGAAATCAGTCACAGAAAGCGATTGTGGAAAGAATGCACGCGAGGGCCAAATGGGAAGTCTTGGGAAATCTAGAAACATTTTGAACTGAATGAAAATGAGAATAGAACACATGAAACCCTGTGGGATGCGGCTAAGGCAGGGCTTCTATTAGTAAGGAAGAAAAGTCCCAGGTCAGGAATATAAGCTTTGCCCTTAAGAAATTAGAGAAAGAGTGGCTGGGCGCAGTGGCTCATGCCTGTAATCCCAGCACTTTGGGAGGCTGAAGCAGGCAGATTACTTGAGGTCAGGAGTTCAAGACCAGCCCGGCCAACATGATGAAACCCCGTCTCTACTAAATATACAAAAATTAACCAGGCATGGTGGAGGACGCCTGTAATCCTAGCTACTTGGGAGGCTGAGGCAGGAGAATTGCTTGAACCCGGGAGACGGAGGTTGCAGTGAGCCGAGATTGCACCACTGCATTCCAGCCTGGGCAACAGAGGGAGACTCCGTCTCAAAAAAAGAAAGAAAGAAATTAGAGAAAGAGGAATAAGTTAAACCCAAAGGAGGCAGGACAAAAAAATTAAAGATAAGCAAAAATCAATCAAATTGAAAACAGGAAAACAATAGAGAAAAAAAATTACACCCAAAGCTGGTTCTTTGGGGAAAATTTTTTTTCCCAATAAAATTGAGAAACCTCCAGCCAGCCTGACCAAGAAAAAAAGAGAAAACACACAAAATATCAATATCAGAAATAAAAGACGGGACTTCTCTACTGACCTCACAAACATTAAAGTAATAATAAGGGAATACTATGAATAACACAAATTAAGTAACTTAGATGAAATGAACCGATCCTTGCAAGACACAACTGCCAAAATTCATTCAAGAAATAATCCTTTATCTTTTAAAGGATTTGAATTTATGGCTTAAAAACCTAAAAAAAGAAAGCCTTGAGCCCAAATGGTTTCCTGGATGAATTCTGCCTAACATTTAAGGAAAAAATAATTCCAATTCCACACAATCTCTTCCAGAATACGGAAGAGGGAGGCAACACTTCCCAACTCACTGTACTACCCTAACATTAAAACCAGGCCAGGTGTGGTGGCTCACCGCCTGTAATCCCAGCATTTTAGGAGGCCAAGGTGGGTTGATCACTTAAGGTCAGGAGTTTGAGACCAGCCTGGCCAACAACCCTGTCGCTATTAAAAATACAAAAAACAAAACAAAACAAAACAAAAACCGGGTGTGGTGGTAGGTGCACCTGTAATCCCAGCTACTCAGGAGGCTGAGGTGGGGGAATTGCTTGAACTCGGGAGGCGGAGGTTGCAATGAGCTGGTATCACGCCACTGCATTCCTGAGTACATGCCTGACTGACAGAGCGAGACTCTGTCTTAAAATAAATAAATTAATTAAATCAAATAAAACCAGATAAAGAAAGAAAATCCCCCCAAAAATTAGAGCAAATCAAATCCAGCAATATATACAAAGGATAATAGGTCAGGACCAGCCAGGGATCACCCCAGGAATCCAGAGCTGGTTCAACATTCAAAACATCAATGTAATTCATATTTACAGCTTAATGAGGAAAAACAGTGTCATCTCAACAGAGGCAGCGGAAACAAGCTCCAAGAGTTTCTGTCATTGTTTTGATGAGCAGCCACAGAAAGCCTCAACCCTGCTCTGTCTTGGCTGTTGCCAAAATTACTGAAGACAAAATGTATGGCCTTGAAAACACCACAGAGTAACTCATCTAATATAATGGCCTAATGTTTATTTCAACTAAAGTAATACAATCAAAAGATTTTTGGAAACGATTTTGGATAGAGGCAAACATTTTTCCCTGAAAGGCAGTCAAGATACCCCACATCGGCCGTTGGAGTTTTGCCTCCAGGGCCTTACTTGGGTGCCCATATTACAGACAGGGACCTGTGTCCCCTGCCCCAGATCTCTCAGCCTTCTGAATACAAGGGCTTTGCCTTCTTAAAGACCACCCTCAGGTGGGCTGCACTCGACACTTCATAAAGCTTCTCTACACCCCTCATCTCATTCTGTTCTTCACAATAACCCCCTCACTGTCCCCATTCTTCTTGACACCAACACCAAGCTGGAGACATCATCACTCACCCGCTCTGGTGAGCAGGTGATTCGCTATGGAAAAGGGACCTGAGACCTGGGCATGCGCCCTTGCTCTGATGACCTCAGTGTGCTCTGCCAGCCTGGGTGCCCGCACCCCTAGGCCCTACTGGAGCCATCTTCTGAATCCTGGAGGTGCCCCTGCCTGTGGACATTAAGATGCAGACCCTGCTCTCGTCCACCTGCCACCCCACTGCCTTCAGGCAGCTACCCAGCTGAAGAACAAGGCTCCAGAATCCCCTGACAGGGAGGGCAACAAGGAGCAAAGGGGCCTCAGTCAATGAGGCTGCAGTGGGCACACTCCTCACCCTAACTCCTCAGCCCAACAGCTGATTTTTTGGGTTGTTTGTTTTTGTTTTGAGACAGAGTTTCACTCTTGTTGCCCAGGCTGGAGTGCAATGGCGTGATATCGGCTCACTGCAACCTCCACCTACCAGGTTCAAGTGATTCTCCTGCCTCAGCCTCCCGAGTAGCTGGGAGTACAGGCATGCGCCACCATGCCTGGCTAATTTTTTCTATTTTTAGTAGAGACGGGATTTCTCCATGTTGGTCAGGCTGGTCTCCAACTCCAGACCTCAGGTGATCCGCCCGCCTCAGCCTCCCAAAGTGCTGGGATTACAGGCGTGAGCCACCGTGCCCAGCCCAAACGGCTGATTTTTTTTTTTTTTTTTTATTAAAAACAAGCAAGATTCTGTACCTGCTGAAGCAGGCCTAGAAAAGAGCTGGTGTCCCCTCCCCCTCCCCCTCCCCCTCCCCCTCCCCCTCCCCCTCCCCCTCCCCCTCTCCCTCTCCCTCTCTTGGGTCTCCCTCTCCCTCTCTTCGGTCTCCCTCTCCTTCTTTTTTCGGTCTCCCGCTGTTATCGAAGCTGGACTGTACTGCCATGATCTCGGCTCGCTGCAACCTCCCTGCCTCGGGCTCCTGTGACTCTCCTGCCTCGGCCTGCCGAGTGCCTGGGATTGCAGGCGCGCGCCGCCACGCCTGAATGGTTTTTGTACTTTTGGTGGAGACGGGGTTTCACCGTGTTGACCGGGCTGGTCTCCAGCTCCTGGCCTCGAGTGATCTGCCTGCCTCGGCCTCCCGAGGTGCTGGGATTGCAGACGGAGTCTCGCTAACTCAATGCTCAATGGTGCTCAGGCTGGAGTGCAGTGGTGTGATCTCGGCTCGCTGCAGCCTCCACCTACCAGCCTCCTGCCTTGGCCTCTTAAAGTGCTAGGATTACAGCCTCTGCCCCGCCGCCACCCTGTCTAGGAAGTGAGGAGCATCTCTGCCTGGCCGCCCATCGTCTGGGATGTTAGGAGCCCCTCGGCCCGGCCGCCATATCTGGGAAGTGAGGAGCGCCTCTGCCCGGCCGCCCATCGTCTGAGATGTGAGGAGCCCCTCTGCCCGGCTGCCACCCCGTCTGGGAGGAAGTGAGGAGCGCCTCTGCCCGGCTGCCCCGTCTGGGAGATGAGGAGCACCTCTTCCCGGCCGCCCCGTCTAGGAGGTGAGGAGCACCTCTGCCTGGCCGCCACCCCGTCTGGGAGGAAGTGAGGAGCGCCTCTGCCCGGTTGCCCCATCTGGGAAGTGAGGAGCGCCTCTGCCTGGCCGCCACCCCGTCTGGGAAGTGAGGAGCGCCTCTGCCCGGCTGCCACCCCATATGGGAAGTGAGGAGCGCCTCTGCCCAGCCGCCCCTTCTGGGAGGTGAGGAGTGCCTCTGCCCAGCCGCCCCTTCTGGGAGGTGAGGAGCGCCTCTGCCCAGCCGCCCCTTCTGGGAGGTGAGGAGTGCCTCTGCCCGGCCGCCCCGTCTGGGAGGTGAGGAGCGCCTCTGCCTGGCCGCCACCCCGTCTGGGAGGAAGTGAGGAGCACCTCTGCCCAGCTGCCCCATCTGGGAAGTGAGGAGCGCCTCTACCCGGCTGCCACCCCCTATGGGAAGTGAGGAGCGCCTCTGCCCGGCCGCCCACTCTGGGAAGTGAGGAGCGCCTCTGCCTGGCCGCCCACTCTGGGAGGTGAGGAGCGCCTCTGCCTGGCCACTCCGTCTGGGAAGGGAGGAGCGCCTCTGCCCGGCCACCCCGTCTGGGAGGTGAGGAGCGCCTCTGCCCGGCCGCCGCCCCGTCTGGGAGGAAGTGAGGAGCACCTCTGCCCGGCCGCCCCGTCTGGGAAGTGAGGAGCGCCTCTGCCCGGCCGCCACCCCGTCTGGGAGGAAGTGAGGAGCGCCTCTGCCCGGCTGCCCCATCTGGGAAGTGAGGAGCGCCTCTGCCCGGCTGCCACCCCGTATGGGAAGTGAGGAGCGCCTCTGCCCGGCCACCCCGTCTGGGAAGTGAGGAGCACCTCTGCCTGGCCGCCACCCCGTCTGGGAGGAAGTGAGGAGCGCCTCTGCCCAGCCGCCACCCCGTATGGGAAGTGAGGAGCGTCTCTGCCCGGCCGCCCCGTCTGGGAGGTGAGGAGTGCGTCTGCCCGGCTGCCACCCCGTCTGGGAGGAAGTGAGGAGCACCTATGCCCGGCTGCCCCATCTGGGAGATGAGGAGCACCTCTGCCCGGCCGCCCCGTCTGGGAGGTGAGGAGTGCCTCTGCCTGGCCGCCACCCCGTCTGGGAGGAAGTGAGGAGCGCCTCTGCCCGGCTGCCCCATCTGGGAAGTGAGGAGCGCCTCTGCCCGGCCGCCACCCCATATGGGAAGTGAGGAGCGCCTCTGCCTGACCACTCCGTCTGGGAGGTGAGGAGCGCCTCTGCCCGGCCGTCACCCCGTCTGGGAGGAAGTGAGGAGCACCTCTGCCCGGCCGCCCCGTCTGGGAGATGAGGAGCACCTCTGCCCGGCCGCCCCGTCTGGGAGGTGAGGAGCGCCTCTGCCTGGCCGCCACCCCGTCTGGGAGGAAGTGAGGAGCGCCTCTGCCTGGCTGCCCCATCTGGGAAGGGAGGAGCGCCTCTGCCTGGCCGCCACCCCGTCTGGGAGGAAGTGAGGAGCGCCTCTGCCTGGCTGCCCCATCTGGGAAGGGAGGAGCGCCTCTGCCCAGCCGCCACACCGTCTGGGAAGTGAGGAGTGCCTCTGCCTGGCCACCCCGTCTAGGAGGTGAGGAGCGCCTCTGCCTGGCCGCCCAGTCTGGGAAGTGAGGAGCGCCTCTGCCCGGCCGCCCTGTCTGGGAAGTGAGGAGCGCCTCTGCCCGGCCGCCCTGTCTGGGAGGTGAGGAGCGCCTCTGCCTGGCCGCCACCCCGTCTGGGAGGAAGTGAGGAGCGTCTCTGCCCGGCCGCCCCGTCTGGGAGGTGTACCCAACAGCTCCGAAGAGACAGCGACCATCGGGAGCGGGCCATGAGGACGATGGCGGTTTTGTTGAAAGGAAGCGGGGGGAAGTGTGGGGAAAGGAAGGAGAGATCAGATTGTTGCTGTATCTGTGTAGAAAGAGGTGGGCATAGGAGACTCCATTTTGTTCTGACTAGGAGAAATTCTTCTGCCTTGGGATGCTGTTGATCTATGGCCTTGCCCCCAGCCCCGTGCTCTCTGAAACATGTGCTGTGTCAACTCAGGGTTAAATGGATTAAGGGCGGTGCAAGATGTGCTTTGTTAAACAGATGCTTGAAGGCAGCATGCTCTTTAAGAGTCATCACCACTCCCTAATCTCAAGTACCCAGGGGCACAAACACTGCAGAAGGCCGCAGGGTCCTCTGCCTAGGAAAACCAGAGACCTTTGTTCATGTGTTTATCTCCTGACCTTCTCTCCACTATTATCCTATGACCCTCCCATATCCCCCTCTCCCAGAAACACCCAAGAATGATCAATAAATACTTCATAAATTAAAATAAATAAATAAATAAATAAAATAAAAATAAAAATACAAAAAAAAAAAAAAAAAAAAAAAAAAAAAAAAGAAAAGAGCTGGTGGAGGTCGAGGTACCCAGAGCAACACTGTTTGGTATGACATGGCAGCCACTGGTCACAGGCAGTGCTACAAGCTTGGAATGCCACAGGACAAAATATGTCTGATATATATTTTGATAACAATAAAATATATTATTAAAATTATTTTTTCTATTTCTTTGCTATTTTCCATTTCTTCTTACTAATTTAACATGGCTACTAGAAAGGTTTAAATTATGCATGTGGCACACGATGTTTCTACTGGACAGCACAGCAGCACAGGGCTAGCACCTGAGATCCTGCAGCTCAGACACCCATAGGGTGAACAAAAACCTTGCAACTCTCCCAGGCCAGGGACTGACATATTTTAAAACCGGAGATTTCGATTGAGGAGGGAGTAGAGCTACCACATAAGCAAATATGTAATGTTGTATGTTGTATATTGTATGTTTCTTTCTTTCTTTCTTTAAGAAAAATCCCTTGGCAACAGGAAGCTTAACTGCACCAACAAGGACAGCAGAAGAAAAACAGATTGTTAGTCAACGAGGGTCACCCTGACCCGAACCCCAGCCCCAGCTCTCTCCAGCTGCACAGCCCTGGGGAGAAAGGAGAAAGAGCAGAAAAGCCCATTCCTCACACACCCAGTTAGTCTCCCCTGCCCACTGGCAGGCCCCTAGCTGGGTCTGCAAAGGGACACTGCCCTCTTGCATTCTGCCCCCCTTCTACACGGCTCCCCCACCCACCCTTCTGCACAGTGGCTTCTGAGGGCGCCCCTGGGGATGATCATGACCTCCCATCTTGATCTGAGGATTATCAGATACAGGTTCACCTGGTGAAAATGCAGGAGCTGTAGGGGTAGGACCCATCACTCATCTGACTGCATGCTGTAATTCAATGAACAGTTTACTAAAGTAGTAGTCTTCTTCCTGTCCTCTGCTGAGCACCCAACAGGCCAGCGGTCCTGTGCTCCCTCAGGGCCAGTGGCCCATCTCCTCCTGTGCCTCCTGGAGGGCTTCGCACCTGCCTCCCTCCACTGGGGAATCTTGCCCCACTGACTGACCTTTCGGCTCTCAGATCCCAGGTCCCTCCCTCGCAGATAGGGCAACAGGCTCTCTTGGGATTTCAATCAGCTACTTCCCATCAGCTACTCTTCAAAACACTAACTGGTGTTAGCTCCTTCAGAGAACTCTCTGGCTTTCCAGGCCTACAATCTCCCTCCCTAGAATGAAAGCTCAGTGACAGACATGCCCTTAACCTTCTGAGTGACACGAGGCCCTCAGTACGCCCTGAAACAATACTGGCTGGATCAGTGAGTGAATAAATGCACATGTGAGTAAGGAATGAAGGGAGCGAAGGAACTGGATTAGAAGCTGTTTGGGGCAGAGATGTGCCTTACAGGCTTCATGAAGAGTGGGTGATTTAAAAGGTAAATGGAGCATCTAAGAGGAAGCTTTGATAGAAGGGAGAATGCAAGAGAGGTTGGAAATTGGAATCCACTGGAATTGGGAGCCTGGGGAGATGCCAGGACAGGCACTCCCTGGCCTAGGACTCTGTAGAGGGCAGCCTCAGCAGGCAAGCCAGGCCCCCAGCTTCTGCGGCCGGTCGCACCCATTATGGCCCCGAAACGGTTGGGTGGTGGTCTACAGCCTGCTCAGGGCCGGCTGGGAGAGAGGCAGGGTCCCCACCACTCTCCTGCCTCTGGGCAAAAGCTGGCCTCCTGACCCTGGAGGATGGACGGGAGCAGGGGCCACACAACACACTCCCAAACATATAATCGGCCTCCTTCACCCTCGCCCACGCTCAGTCACACACAGCCTCGGTCATACACACTCACACTCACTCTCCCGCACACTCTCAGAGCATCACATAATTTCAGTGAGACACACACAATCCCAAAGACTAACTCGCACAACCTCTGAGACTCACACAATCTCAGGGCCACACACAGGCACACAATCAGACGAGTTCAGGAACGCCCCCGTCTCTGACACACGCAATCTGAGGTTTACATGCGCCCGCACACGCACACGCACAGACAACAGCCGGCGCTCCCGCAAGCGGCGCCCCGCCCCTGCCACGCCACGCCTCCATTGCCTGGGAACTGGCGGCCCCGCCCCGCAGCGTTTGAGGCGCCGCACGCCTTCACGCCCCTCGGGCCTTGCAGATCCCTCTCCCAGTTTCCGCGGCGGTCCGGTGCGGTCAGTACCTGTCTAAAATCAATATTGCCGAGGCCTCCGCAGCAGTCAGGCCCCGCCACCGAGCTGCTCGTTGCCTCGGCTCCCGGGTTCCCAGATCTCTTCATCCGGGGGCCGCCTCAGGAGGGACCACGGGGGCCCCCCCTGCAGCCACGCGCCCCCGGAACCGGCCCTATAGCACCGGGTAAGTGCCGCCAGCCGGGGCGCTTTCCCGGTGACCCCCAACATATCCCGGCCTTCTGGGAAATGTAGTTCCCCGTCACCGCGAAGCGCCTCTTTATCTGGGGGCTCGCGACAGCGTCTAGAGGAGCCGAGACTACAAGTCCCAGTGTCTTTCGCGGCAGAGCCTGCCGGTTCCGCTGCAGCTACGTGGCAGTATCCCCTTGGATCCGGCCTCCGGCCCAGTGCCTTTGGTCGCCGGCTGCCGCACCCGAGCCTTGAACTGACCTGGCGTCCCTGCCCTTGCCTGGCGGCGGTGGGGCTAGAGGCCGGGGGCCGCGGGTCGTAGCTATAAGCAGCTTCCCGCGCAGCCTCCTGCGGACTTGGACTTGGCCCGGGTCAGACACGCCCAGGGCCCCCCGCCCTCTTCTGAAATTCGCTTTATTCTGGGGGCGGTGCGGGACGAGCACTGCCTGGAGCTTCCCGCCCCCGCGGCGCCCATGCTCTTTAGCTCGGCCAAAGACCCCTCCTCCACTCATTTTTTCCTTCATTCATTCTCTCATTCACTCTCGAGTATTTTCTGAACCAGTCTGTGCGCTGAGGGTACGGTAGGGAACAACACAGAGTCCCCCGCCCTCGCTGCCTCCTGACTGAGATGAAAGACAAAATGTGAATAAAGGGTTATAATATGGATGAGTACTGTGGTGGAAAAAACGGGGTGGGTCAAATGGTAGGGAGGGATGCTGTCTTAGAATGTGCAGGGGAGGTGCCAGACATGCCAAGTGTGAGGGCAGGGCAAACAAGGGAAGACGAATGGTATGTACAAAGGCCTGGAGACAGGACGGGCACCTAAGGAACAGAGAAAAGACCGGTGAGCTGTGGAGTAGTGATGGAGGGGGTCAAATGGAAGAGAAGAGTTTAGATGATCGGGTCCCAAAAGAACCCCTTTTGTAGGCCGGGTGTGGTGGCTCACTCCTGTAATCCCAGCACATTGGGAGGCCGAGGTGGGCGGATCACCAGAGGTCGGGAGTTCGAGACCAGCGTGACCAACACGGTGAAACCCCGTCTCTATTAAAAATACAAAAAATAGCCGGGCGTGGTGCGCGCACCTGTAATCCCAGCTACTCAGGAGGCTGAGGCAGGAGAATCGCTTGAACCCAGGAGGCGGAGGTTGCAGTCAGCGGAGATGGTGCCATTGCATGCCAGCCTGGGCAACAGAGTGAGACTCCCTCTCAAAAAAGAAAAAAACCCTTTTGTAGCCAGGTGTTATGTAATATGGGGAAATAGACTGAGAGGTTCCAAGATTTGCTCAGTCACCCAGACTGCTGGGGGCCCAGGCAGGACTTCTGCAGTCAGCTGCTTCCTGCTCCACATAGCCCGTTTCTCTCCACCTTGGCCCACAGCACCTACCAGTATTGAGCATTTACTGAGCAGCCACTGTGTGCTGCTTTAGAGGTAGTCCCAATCTTCACATCGCTAGGATGGGGCAGGCCAACCGAGGAGACAGGAAAGACACTGGCTTTGGAGCATGCACTAGCTCTGTGACTGAGCCCACCTTCATTTTCCTCAAAAGTAAAAGGGAAATACATGTTGGTAAAACTCATCACCCAGGAACTGGCCTGTGGGAAGTGCTTAGTAGGCATTGGCCCCCGGCAGGGCTGGGGACACAGGCTCAGGGCTGGTTCTCTGACTTACCACTGTTACTAATGAGTGTCGGGAGCCTTTCCCTGCTCAGTGTCCAGGCAGAGCTGCTAGAGGCAGAGCCATTTCTGAAGGAGCCCCCCGCAGCGGGAGGGCTTCTAGCAAGCCTTTCCCCTCCGCCTACCACACATCCACTTCACTGATGTTCCAGTCTTCTGACCTAACTGGTCACTCCTGTTGTTTTGTTAAGCCCAGAAAACAAATTTTTGTGTTTGCTTTATCTGAGAACAAAGTAAGGCAGCCGTAAGAGGTCACACCAGAACTGATGCAATCAGATCCTCTACTCCAGCCTACCCAACCCGGGCCCCCTTCCTCTGTGAAAAGCAAACACCCCACCCAGGAGACAGACTTGCAGCTTGAAACAAGTCAGATAAAAACCTCCTGCCTGGCTCACGCCTGTAATCCCAGCACTTTGGGAGTCCGAGGCAGGTGTATCATGAGGTCAGGAGTTCCAGACCAGCCTGGCCAGCATGGTGAAACCCCGTCTCTACTAAAAATACAAAAATTAGCCAGGCATGGTGGCGCACACCTGTGATCCTAGCTACTAAGGAGGCTGAGGCAGGAGAATCACTTGAACCTGGGAGGTGGAGGTTGCAGTGAGCCGAGATTGCACCACTGCATTCCAGCCTGGGCGACAGAGTGAGATTCCATCTAAAAACAAAAAAAAAAACCCTGCCAAAGATACTTTGGGGCACAAGTACTTGCCTGAGCCCTTCGAAAGCTCCCAAGTCTGAGAGCTTGTAGAGAAATTATCCAGGCCAACCTCCCTCACTGAAGCATTCCTTCTGTGCCATCCTGGGCAAATGGAAAAGTTGGTTCTGCTTACGTGCCCCCAGTGATGAGAGGTTCCCCACCTCTTGAGGTCACCCGCTCCACTGATGGACATGGGTCCATTAACCCAAAGTCATGATACCCATTAACCCAAAGTCACCCTTGCTGAAGCTTTAACAAACAAAAGTTCCTTTCTACCTTCAGGGTTATCTCTCTTTGCCCCTTGATTGAGCTCTTCAGATATAGGAAACCATTTATCACGGAACAGCTCCCAGGGCAAACCTCCTGATGGCCTCTCTTTTCTCTAACCCCACTTCCCTGGCTCCTGAATTCTGAATCAGGCTGCAGAAACTCCCAGCAATCATTAAAATGGGGTTTTAGTGCTAAAATTAACATGTGTTTATTGGGTGCCTTTGGGTAAAACCTAAACCTTTCCCTACTCTGAATCTATTTTCTGTTCATAAAACATAATGATATTTCTATCATAGAATATTTCTTGAGTATAATATCTCTTGAGTGAGGCTGTTGTGAGGATTAGAGGTAATAACTCGTACAAAAGTGCCTGGCATACAGTGCATTCTAAGAAAATGTCCAGGCCGGGCGCAGTGGTTCATGCCTGTAATCTCAGCACTTTGGGAGGCCAAGGCAGGCAGATTGCTTGAGCCCAGGAATTCGAGACAAGCCTGGGCAACATGGCAAAACCCCATCTCTACAAAAAAAAATACCAAAAAAAATTAGCCGGGTGTGGTGGCACGTGCCTGTAGTCCCAGCTACTTGGGAAACTAAGGCGGCAGGATCACTTGAGCCCAGGAGAGAGAGACTTCAGGGAGCTATGATTGCGCCACTGTACTCCAGCCTAAGTGATGAGAGTGAGACCCTGTCTCCAAAAAAAAAGAAAGAAAAAAATGTTTCCCTCCTTTCTATATAATTGAGATTTGGTGGTTAAGGTCACACTCATGGACATGCTGCTGGGATTTAGGATACCACTGGGGGCCAGGAGAGCTGGCTGACAGCTCAGGGACCTGCCAGAGTTCCTGGGAGGAGATGGGTGGGAAGGGGCCAGGATGGGTGGCCAGAGCTGCTCCCCAGATAGCATGTACTGCAGGTTATCAGAAACCCTATTGTCACTGGGAGTGCTTTAAAACCAGGAAGGTGGTGAGGGGCTATGGCCGCAATGCCCAGCACCCCCTGCATAGATTCAGGCCTGATTGCCCTCATCCTACCCCGGGTGGCTCCAGGAACAAGAGGGTAGCCAGGGTGGGAGCTGGGGCAGGGGAGAGGTCATCTGGAGATGTGTGCCCTGATCACAAGTTCCCTCCCCACTCCCATCTGCCCTGAGCTTTGGAAGAAGCCCCTTCCCGAAGGACCTACTACTTGCTGGGAAGAGGGCACGGGAGTGAAGTCACCTGAATCCAGTTGTCCACAGCCTAGGCCAGCCTGGGAAACACCAGCAAGGATGTTGGTGCTGGCAGGGCCTCACTGCCCCTGTGTCCACAGTGTCCACAGAGCACAAACCCCTGCCTTCCTGCTGGCCTCCAGAGGTCCTAAACACCCCAGGTATACACCCACCACAGGGCATTTTCATGTGCTATGTCCTCCGCCTGGGTTGCTCTTCCCCGCATTTCCTCCCAGTACCCTCCTCACCTCCTCTGGGTTCTGCTCAACTTCCACCTCTCCACCCTGTTGAACATGCTGACTTCCCCACGCTCGCCATGGGCCTCTCCCAACTTTATTCCTCTCCATGGGCCATATCATTTAACAAATGTATTTAGTGCACTTCTTTATTTTGTATAGTGTCATTCCCTGTCCATCCCCCATCCCCTATAAGGGGAACTTCAACAGGGCAGAGATTTTTTGTTTGTTTTTTGAGACAGAGTCTTGCTCTGTCGCCCAGGCTAGAGTGCAGTGACGTGATCTCGGCTCACTGCAACCTCTGCCTCCCAGGTTCCAGCAATCGTCCTGCCTCAGCCTCTCGAGTAGCTGGGACTACAGGTGTGCACCACCACACCCAGCTAATTTTTCTATTTTTTAGTAGAGACAGGGTTTCACTATATTGGCCAGGCTGGTCTCGAACTCCTGACCTCAGGTGATCCACCTGCCTCAGTCTCCCAAAGTGCTGGGATTACAGGCGTGAGCTACCACCCCTGGCTTTTTTTTTTTTTTTTAAGAGACTCCTGGGTTTAAATTCCTGGGCCCAGGCGATCCTCCTGACTCAGTCTCTGGAATAGCTGAGACTACAAGTGCATGCCACCATGCCCGGCTAAGGGCAGGGATGTCTTTTTTTTGAGATGGAATCTCACTCTGTCACCCAGGCTGGAGTGCAGTGGCATGATCTCAGCTCACTGCAACCTCCCCCCAACCCCGGGTTCAAGTGATTCTCCTGCCTCAGCCTCCCAAGTAGCTGGGATTACAGGTGCACACCACCATGCCCTGCTAATTTTTTTGTACTTTTAGTAGAGATGAGGTTTTGCCATGTTGGCCAGGCTGGTCTCGAACTCCTCACCTCAGGTGATACGCCCACCTTGGCCTCCCAAAGTGCTGGGATTACAGGCATGAGCCACCATGCCCGGTTCTGAGGGCAGGGATTTCTGTTTGTACACAGCCCTGTCCTGGGCACCTAGCTGTGGCACAAAGCAGGCACTGAATATACAATGAGTGAATGAACACTGTAGCTCTGCCACTCTGAGTTGGGTGATCTTGGGAAAGCCACTTTTCTGGGCCTCAGTGACCGTGTCTGTGGAATGGGGAGGGTGACCAAGTCTGTTACCTAAATAAGAGACCAAACCCACCTATTAAGATTGAAGTTCGGCCGGTTGTGGTGGCTCATGCCTGTAATCCCAGCACTTTGGGAGACCAAGACGGGTGGATCACCTAAGGTCAGGAGTTCGAGACCAGCCTGGCCAACATGGTGAAACTCCGTCTCTACTAAAAATACAAAATTAGCCGGATTTGATGGCAGGCATCTGTAATCCCAGCTACTAAGGTAGGCTGAGGTGGGAGAATCACTTGAACCCGGGAGGCAAAGGTTGCGGTGAGCTGAGACCGTGCCATTGCACTCCAGCCTGAGCAATAAAAGCAAAACTCCGTCTCAAAAAAAAAAGATTAAAGTTCCTGGCTGGGCATGGTGGCTCACGCCTATAATCCCAACATTTTGGGAGGCCAAGATGGGTAGATTGCTTGAGCTCAGTAGTTCAAGACCAGCCTGGGAAACATGGTGAAGTCCTGTCTCTACGAAAAAAAAAAAAAAAATTAGCCAGGCGTGGTGGCGTGCACCTGTAATCCCAGCTACTCAAGAGGCTGAGGTGGGAGGATCACTTGAGCCCGGGAAGTTGAGGCAGCAGTGAGCCATGACGGCTGACTACACTCCAGCCTGGGCAGCAGAGTGAGACCCTGTCTCGGAAAACAAAACAAAACAAACAAACAAACAAACAAACAAAACCTAACCATGGAAACAATAGCTAATCTGTCTGAGTTCTTGCTGGCTGCAGGCTCTGAGCTCAGCACTTGAAGAACACATTTTCTTTAAGCCTCACAAGATCCCTGTGAGGTAGGGAATGTTATTCTGACTTTCCAGATGAGGTAATTGACTCATGTGGAAGGTACTGGCCCACAGTCACACAGCTGAGTAAGTGTCAGAGTTGAAACCTGTGGTCTGATGAAGGCAAAACATTCTTCCTTACCATGGCCCTGAGGTCCTAGATGGTCCGGGCCCAGCCCATCTTCCCAGCCCTTCTTGCCCTCTGTACTCCAGCCACACTGGCCTCTTTGAGGTTCCTTCCAGCCACAGGGCCTTTGCACCTCCTGTTCACTCTGCCAGGCACACTCTTCCCTTCTCTTCTTGGAGATCAAGAATGGTCCTCTCATCATCTGCCTGGCCCACCTCCACATCCCCTGCCAGCAGCCAGTACACACCTGGCACCAGGATGGCAGTGGGTGAATATTTGCTGAATGAGGGAGGTCAGAATTGAATTTAAGTCCCATGAAAATATCCTTCAAAAATGAAGGTGGCCGGGCACGGTGGCTCGCCTGTAATCCCAGCACTTTGGGAGGCTGGGGTGGGCGAATCACGAGGTCAGGAGATCGAGACCATCCTGGCCAATATGGTGAAACCCGTCTCTACTAAAAATACAAAAAAATTAGCTGGGTGTGGTGGCACGCACCTGTAGTCCCAGCTACTTGGGAGGCTGAGGCAGGAGAATCACTTGAGCCTGGGAGGCGGAGGTTGCAGCTGAGATTGCTCCACTGCACTCCAGCCTGGTGACAGATCAAGACTCCACCTCAAAAAAAAAAAAAAAAAAAAAGGAGGCAAAAAGGCTGGGCACGGTGGCTTATGCCTGTAATCCTAGCACTTTGGGAGGCTGAGGCGAGCAGATCACCTGAGGTCAGGAGTTCGAGACTAGCCTGGCCAACATGGAGAAACCCCATCTCTACTAAAAATACAAAAATTAGTGGGGTGTGATGGTGCATGCCTGTAATCCCAGCTACTTGGGAGGCTGAGGCAGGAGAATCACTTGAACCCAGGAGGCAGAGATTGCAGTGAGCCGAGATCGCGCCACTACACTACAGCCTGGGTAACAGAGCAAGACTCTGTCTCAAAAAAAATAAATAAATAAAAGCGGAGGCAAAGTAAAGCTATTTTCAGACAAACAAAAGCTGAGAGAATTGATCACCAGCGGGCCCAACCTGAAAAGAAATACCATGGGCGGGTTCTGCAGGCAGCAGGAAAATGATCCCAGTTGGAAGCCCAAGAACACGGGAAGAAATGAAAAAGACACATACGTGTAGGTAAATCTAGATAAGTATTAGGTGCTTGTAAAAATAAAATAATCTTGTGGAGTTTTAAATATTTACCTTGATAATTGAGAGAAAAGGCAGAAAAAAATCGGTAAGACTATAGATTTGAACATGATTGGCATTCATAGAACTCTCCTCCTAGCAACTGTAGAATGTACCTTCTTCCCCAGTTCACACTGAACATTGGCCAAAACAGACCCTATGCTGGGGCATAAAGCCAATCTCAACAGATTTCAAATGATTGAAATCATAGTTTATGCTCTTCTTTTTTTTTTTTTTTGAGACGGAGTTTTGCTCTTTTTTGCCCAGGCTAGAGTGCAGTGGCATGATCTCGGCTCACAGCAACCTCCGCCTCCTGGCTTCAAGCCATTCTCCTGCCTCAGCCTCCGGAATAGCTGGGACTATAGGCATGCACCATCATGCCCGGCTAATTTTGTATTTTTAGTAGAGATGGGGTTTCTCCATGTTGGTCAAGTTGGTCTCAAACTCCAGACCTCAGGTGATCCGCCCGCCTCGGCCTCCCAAAGTGCTGGGATTACAGGCGTGAGCCACCGCGCCCGGCCTATGCTCTTAAACATAGTGGGATTAAACTGGAAAACAAGATGATAACTTAAAAAAAAATCTTCCAATATTTGCAAACTAGACAATACTTTTTCTTTTTTTTGAGACAGGGTGTCTGTCGCCCAGGCTGGGGTGCTGTTTCACAATCATGGATCACCGCAGCCTCGACCTCCCGAGTTCTACTGATGCTCCCATCTCAGCTTCCCAAGTAGCTGGGACTACAGACACTTGCCCCAATGCCTGGCTAAATTTTTTTGTATTTTTTGTAGAGATGGAGTTTTACCATGTTGTCCAGGCTGGTCTTGAACTCCTGGACTCAAGCAATCCATACTCCTCAGCCTCCCACAGTGTTGGGATTATAAGTGTGAGCCACCACGATGGGCCAGACAATACATTTTTTTCAGCCCCAGAAACAAGGTCCAGCCTGGGTCAGGTGTCGTCCATGGACCAGCAATGGGGACCGAGGGCTTGGGGTGCTATCACTGGCTCAGGGTGGGTCAGGTGACCAACTCTACTCAAGCAACAGTGGCCAGGGGAGGGGCAGGTGACCAGACTGCATGAGAAGATAGCATTTCCCATTTAATCTCACAGATAGAGGGCTGGGGTCAGGAGGAGGCATGAAGCATTGAGTGCCAACTTAGTGCTACGCGGACAGACAGAGTGCTGTGCGAATAAACAATAACAAGCCGTCCCTGCCGCGGTGGCTCAGAAGCGGCTAGGGCATAAGCAGGCCATTACCACAGAGTGGAAAACTGCTTCGCAGGGGTGTGCACAGGAAGGGGGGAAAGAGCAGCATTCAAGACTTGAAGGCAGGCCGGGCGCAGTGGCTCATGCCCGTAATCCCTGCACTTTGGGAAGCTGAGGTCGGCCGATCACCTGAGGTCAGAAGATCGAGACCAACATGGCCAACATGGTGAAACCCCAGCTCAACTAAAAATACAAAAATTAGCCCGGTGTGGTGGCCCCCACCAGCTACTCGAGAGACTAAGGCAGGAGAATCACTTGAATCCGGGAGGCGGAGGTTGCAGTCAGCCGAGATCATACCACTGCACTCCAGGCTGGGTGACAGTGAGACTCCGTCTCAAAAACAAAACAAAACAACAACAAAAAAGACCTGAGGCCGGGTGCAGTGGCTTACGCCTGTCATCCCAGCACTTTGAGAGGCCGAGGCGGGCAGATCACTGAAGTCGGGAGTTCGAGACCAGCCTGACCAACATGGAAAAACCCTGTCTCTACTAAAAATACTAAATTAGCCAGGCGTGATGGGGCAGGAGGCTGAGGCAGGAGTATCGCTTGAACCCAGGAGGCAGAGGTTGCAGTGAGCAGAGATCGCGCCATTGCACTCCAGCCTGGGCAACAGGAGTGAAACTCTGTCTCAAAAAAAAAAAGACTTGAAGGCAGCCCTGATTAGAGCTAAGGATGGGGTAGGGCCTCACCAAAAACTCTTTCCCTCCAGTGGCACATGGATCTGCTTAACGTTGGAGTCTTGTTTAGGATTATTCCCTCAGGGTTGACCCTGGAAGCACAGAAGACACAGCCAAGCTGCTTTCTAAAGCTCAGTGCCTGCAGAATAGTACAGTTCCCATTTCCCTGCATACTCACCAGCACAGAGTATTAGTCCAAAAATATTTATGTTACTTCAAAGTTGAAAAATTAGTTGAAAAATGTTATTTGCCTCTTTCCCACATTATTAGTGATGTTTTCGCATGTGCTTTGCATTTAAATTAGAATAGTGTTTTATTTGCACTACTTACCAACACAACTTCTCTTTGTGCCTTTTTTTCAAAAACACCCACGGATCTTAAGGGCCAGGCTCGGTGGCTCACGCCTGTAATCCCAGCACTCTGGGAGGCCGAGGCGGGCGGATCACGAGGTCAGGAGATCGAGACCATCCTGGCTAACACGGTGAAACCCCGTCTCTACTAAAAAATACAAAAACTTAGCCGGGTGTGATGGCAGGCGCGTGTAGTCCCAGCTATGCGGGAGGCTGAGGCAGGAGAATGGTGTGAACCCAAGAGGCAGAGCTTGCAGTGAGTTGAGATCACACCACCGCACCCCTGCCTGGGTGACAGAGCGAGACTCCATCTCAAAAAACAAACAAACAAACAAACAAAAACAAAAACACCCATGGATCTTAGTCTTTGCAATCTCTTGAATTTATTAATTTAAATGAATTGGACTGTTGTAATGTTTAAGTGATACTTAAAAGTTTTTACGTTGCTGGGCGCTGTGGCTCACGCCTGTAATCCCAACACTTTGGGAGGCCGAGGCGGGTGGATCACCTGAGGTCAGGAGTTTGAGACCAGCCTGGCCAACATGGTGAAACCCTGTCTGTACTAAAAATACAAAAATTAGGGCTGGGCATGGTGGCTCACGCCTGTAATCCCAGCACTTTGGGAGTCCAAGGCAGGCGGATCATGAGGTCAAGAGATTGAGACCATCCTGGCCAACACGGTGAAACCCCGTCTCTACTAAAAATACAAAAATTAGCTGGGCATGGTGGTGCATGCCTGTAATCCCAGCTACTTGGGAGGCTGAGGCAGGAGAATTGCTTGAACCAGGGAATTGGATGTTGCAGTGAGCCAAGATCCTGCTACGGCACTCCAGCCTGGCAACAGAGTGAGACTTTGTCTCAAAAATAATAATAAATAAATAAGTAAATAAAATTAAAAAAAATAAAAATACAAAAATTAGCCAGGTATGGTAGTGGGTGCCTGTAATCCCAGCTACTTGGGATGCTGAGGCAGGAGAATTGCTTGAACCCGGGAGGCAGAGGTTGCAGTGAGCTGAGATCACACCACTGCACTCCAGCTTGGGGCACAGAGCAAGACTCCGTCCCCGGGGGGGAAAAAAGGTTTTTACCTTGAAAATTTTCCAACCCAACAAAAAATTGCAAGAATTATACATTAAACATCCTATATGCGTCACCTAGATTTGTTTTCAGCATTTTCTGGCCTTTGCTTTATCGGTTTCTATACAGTGATTTTTTTTTAATGAACTATTTGAGGGTAAGTTGCAGACTCTTCGCCCCTAAATCTCCAAAGAACAAAGACATTCTCCTATGAAACCACAGTACTGTGATCAAAATCAGGAAGTTTACCATTGATACAATGGTGTTAGCTAATGTACAGTCCATATTCAAATTTCTCTGATTGATCTGACAATATCCTTTACCGTTCATTTTCTCCTCAGATCCAGGATCATGTGCTGTCTTTAGCAGGCTGTGATCTGGAACACTCCTTGGTCTGTCTTTGTCCTTCAGGAGAGACATTGACATTTTTGGAGAGCACGAGCAGGGTATTTTGTAGACGGCCCCTCAGCTGGGTTTGTCTAAGGCCACCTCCTGACTCACTGCAGGCTCTGCAAGAATGTCACCTGCGTGCTGCTCTGTCCCCGGTGCCTGTGGTGCCATGTTACGGGGAGCTGTGATTGCTGGTGAACAGCAGGCGTCTCCTCTGCAAAGGCACGTGAGGTTTTGCTATTTTCTTTGCTCTGAATGACCACTGCTGATGTGATGTTCTTATTGATTTGTGAGACTCGTGAGGCGTTTAAAGCCCCTCTCAGGAGGGCAGCTCAGATGCAGCTGTGTCTCAGCGAGCGTCAGAGACTGACGGAGGGGCAAGCTGTCATCCCAGCCCTGGCTGCTTGGTCAATGCGTCCTTGTTAATGCTGACATCCTTGCCTCCCTCCTGACGCCAGGCAGGAGAGAGGCTCTCTGTGCTCTGAGATTGAAGGGTAAAATCACCTATGAATGAGTCAACAGCCCAGCTGCAACAGACTCCCTGAATTCATGTCAGACCCAAGGGGATAACCCAAAAGGAGCCTCTGGGGGAGGGCTGGGGAGCTCAGAGCTGCTGCAGATATGCTCCCAACTACACCTCTCCAGTCCCTGCCTCTTCATCTGTAACAGGAAGTGCCTGGCTTAGATGCTGTTCAAGTGTCTTGATGAGGGCAGGTGGCATCTGAATGGGACAGTTCTTTGTGTGCGAGTGGTCTCGCCAAGTGCAGGATGTTAAGCATCCTTGGCCCTCATCCCCAACACAAAACACCCCACAACCATTTCCACAAGGCTCCAAGGAGGGTGTTGTGGCCCCCAGCTGAGAACAGCTAGGTGATAACTACTAATCTCTGCTACTGTGTATGGAAGACATCTTATGTGCTGGCGTTGTGCCAAGCATTATCCCGTTTCTACTTCGTAACAATCCATATTACGGATGAGAAAAGTGAGGCCCAGAAAGGTTAAGCAGCAGCCAGGTAGGGTTGGAGCCAGGACTCTGGTCCCAGTCAGCCCAACTCTGTGGCCCATCCCATTCACCTGTGCACTCATGGAGGTGATGCCACACGTGGGTTGTGACCCCAGGTTCCTGAGTTAAGCCTGAGTGAGAGGTTAATATTGTCCCCCCTTCCCCTGTCACCACGGGTGGAGCATGCTGCCCTATGCCATTGACATTAGGTCGGACCATGTGGCTTACCTCGGCTCATGGAATGAGAATGCACAGGACATGAATGTGCTTGTGTAATTTGCTTTGGCTTTTTGTGCTCCAGTGACATACCATGAGAAGCATATACCCTGGGTGACTGCTGCCCCTTTAGCCTGGGGCCCAAAACAAGCACATGTGGGGGACACCCAAGCCCTGCCTGGGCTCACTGGACTGTGGACTGAAGCAGCTGCCCAACCCAGCCCAGCTGGATTAGATCAGTCAATCCACACTCAACCTGCAGACTCATGTGCATGAGCTTACATATTTATTGCCATAAGCCACTGCATTTGTGACGGTTTGTTATGCAGCATTACTGCAGCAATAGCTGACTGATACAACCGTCCTGGCTCCCAGGACCAGCTTGACCACTTACTAACTGCCAGAGCTTGGGCAGGTGGTTTTGCCTCAGTAGATCTTTGTTTCCCCATCTGTATAACGGTTGAGTAATAGTACTGACCTGCCTGTTATGAGGATTGAAGGTGATCACGCTTTTAGTATAGTACCTGGTATATAGAAAGTATTTAGTAAATGTTAGTTATTCATTGCTACCATCAGCACCACTATTACTATTATTGTTAACTGTGCCCCTTGGGATCCAGTAGGGAGCCCTCACCTCTACTCTCAAGAATTCTGACAGTCTGGAGTTAATGAATGGGAGGGGACTCAGCCCTTCACAGAGGTGGCCCCAGAGCACCTTGCCCTGGTCCCAGAGGTGCTCCCTGCCCCTGACTCACACTCACCAGGGCCCACTCACCCTCAACCTCAACAAGCATCTAGAATCGACTGCTTGGCACCAGATGGCCAAGTGCCTCACAGGGAGGCCCGGATGTGTCAAAGTGACCCAAAGTCCACAGGAAACCCAAAGCCAGGCTTGTGTCTCTTGACAGGTTCACCCTCCTTCAGCCCAGGATTTATTACGTAACCAACACTTTTAGCAACAAGCTAGAGCCCGGCAACAGGGCCCACCCCCTAGTGTAAGAGTGTGAGAGTGTGAGCGTGTTTGTGTCTGTGTGTCTTTCAGTGTCTGTGTGTATGTCTGTCTGTCTGCTTTATTGTGTATGTTGCTGAATGGATCTGTGTGTCTGTTGCAGTGTGTATGTCTGTTTCAGCATGAGTGTGTTTCAGCATCTGTGTGAGTATGCGCGTCTGTTTTTCAGTGTGTATGTAAATGGGTGTGGCTGTGTTTTAGTGTGAGGACAGTTGTGTTTCGCCATGTTGGACAGGCTGGTCACGAACTCCTGACCTCAGGTGATCCACCCACCTTGGCCTCCCAAAGTGCTGGGATTATAGGCGTGAGCCACTGCACCCGGCCCTTCATTCCTTTTTAAGGTCCACTAACATTCCACTGTAGGTACACACCACATTTTGTTTATCTGTTCATCAGTTGATGGACATGTGGGTTGTTTCCACTTTCGTGCTATTGTGAATAATGCTGCTGTGAACATTTCATGTACGAGCTTTTCATAGACATGTGTTTTCATTTCTCTTGGGCATTCTCCAGGAGTGACATTGCTGAGTCACATGGTTATTCTGTGCTTAACCTTCTGAGGAACTTTCAGACTGTTTCCAGAGTGGCTACACCACTTAACATTCCCACCAGCAATGCACGAGGGTTCCAATTGCCCCACATCCTGCCCTTGTTTTTGTTTGTTTGGTTTTGGCTTTGGCTCTTTGATTATAGCCATCCTCAAAGATGTGAAGTCTTATTGTGGTTTGATTTGCATTTCCCTTATGGCTAATGATGTTGAGAGTTTTTCCCATGCTATTATTGGCCATCTGTATATCTTCTTTGGATAAACGTCTGCTCAGATGCTTTGCCATTTTTAATTGGGTCATTTGCCTTTTTATTACTGAATTCCAAGATGAAGCAGGACTACACATCAGGAAGGGTTTAAAATGGAATGCTGGAAATCACAGCTTCTTAAGGTTGTCTCCTGTCTCTGGGGGACACCCAGTCTTCGCGTCCCAGAGGCAACCCCACTGCGAGTCCCTCCAGCCTTTCATCCCATAGTCCCACTCCACTCCATCTCTAGGGAAAACGTCATTCCATCTCCCTAGGAAGTCACTTCCAGGCAACCCCAAGGCCTTTCCTTTATGGAATCAAGGGCTCTTTAAAGTGTTTTTCTAGGAAAGATCTGCTCTTGCTCCAAACATCTGTGCTGCTGCTGTTGCCTTGTATGTATGCGGGAATAGCTAAAGCCAGCTCCTTGGAAATGGAACTATGTGCTTTTTCTTCCAGTCACTACACATAAATGACTTCTACTTTTCCACTTCTTAGTCAGACTTCTCCTTCAGACTCTGAACTCTATCCACCCGCTGGACTCCTCCGAGGAGGTCTTACAGGCACTTCACCCCATCTCCTCCTACTCCTTCCCCTCCACTCCCTGTTTCTTGACCCCAGCCCTCCCCCACCCTAGGTCCCAGTCACCCTAACCAGACATCTAGGCGCCACTCAGACCCCTCCCTCTTGCTCCCTGTCACGACTAATCAGTCATCGACTCCCATAATTGTTCTCTGAGATAGCACTGCTCAGGCTTCATCAGCTGGCACCTGGACAGTCGAGACAGCTGGCTTTCCCAAGCTTCCATCCTTTCCAAAGCACCCTCCACCCAGGAGCAGATGACTCCCTTGCTCAAAACCTTGCAATGACTCCCTACTGCCCAGACCAAAATCCCATCTTCCCAGGCTGGTGTGTGAGACCCTTCCATGAATCAGTTCTTTCATTTATTGATTCGCTCATTCTTTCAATTTTCTGAGCATCTATTATGTGTGAGAGACTGGCAAGCGTCTACAGAGCATCTGCCATGTGTGAGACAAGCCAAGCAGGTGACCAGTGGCACAGTAGGGGCCTGTGGGGGACAATGGAAACAGAGAGGAGGGGACCAAATCCAGGAGAAGGTGGTCACCCAGTACCCACCCCAACTCCAGCCATTTAAATTATCTCCAGTTCCCAGAATGCACCATGCTCTTTCATGTCTGGGGAACTTTGCAAACCCACTGAAAACTCTTCTCCTGTCGCCCTTTTTGCAAACTCCTTCG
Source organism: Pongo abelii (assembly GCF_028885655.2). Classification (NCBI taxonomy): domain Eukaryota; kingdom Metazoa; phylum Chordata; class Mammalia; order Primates; family Hominidae; genus Pongo; species Pongo abelii. The sequence goes on along the minus strand of NC_072004.2, from coordinate 18,660,952 downwards.
AGCCTTCACAACCTGGTTGAACTGTCTTGTCCTCTGCAAAGCCTCCCCCCAATGCAGAGTTGATTCTGTTAGTCCTGCCTTTGAGCCCCCACAGCCTACCAGAGACCCCATTACAATGTTGATCTCATCCAGTTACTGTTTTTTTGGTTTTGTTTGTTTGTTTGTTTGAGACAGAGTCTTGCTCTGTCACTCAAGCTGGAGTGCAATGGCGCGATCTTGGCTCACTGCAACCTCTGTCTCCTGGGTTCAAGCGATTCACCTGCCTCAGCCTCCCAAGTAGCTGGGATTACAAGCATGCACCACCACACCTGGCTAATTTTTGTATTTTTAGTAGAGATGGGGTTTCACCATGTTGGCCAGGCTGGTCTCAAACTCCTAACCTCAAGTGATCCATCTGCCTCGGCCTCCCAAAGTGCTAGGATTACAGGTGTGAGCCACCACACCAGGCTCGTTCAGTTACTGTTTTAACTATGATGATCTTTATGGAAAATGAAATGCCATGTTGGTTTTACTTTCTGCTGGTACAGACACATCAGGGAACCACAAGTGCCTCTCCCCCAACTCCCTGCACCTCCCACCTCCACCAAGGAAGAAGCAATTTTTCCCATCTAAACCTCTGGCATGTGCTAACTCTGGTTCTCAAGCAGGGCTGATTTTTTTTTTTCTTTTGGGATGGAGTCTCACCCTGTCTCCCAGGCTGGAGTGCAGTGACGTGATTTTGGCTTACTGCAGCCTCCGCCTCCTGGGTTTAAGCGATTCTCCTGCTTTAGCCTCCCAAGTAGCTGGGATTACAGGTGTGCACCACCATGCCCGGCTAATTTTTTATATCTTTGGTAGAGATGGGGTTTCACCATGTTGACCAGGCTGGTCTCGAACTCCTGACGCCCTGATCTGCCCGCCTCGGCCTCCCAAAGTGCTGGGATTACAGGTGTGAGCCACCGCGTGGGGCTGATTTTGGCACACACACACCCTAAGGACATTCATCGAAGTCTGGACACACTTTTGATTGTCACAGCTGGGTGGGGGTGGGGGTGCCACGGACATCTAGTGGGTAGAGGCCAAGGAAGCTGCTAAAAGTCTACAATGTGCAGGGGCTGGGCGCGGTGGCTCACACCTGTAATCCCAGCACTTTGGGTGGCCAAGGCAGGTGGATCATGAGGTCAGGAGATCGAGACCATCCTAGCTAACATGGTGAAACCCTGTCTCTACTAAAAATACAAAAAATTAGCCGGGTGAGGTTGCGGGCGCCTGTAGTCCCAGCTACTCGGGAGGCTGAGGCAGGAGAATGGCGTGAACCCTGGGGGCGGAGCCTGCAGTGAGCCGAGATCGCATCACTGTACTCCAGCCTGGGCGACACAGCAAGACTCCATCTCAAAAAAAAAAAAAAAGTCTATAATATGCAAGACAGCCCTCACAACCAACAATTATCCAACCCAAAATAGAACAGTGCCAAGGTTGAGAAACTGTCCAAATTATAGGTGGAAATACAGTTGTGTGTGTTTCGGCATTAGAGGGCATTCCCAGGCCTAGGTGGGCCCTGGAGATGGCCCATGTTCAGGTTGTTATGCTGGGAAGGTGTAGGTGCATGGAGGACATTGGCCGGCTGGGCTGTGAGGAGGAGCTGTGGGCAGGGGCTTGCAGAGATGAAGAAGGGAGCCCTCGGTCTGGCTGAATCCCTGGATGGATCATGGGGCCTGTGGGCTCCTCAAGGGGAGGAGACCTGTCCTCCCTTGAAGCCAAGCTGGGAGATAGTGGTGCCTTCCAGGAGGGTAAGTGGGCACCTTGCTGCCTTCCACCTCTGAAGGGCCAAGTGGTGCCCAGGATATCCATGTTTTGGCTTCTTCCTGGGCACATGTGGAGACTCCATTTCCCAGGGCCCCTTGCAGGTAGGTGTGGCCACATGACAGGTTCCAGCCAATGGAGTGTGATAGGAAGTAATGTCACCACTCCAGGCCTGGCCATGGAATTCTCACACAACCCGGGCTCTCTCCTTCCCAGTAGTATCCTAGCTGAGCCAGAGGATGCTAAAGGCCTACAGGGCAGCAGAGCCACAGATGGAAGGAGCCTGGGTGCTTGAGTGACTATGCAGCCTCCCCGGCCTGCCATCCTGTCTGGTTGGACTGTGACATGAAGTAGATGTGAAACAGATCTTCATCATGAAGAGCCCTGGGCCTTAGGGGTTTACTTGTTACAGCAACTAATTTTATTTAACTAATACTGGTGGGTCAGCAGGAACATCCAAGATGAAAGACAAAATTCCCCTTCAGTTTTTCAGGGCTGTTCAAGTCCTAAAATCCAGGGCTGATCCTGAATTATTCCACCCTCCTCGCCCACCCCATTCTCCATTAGACTCTTTTGTAGTTTTTGCCAACCTTGGCAAGTGGGGCCTTGAGTAGGCCTTAATTTGATCCTTAAAAGTAAAGGGATTTCTTCCACCCTGAGAGTTGTGTGATAGTTTGTACCAGTTACAAAATTTGTGTTCTTTTTCTTGATGGACTCTGAGCCCCTTGAGGGGAGGGCCTGGGCCTGATTTGCAGATGTCACAAAGGCCCAGCAGTGGGCTGGGTAGGCAGCAATCTTGAGGAATTGTTTGTGGAAATCTCTGAGCATGTGATGTCCCTGATTGGCCAGCTCATTCTGCCTTTATGGTTTTTGGTTTGGTTTTTTTTTTTTTTGCGACCCGGGTCTCACTCTGTTGCCCAGGCTGGAATACAGTGGTGCAGTCACAGCTCACTATAGCCTCCACCTCCTAGGCTCAAGCACCTCTCCCAACTCATCTGGGACTACAGGCATGCACCACCATGCCCGGCTATAATTCTTATTTTTTTGTAGAGATGGGGGTCTCGCTATGATGCCCAGGCTGGTCTCAAACTCCTGAGCTCAAGTGATCTGACCACCTGAGCTCAAGTGATCTGACCTCCCAAAGTGCTGGAATTACAGGCATGAGCCACCACGCCCTGTCTTCCTTTGTTTGTGTTGATTATGAATACATTCACTTGCAAAAAATAACAAAAAAAAAAAACCCAGAAAATCCGATCAACAGAGACTTAAACAAATAGGTGTTTTGTTGTGTGTGGTTTTTTTTGGTTTTTTTTGTTTGTTTGTTTTTCATGGAACACAAGCTAGAAGCAGGCAGTTGCTAGCATGAGGGAACTTGACTTTGCCATCCCTATATTGACCTTTTTATTCTCATGCTTCAGCCTCATAGGCACAAGATGGCTGCCATAGCTCTAATCATCACACTGGGGTTCGAGGCAAGCAAAGGTGAGAGAAATGTCTAGGGCCAGGCTAACTGTATTTGTCTCTTCATCAGGGCAGCAAAAGCTTTTCCAGAAATCCCCCCAGCAGACTTCCACTTTAAGAGTGATTGGCCTGAATTGGGTCAAATGGCTAGTACAAGAGGCTGGGAAGTTAAAACAGTCACGGTTGGCTTAGAACACTGATTCACAAATGAATCTTTTTTTTTTTTTAAGCACAAAGGGAATAGGTATTAGGAAAGCAACCAATAGTGTCTGCCTTGATTTCCAGTACTGTATCTGGGGCTTCTGCCAAAAGTCCTTTCTCCTAGGGCCAAGAGGGCCCAGGCCCGTCTTCTCAAGGTTACCACACCTGGTTTTCCCCATACCCGAGAGTATGTGAGGATAAAACAGCAGAGGATCGAAGGGTCTGTTGCCCACCCTCCCACCTTGCCTGCTGCCCTGTCCTGGTGCTTCTCAGGAAGCCTTCGGGGTACCCACCACACCCTGTCCCCATGCCCTTTCCCAGTAGACACAATCCCAGCCACTCTGATGAAGCTGGACTCTGTCCCCAAGAGATAGAAAGTGAGCCACTCTCCCAGCAGAGGCACAGGGTCAGTGTGTTCTGCAGAATAAACACAGTATTCCTAGGTACTCTCATCTGAGAAGCTGCCACATCTCCCTAAACCCCTGGCCTTCCCACATGATCTGAAAATAACCACTGATACTCACATATAGAATGCAGAATTCCAACGAAATGGAACTAAAAATAGCCAGAGGAAGAAGGACGTGCCTCAGACAGATGATGTTTAGCCAAACATGGGAACAAAGGATGAGCCTGGGGCCTGGGAACAGGGTAATAGTAGCCAACATGTGCCAAGTGCCTACTGTGTGGCAGGTACTGAATGGAGTGCCTGGCAGGCATCGTACTGCGGGTCCCTCGAGTCAGCCAGAGGAGGTAAGTACTGTTACCACTCTCATTCTGCAGAGAGTGAAACAGGCTCAGAGGGGTAATGCCTAGAGTAGCATCCAGAACGTGAGCTCTGGTCAGATAGGGTTTGCTTCTCAGTTTAGTCATTCCCTAGGTGTAATGTGTTTAGGCCTCAGTTTCCTCATCTATAAAATGGGTAAGATAGTAGTAGCTACTTCATAGGCTCACTGGGAAAACTCAATATAAGTCATATATGTAAAGTACTCAAAACCAGATCTGGCACGAAATAAGCCCTGGATGTATGTGTGCAAATATGATACCCATTTTATAGGTGAGGGAATGAAAAATTGCAGATAACTATGCATTTGCCCAAGGTCACAAAACCAGTAAAAGGTAGAGCTGGCCAGGCGTGGTGGCTCACTCCTGTAATCCCAGCACTTTGGGAGGCCAAAGCAGGTGGATCACCTGAGGTCATCCCAGCACTTCGGGAGGCCGAGGCAGGTGGATCACCTGAGGTCAGAAGTTTGAGACCAGCCTGGCCAACATGGTGAAACCCCGTCTCTACTAATAATACAAAAATTAGCCAGGCTTGGTGGCACATGCCTGTAATCCCAGCTACTCAGGAGGCTGAGGCAGGAGAACTGCTTGAACCCAAGAGGCTGAGGTTGCAGTGAGCTGAGATCGCACTCCAGTCTGGGCGACAAGAGTGAAACTCCGTCTCAAAAAAAAAAAAAAAAAGGTAGAGCTGGGACTCAAAGCCAGGTCCCTCTACTACTCTAAACCACCCACCAGTCAGCCTGACTCCAAGTGGCACAGGCCAGTGGGTTAATGGGCAGGAGAACAGGTTCTATACACACCAGGCAGTCTAGTGGGTCCCCTTGAGGACCACAGGCAAAGCCAATGAGGGCTGTTTCCCTTGCCCCGAGCGCCCTGTCTCTCACCTTGACCTGTCAACATACCACCCGTTCTTGAGGGCTGGGAGAGAAGCCCCCATCTCTGACTTCTGGGTGGTAGACGCCTGGCTGCAGAGCCCTCCTGTGACCCCGTTCATCAGTCTTGGGAACTCATAACATTGGGGAGAACAAGCACAGACTTTGAGAACCTGCACACCACCCCCACCCTGTAGAGGTCCAGAAGTGTCTCACTGGCAAGCAGCCTAGGTCTGCCTGTCATAAACCAGGAGCAGGCAGAGATGGAGACCGCACTGAATTAAGGCATCCAGCTACTAACATCACAGACAGAAAAGCCTCCCCAATGGACAAGCACAGTATTGCCTCTGAGCTATTCACATCAAAACTAATAGAACCTGAATCTGAGTAAGAACTAGACCCAATCAGCAAACTGCAGAAAATACAGGAGACAGAGGAGCATGTGAAACACCACCACAGAGGTGCAACCAGCACAAATCCAGACTGCCAGAGACCCTCCAGGGAGAACAGCTGGCTTCCTCAACAAGTAAATGGCAATGCATCAATGAGAAAGGAACCAGGAGCCTACGGACTAAATGAGAAATATCATTATCAATCAATTACAGTGCTGGGCCTTATCTGGATCCCAATTCAATTATATGTATTGCATATTATATACATGTCTATATATTATGTACACACACACATGCCAATTGGAACAATGTGATTCTCCAGTGAGCTATTTGATGATTCTAAAGAACTATAGTTACTTTATTTATTTATTTACTTGAGACAGGGCCTGGCTCTGTCGCCCAGGCTGGAGTGCAATTTGGGCTCACTGCAACCTCTGCCTCCCAGATGCAAGGGATCCTCCCACTTCAGCCTCCCAAGTGCTGGGACCACAGGTGTACGCCACCATGCCTGGTGAATTTTTGCATTTTTTGTAAAGACAGGGTTTCGTCATGTGCCCAGGCTGGTCTCAAACTCCTGGGTTCAAGCAACCCACCTGCCTCGGCCTCCCAGAGTGTTGGGATTACAGTCATGATCCACTGTGCCCAGCTTATAGTTACTTTAAAAAAAAATTTAAAAAAAGGTCAAGCATGGTGGCTCACACCTGTAATCTAATCCCAGCACTTTGGGAGGTTGAAGCAGGAGGATCACTTGAGCTCAGGAGTTTGGGGTTGCAGTGAGCCACAGTCGTGCCACTACACTCCAGCCTGGGTGACAGAGTGAGACCCTGTCTCTGAAAAGAAAAAAAGGCCAGGCGTGGTGGCTCATGCCTGTAATCCCAGCACTTTTGGAGGCCGAGGCAGGCAGACCACCTTAGGTCAGGTGTTTGAGAACAGCCTGGCCAACATGGTGAAACCCCATCTCTACTAAAAATACAAAAAATTAACTGGGCATGGTGGCAGGCGCCTGTAATCCCAGCTACTCAGGAGGCCGAGGCTGGAGAATCGCTTGAACCTGGGAGGTAGAGGTTGCGGTGAGCCGAGATCACGCCACTGCACTCCAGCCTGGGCAACAACAGTGAAACTCCATCTCAAAAAAAGAAAAGAAAAGAAAAGAAAAAGATTATTTATTTATTTGTATTTCAATAGCTTGGTTACATGGATGGATTGTATAGTGGTGGAGTCTGGGATTTTAGTGCACCTGTCACCGCATTAGTGTACATTGTACCCAATACATAGTTTTTTTTATCCCTCACCTTCCTCCCCATTCCACCTTCTGAGTCTCCAAAGGCCATCATACCATTCCATATGCCTTTGGACACTTATACCTTAGCTCCCACTCATAAGCAAGATCACATGTTATTTGGTTTTCCATTCCTGAGTTACTTCACTTAGAATAATGGCCTCCAGCTCCAACCAAGTTGCTGTAAAAGACATTATTTCATTCTTTTTTATGGCTGAGTAGTATTCCATGGTGTATATATACCACATTTTCTTTTTCCATTGATTGGTCTATGAGCACTTAGGTTGGCTTCATATCTTTGCAATTGTGAACTGTGCTGAGATAAACATACCTGTGCAGGCGTCTTTTTTTTTTTTTTAATTTTTTTGGAGATAGGGTCTCACTCTGTCACCTAGGCTGGAATGTAGTGGTGTGATTTTGGCTCACTGCAACCTCCTCCTCCCAGGTTAAAGTAATTCTCCTGCCTCAGCCTCCCAAGTAGCTGGGACTACAGGCACATGCCACCACGCTGGCTAAGTTTTGTATATTTAGTAGAGATGGGTTTCACCATGTTGTCCAAGCTGGTCTCGAACTCTTGACCTCAAATGATGTGCCCACCTCAGCCTCCCAAAGTGTTGGGATTACAGACATGAGCCACCGTGCCCAGCCCCAGGTATCTTTTTGATATAATGACTGCTTTTCCTTTGGGTAGGTACCCAGTAGTGGGGTTGCTGGATTGAATAGTAGATCTACTTTTAGTTTTAGTTTTTTTTTTTTTGAGACGGAGTTTCGCTCTTGTTGCCCAGGCTGAAGTGCCATGGCGTGATCTCGGCTCACCGCAACCTCCACTTCCCATGTTCAGGTAATTATCCTACCTCAGCCTCCTGAGTAGCTGGGATTACAGGCATGTGCCACCACGTCTGACTAATTTTTTGTATTTTTAGTAGAGATCGGGTTTCTCCATGGTGGTCAGGCTGGTCTCAAATTCAAGACCTCAGGTGATCTGCCCGCCTAGGCCTCCCAAAGTGCTGGGATTACAGGCGTGAGCCACCGTGCCTGGCCTTACTTTTAGTTCTTTAAGGACTCTCCATACTCGTTTCCATAGAGGTTGTATTAATTTGCATTCCCACCAGCAGTGTATTAGCGTTCCCTTTTCCCCACATCCACACCAGCATCTATTGTTTTTGACTTCTTAATAATGACCATTCTGGCTGGGGTAAGGTGGTCTCTCATTGTGGTTTTAATTTGCATTTCCCAGATGATGAGTGATGTTGAGCATTTTTTCATGTGTTTCTTGGCCATTAAGACTTTTTTTTTTTTACAGCAGTTGTAGGTTCACAGCAAAATTGAGAGGAAAATACAGAGAGTTCCCATACACCCCCTCCCCCGCAAACACACATGTACATCCTCCCCCATTGTCAGCAAACTCCACCAGATGGTACATTTGTTATAATTGATGAAGCTACATTGACACATCATTATCTCCCAGAGTCTACAGTTTTACATTAGGGTTCACTCTTGGTGTTGTACATTCTATAGGTTTGGACAAATGTATAATGACATGCATCCACCACTGTGACATCATACAGAGTCGTTTCATGGCCCTGAGAGTCCCCTGTGCTCTGCCTGTTCATCCTTCCCTCTCCCCTAACCCCTGGCTATCATCAATCCTTTTACAGTCTACATAGTTTTTACCTTTTCAGTATGCCATATAGTTGGAATCATACAGTATGTAGTCTTTTCAGACTGGCTTCTTTCATTTAGTAATGTGCGTTTAATGTTCCTCTATGTCTTGTTACGGCTGGATAGCTCATTTCTTTTTTTTTTTTTTTTTTTTTTTAAGCAGAGTCTCGCTCTGTCGCCCAGCAGGCTGGAGTGCAGTGGTTCATCGCAACCTCTGCCTCCTGGGTTCAAGTGATTCTCCTGCCTCAGCCTCCCGAGTAGCTGAGATTATGGGCATGAGCCACCATGCCCGGGTAATTTTGCATTTTTAGTAGAGACGGGGTTTCTCCATGTTGGTCAGGCTGGTCTCGAACTGCTGACCTCAGGTGATCCCGCCTTGGCCTCCCAAAGTGCTGAGATTACAGGCATGATACAGGCGTAAGCCACAGTTTTTTTTTTGTTGTTGTTGTTGTTTTTTTTTGAGATGCAGTTTCACTCTTGTTGCCCAGGCTGGAGTGCAATGGCGTGATCTTGGCTCACCACAACCTCTGCCTCCTGGGTTCAAGCGATTCTCCTGCCTCAGTCTCCTGAGCAGCTGGGATTACAGGCATGTGCCATCACACCCAACTAATTTTGTATTTTTAGTAGAGACAGCGTTTCTCTATGTTGGTCAGGCTGGTCTTGAACTCCTGACCTCAGGTGGTCCACCCACCTTGGCCTCCCAAAGTCCTGGGATTACAGGCATGAGCCACTGTGCCCAGCCCAGCTCATTTCTTTTTAGCATTGAATACTGCATTGCCTGGATGTATGACAGTTTATTTATCCATTCCCCTACTGAAGGACATCTTGGTTGCTTCTAAGTTTTGGCAATTATGAATAAAGCTGCTATAAATATCTGTGTGCAGGTTTTCTTGTGGACAAAAGTATTTAACTCATTTGGGTAAATACCAAGGGACACAATTGCTGGATTGTATGGTAAGACTATGTTTAGTTTTGTAAGAAACTGTCAAATTGTCTTCCAAAGTGGCTGTATCATCTTGCATTCTCAATAGCAATGAATGAGAATTCATTGAAAAATTCATTTAAAAAAAATACAACTGGCTGGGTGTGGTGGCTCATGCCTGTAATCCTAGCACTTTGGAAAGGAGGATCGCTTGAGCTCAGGAGTTTGAGACCAGCCTGGGCAACATAGTGAGACCCCCATCTCTATTCATTTTAGAAAGAAAAAGAAGAATAAATACAACTGATATGCTAAGAAAGGAGAGAAAATGGAATAATCGAAATTCTCAGTTAAAGGCCGGGTGCAGTGGCTCACGCCTGTAATCCCAGCAGTTTGAGAGGCCAAGGTGGGCAGATCACGAGGTCAGAAGTTCGAGACCAGCCTGACCAACATGGTGAAACCCCGTCTCTACTAAAAATACAAAAATTAGCCAGGCATGGTGGCGTGCACCTGTAATCTCAGCTATTCAAGAGGCTGAGACAGGAAAATCTCTTGAACCCAGGAGGCCGAGGTTGCAGTGAGCCGAGATCACACCACTGCACTCCAGTCTGAGTGACAGAGCAAGACTCCATCTCAAAAAAAATGCTCAGTTAAAACACAAAAGGCGGAAAAAGTGGGGGACAAATGTAACAACAAAACACATGGACAAGAAATAGCAGTAACAAATATGCTAAATATTAATCCAAGTATATCAATAATCACTTTGGGGTTTCTTTTGTTTTTCCTTTTTGTTTTTGAGACAGAGTCTTGCTCTGTTGCTCAGGCTGGAGTGCAGCAGCGTGATCGCGGCTCACTGCAACCTCTGCCTCCCAGGTTCAAGCGATTCCCCTGCCTCAGCCTCCTGTGTAACTGGGATTACAGGCGCACTCCACCACGCCTGGCTAATTTTTGTATTTGTAATAGAGATGGGGTTTCACCATGTTGGCCAGGCTGGTCTCAAACTCCTGACCACAAGTGAACTGCCCACCTTGACCTCCCGAAGTGTTAGGATTACAGGCGTGAGCCACCTTGCCCAGCTCAATAATCACTTTGAACATTAGTGGTCTAAATGCATCAGTTAAAAGACGGAGATCTTCAGAGTGATTAAAAAACCAAGACCCAGCCAGGTATGATGGCTCACGCCTGTAATCTCAGCACTTTGGGAGGCTGGGATGGGAGGATCACTTGAGGACAGGAGTTCAAGACCAGCCTGACCAACATGGAGAAGCCCTGTCTCTACTAAAAATACAAAATTAGCCAGGCGTAGTGGCACATGCCTGTAATCCCAGCTACTTGGGAGGCTGAGGCAGGAGAATCGCTTGAACCTGGGAAGCAGAGGTTGCAGTGAGCCAAGATTGCACCATTGCACTCCAGCCTGGGCAACAAGAGAAAAACTCTGTCTCAAAAAATAAAAATAAATAAAAAATAAAATAAAAAATTAAAAAATTTAAAAAAAGAAAGAAAAAGAAAAAAAAGGACCCAATTATACCAAAAAACCCACTAAAAAAACCCCACTTTAAATAGAAAGACACATAGATTAAAGTTAAAAGGATAAATAAATGTAGGCCATGCTAATACTTATCAAAAAAAGCAAGAGTAGCTATATTAATTTCAAACATTAATTTAGTGGATTCCAGAGAAAGAAAAGTTTTCAGGGATAAAGATGAGCATTACATAATGATTAAGGCATCGATGCTCCAACAACACATAAAAACCCTTAACATGTATGAGCCTAACAACAGAACATCAAAATACGTGAAGCAAAAACTAACAGACTGCAAGGAAAAATAAATGAATCCACCAATATAGTATTAGAGACTTCAATACTCCTCTATCAGAAATTAACAGATCCCACAGAAAAGCAGTAAGGATATTGTTAAACTCAACAGTACCATCAATCAACTGGATATAATAGACACAAATAAGCTACTTTATCCAACAACAGCAGGTTACCCATTCTTCTCAAGCTTGCATGAGACATTCACCAAGATAGACCACATTCTGGGCCATAAAACGTACCTTACCAAATTTAAAAGAATAGAAATCGGCCGGGCGTGGTGGCTCATGCCTGTAATCTCAACACTTTGGGAGGCCGAGGCGGGTGGATCACGAGGTCGGGAGATCCAGACCATCCTGGCTAACACGGTGAAACCCTGTCTCTACTAAAAATACAAAAAATTAGCCAGGCGTGGTGGCGGGCGCCTGTAGTCCCAGCTACTCCGGAGGCTGAGGCAGGAGAATGGCGGGTGAACCCAGGAGGCGGAGCTTGCAGTGAGCCGAGATCGCGCCACTGCACTCCAGCCTGGGCGACAGAGCGAGACTCTGTCTCTAGAAAAAAAAAAAAGAATAGAAATCATACAATATCTGCTCTCAGACCACAATGTAATTAAACTAGAAACCAATAACAGAAAGATAACTGGAAAATCCCCGAATATATGGAGATTAGATGACACACTTCTAAATAACACAAAGATCAAAGAAGAAATCTCAAAATAAATTTTAAAATATTTGGCCAGGCACAGTGACTCATGCTTGTAATCCCAACACTTTGGGAGGCTGAGGCGGGCGGATCACCTGAGGTCCGGAGTTCAAGACCAGCCTGACCAATATGATGAAACCCCGTCTCTACTAAAAATACAAAAATTAGCAGGGCGTGGTGGCAGGCTACTCAGGAGGCTGAGACAGAAGAATCACGTGAACACGGGAGGCAGAGGTTGCAGTGAGCTGAGATTGCACCATTGCACTCCAGCCTGAGCAAAGAGAGCAAAACTCCATCTCAAAAAAAAAAAAAATTAAAAAATTAAAAATATTTTAAACTAAATCAAAATGAAGGCCGGGCATGGGTGGCTCACACTGGTAATCCCAGCACTTTGGGAGGCTGAGGTAGGCAGATCGCTTAAACTCAGGAGTTCAAGAGCAGCCTGGCCAACATGGCAAAACCCTGTCACTACTAAAATCTACAAAAATTAACCAGGCATGGTGGTGTGTGCTTATAGTCCCAGCTACTCAGGAGACTGAGGTGGGAGATCACCTGAGCCCAGGAGGTTGAGGCTGCAGTAAGTCATGATCACGCCATTGCACTCCAACCTGGGCGACAGAGCAAGACTCTGACTCAAAAAAAAAAAAAAAAAAAAAGAAAACACAACTTACCAAAAATCGTAGATGCAGCAAAAGCCATGCTTATAGGGAAATGTATAGCATCAAATGCATGTGTTCGAAAACAAGAAATTGGCTGGGCATGGTGGCTCACACCTGTAATCCCAGCACTTTAGGAGGCCAAGGCGGGCAGATCACTTGAGGCCAGGAGTTCGAGACCAGCCTGACCAACATGGTGATACCCTGTCTCTACTTAAAATACAAAAATTAGCCAAGCATGGTGGCGCACGCCTGTAATCCCAGCTACTCAGGAGACTGAGGCATGAGAATCATTTGAACCCATGAGGTGGAGGTTCCATGGAGCTGAGATTGTGCCACTGCACTCCAGCCTGGGCAATAGAGCTAGACCCTCTCCGAAAGGAAAGGAAAGGAAAGGAAAAGAGAGGAGAGAGGAGAGGGGAGAGGGGAAAGGGGAGAGGGGAAGAAAGATCTAAAATAAATCATCTAAGCTTCCACTTCAGGAAACTACAAAATTAAATCCAAAGTAACCAAAGAAAAAAAATCAAAATTAAATCAAAATCAAAAAATTAAAATAAATTTAAAAATATTTGGCCGGGCACGGTGGCTCACGCCTGTAATCCCAGCACTTTAGAAGGCCCAGGCGGGTGGATCACCTGAGATCAGGAGTTTGAGACAAGCCTGGCCCGTCTCTACTAAAAATACAAAAAGTTGCCGGGCATGGTGGTGTGTGCATGTAATCCCAGCTACTTGGGAGGCTGAGGCATGAGAATCGCTTGAACCCGGGAGGTGGAGGGTGCAGTTAGCCGAGATCTTGCCACTGCACTCTAGGCTGGGAGACAGAGTGAGACTCCGTTTCAAAAAAAAGAAAGGAAGAAGAAGGAAGAAGAAGAAACAGGAAGAAGAAGGAAGAAGAGGAAGGAAGGTAGTAGAAGAAGAAGGGGGAGGAGGAGGAGGAGGGGAAGGGGAAGGGGAAGAGCAAGAAGACGGAGGAGGAGGAGGAGGAGGAGGAGGAGGAGGAGGAGAGGAGGCAGCAGCCGTGAGGCAGAAATCAAGACTGCTGGATGGAACTGCTTTGGACAGGAGAAAGGATCTGGAGGGCCCTGGTTCTGGGGAGCCACCATGCTCAGGTGTCAATCCTCGGTAGATCTATGGGGGAACTGAGGGTGGCCAGGCGTTCTGAGCCAGCCAGAAAGCTGCGTGGGTTGCAGCAGCCTGGGTGGGTTCCAGTCGGTCAGCAAGGAAAGGCCCCCTGGGTTCCAGGCACCCGGGACTCAGCTGCAGAGATGGTGAACCAAGCCCCTGCCTCTCCTAGACTCACCTTCCAGACCAAAAAAGGTGATTGGCAAATAAAGTTAATAAATAAACACAATCATTTCAAGTAGAGTCAGGTGCTCTGAATTACATCAAGCAGACGGATGGGAAGCGGGGCAGGAGGGAGGTGTGGACGGGGAGGAGACTTGGGGAGGGAGAGGCAGCCCCAGAGGGTCTATGGGAAGGGACAGCCAGTGCAAAGCTGCAGAGGAGGGACAGGGCAGGGTGGGGGAGTATTCAAAGGACAGAGGACAAGTGGAGGGAGATGAGGACCAAGCCCACCAGGGCTGGATGGTGCTGGGGTCAGTGGGCCGTGCCCAGGAAGGTGGCTTTATTGTAAGGGTCTTTGAGGAGCCAGTGAGGGTTTTCATCAGACATGGTGTGATTTAATTTTGCTTGTTTTTATTGGGGTAAAACACACATAACATGAAATTTACCATTGTAACCACTTGAAAGTGCACCATTCAGTGGCATTGAGTACCTTCACAATGTCGTGGAACTGCCACCTCTATCTAGCTCCAGAACCACCCCCAAAGGAAACCCCAGACACATTAAGTAGTCACTGGCCACTTCCCCTCCCCCTGCATTGCATCCGTGGATCTGGCTGTTTCTGACATTTCTTTGTTGTTTCTTTTCTTTTTTTTTTTTTTTTTTGAGACAGTCTTGCTCTGTCAACCAGGCTGAAGTGCAGTGGCGTGATCTCGGCTCACTGCAACCTCTGCCTCCTGGGTTCAAGCGATTCTCGTGCCTCAGCCTCCCAAGTAGCTGGGATTACAGGTGCCCGTTACCACATCTGGCTAACTTTTGCATTTTTAGTAGAGACGGCGTTTCACCATGTTGGCCAGGTTGGTCTCGAACTCCTGGCCTTAAGTGATCCGCCTGCCTCGGTCCCCCAAAGTGTGGGGATTACAAGCGTGAGCCACCATGCCTGGCCACTTTTTTTTTTTTTTTTTTTTTTTTGAGACAGGGTTTTGCTCTGTCACCCAGGCTGGTGTGCAATGCCACAATCAAGGCTGACTGCAGCCTCAACCTCCTGGGCTCAAGAGATGCCTCCTGGTGGAGCTGGGACCACAGGTGCAGGTCACCATGCCCAGCTAATTTTTTTTGTATTTTAATAGAGTAGGGCTTTGCCATGTTGCCCAGGCTAGTCTCGAGCTCCTGTGCCCAAGCAATCCGCCCACCTCAGTTTCCCAAAGTGCTGGGATTACAGGCATGAGCCACTGTGCCTGGCCTGGACATTTCATGCAAATGAAATCATCCAATCTGTGGCCTTTTGTGTCTGGCTTATTTTGATTTAATTTATTTCCTATTTATTTATTTATTTATTTGAGACAGAGTCTTACTCTGTCGCCCAGGCTGGAGTGCAATGGCACTATCTTGGCTCACTGCAACCTCTGCCTCCTGGGTTCAAGTGATTCTCCTGCCTCAGCCTCCTGAGTAGCAGGGATTACAAGTGTGTGCCACAACACCCAGCTAATTTTTATATTTTTAGTAGAGACGGGGTTTCACCATATTGGCCAAGCTGGTCTCGAACTTCTGACCTCAGGTGATTCACCCTCATCAGCTTCCCAAAGTGCTGGGATTACAGGCATGAGCCACAGTGCCCAGGCTTTTTTTTTTTTTTTTTTTTTGAGACACAGTCTCACTCTGTCGCCTAGGCTGGAGTGCAGTGGAGAGATCTTGCTCACTGCAACCTCCGCCTCTCATGTTCAAGTGATCCTCCTGCCTCAACCTCTGGAGTAGCTGGGATTATAGACACGTGACACCACACCCGACTAATTTTTGTATTTTTAGTAGAGACGGGGTTTCACCATGTTGACCAGGCTGGTCTCAAACTCCTGACCTCAGGCCATCTGCCCTCCTGGGCCTCCCAAAGTGTTGGGATTACAGGCATGAGCCACTGTGCTTGTCCTGATTTAATTTCTTAAAGCCTCTCGTAGAGAAGGGCCCGTAGTTGGGCACGGTTAAGGCACCATTAGGTGGGATGTGCTGGCGGGCTAGGCCATAGGAGCGGGATGGTGAGAAGAGGCAATCTGGAGGGATCATGGAGGCATCGCCCCCAGGATTTGCGGCGACTGGGCCAGGGGAGGATGAGGGATTGCAAGGAGTGGAGAGGACTTGGGTTTCAAGCCTGAGCAAGTGGGACAATGGGGGTGCCAATGTGAGGTGGTGGAGACTGTGAGGGGGGCAGCGCCATGGCAGGGGATCAGTCAAAAGTCCACTCAAGAATTTAGAGTACGGGGGAGGGGCTGCTGCACAAACGTTTAGCACAAGCCAAGCCTGCACCCACTGGAATGTGAGCATCAGAGTGGGTCGTGGGGCAAGTGACAGGCACAGTGCTCATCAAGGAGGGTGGGCCATGGGCCATACACCTCCAGGTTCTTTTGGTGGGAAAAACAGGTCAATTTCTTCTGCTCAGTAGGATGTATACCAGCAAGAAGATGAGCACACCAGCTCACTCAAAACTTTAAGGAACTGGGCCAGATGCAGTGGCTCACGCCGCCTGTAATCCCAGCACTTTGGGAGGCCGAGGTGGGGGGGATCACCTGAGGTCAGGAGTTTGAGACCAGCCTGGCCAACATGATGAAACCCCCGTCTCTACTAAAAATACAAAAATTAGCCAGGTGTGGTGGCGTGCGCCTGTAGTCCCAGCTACTTGGGAAGCTGAATGAATTACTTGAACCTGGAGGCAGAGGTTGCAGTGGGCCGAGATCACGCCACTGCACTCCAGCCTGGGTGGCGGAGCAAGACTCCATCTCCAAAAAAAAAAAAAAAAGACAAAACAAAAAACTTTAAGGAACCCATTCACCTGCCTAATTAGTGGAAATGTTTCTGGGGCCACAGGGCCACGATGCACAGTTGCACAGGTTGGGCACTGCACAACCCAAAAGGAGTACATTTATACAGACTTGAACATGACTGGCATCTTCCCTGAAGTCAGGCAGTATACAATCTGTGCAGTGGTGCCTGGTGTCTGGCAGTCAGGGTCATCATGAAATTGCTGTTTCTAAGTAAAGGAGCTCCCTTGAGAAGAGATAGGAAAGTTTGTGAGAAATATGTCAGCTTTCGTGGCCTCTGAAGGTCAAAAGAACTCTGGCGTTTAAACACAGCGGCCAGAGTCACTGCACATCCTGTTTTCTTTATGAGAAGAAAAGCTCGGCCAGGGAAATGTCAGCTCCAAGGTACACCCAGCTGGTTCACCGCAAGACGGCCACCCATGTCGTGCTGTCTTCACATATTCCAGGCAGTGGGAGGTCTCTCCAGGATTAAGGCCACCACCCTTCCCTCACTGCCGCCTCCCCTGTCATGCACATGGGGAAGGCCTGGCTCCTCTTAGGCCAGGCAGACCACCCTACTTTATTTGGCCTTGGGGCCAGCAGACAGGCCTTCCAGGACTGCCACCTTGGTCCCCAGGGGCAGTGCACTACACACCAGGCATCTGCAGTGGGCACAACTCCCTCTAGGATTGTGCAAACAGGACCTCTCTCCAGCAGCTCCATGGAGCAGGTCTCGAGAGCCCTGGACTTGGGTTTGAATCTCAGCGGTGCCACTGGCTGGCTGACCGTGGGACGTTGGGCAAGTCACTTTACCTCTCAGCCTCTACTTTTTCCTCTGTTAAGCGGGAATTAGAAGGCTGACCTCTCAGGGCTGCTGGAAGGGGACAGAGGGGCATGTATAGGGTCCCTGGCCCATCCTTAGGGAGATGAGAGGAGAAACGTACACCCACTCACATATTCATTCACACACACACACACACACACACACACTCCCCTAACCAGGTTTCATTTTTTTTTTCTTTTTCCTTTTTTTTTTTTTTTTGAGATGGAGTTTCCACTCTTGTTGCCCAGGCTGGAGTGCAATGGCGCGATGATCTCGGCTCACTGCAACCTCCACTTCCCGGGTTCAAGTGATTCTCCAGCCTCAGCCTCCCGAGTAGCTGGGATTACAGGCACTCGCCACCACATCCGGCTAATTTTTTGTATTTTTAGTAGAGACGGGGGTTTCATCATGTTGGCCAGGCTGGTCTCGAACTCCTGACCTCAGGTGATCTACCTGCCTCAGCCTCCCAAAGTGCTGGGATTACAGGTGTGAGCCGCTGCACCGGCCCTAATCAGGTTTCAAATCCTTCTCTAAATACCCATCCTAGGCCAGCATGTCTCACTGATTCTTTTATTCCTTTTTTTTTTAAGAACAATATCTAAAATGCAAAAAAAAAAAAAAAAAGGATATAATAATAAACAGTCATATTTTCATCACCTAGAGAAGTCCAGCTGCCAAGCAGGTGGCCTTTGATGGTGGGAGGCAGTGCCCCCCCTGCCCTGCCTCCCTCTTCACTCTGGCTTACCCCATGGGGCTTTTCTGGCACAGATGAGGAATCAGGGGTTTGAGGGCTACAGGAGGCAGAGGAGCCATCCTCCCGGTTCTCTCAGACAGGACAGGGAGCCTGGAGCACCCAGCTTCACAGAGGCCCCAGCACTTCCGTAGGCCTCACACCACCTCCTTCGCCCGCCTTTGCCAAGCCACCCACTGCGATGATTTGAAGGCCACCCCGGCAGGGCAGAGAGGCCCTGCAGGTGATCTTGCACTCTGCCTGCATTTCCACCACCAGAGCCTCAGATCTTTTGTTCTCCCAAATCAATGGCAGCAACGCTGTGGGCTGCCTCAAGTTTCGCCTCTCATCCTGGGATCGGGCAGGGGCTGGGAGTCCTTTTGGACAGGGATGCCCCATTTGGGGGATTGCCGGTCAGGGCTGGGGGATGGGTGAACCCTCAAGAGTGACACGTCTACTGGGTATTTAGACATGGGAAACAGCTTCCCATTTGGCTGCAAGGAGGCTCCAGGAGCTGGGAAGTTCCCCTGCGGCTGCCTGTGCTCCTGGGAGGAAAGGCCCCACCCATGCCAGATCGTGGTCCCCTCGCAGGTGTAATGCATTCATCTGGGTAAGCTGGGCAGCCTTGGAGTTGAAAGGACCCCAGGAATCCAGTCCAGGCCCCCTGTGGTGCAAATGGGGAAACTGAGGTCCAGACAGGGAGAGGACCTCACCCAGCCGGTGGCTGCCAGGTAACGCATGTCTTTGGTTTTGTCCCTTTAACTCTGTGAGTCTGGGTCTCAGTCTCCTCATCTGTCAGTTATAAACAATAACCCCACTACAGTCCCAGGGCATTGCGGGAGAAGCTGGCGGCGGCGTGGCAGTTGCTGTTCTCTGAAAAGTCCCCACTGTTCCTGCCCTCCCAGCCTTGGCCTTTGCTGGGCCATGGGGTCCCTTCCTCAGGATCCTCCCTGCTGAGCCCACCCCCCGCACATCCTGGCTTGGGTCCCTGCAGTAAGCCCTGTTCTCACGCCCCCCGTCCAGGAACAGGGGCTGAGATCCTCTCACCGGCGTCAGCTTCTTTCATGCTGAAAGCTCTGATTCTTGCACCATGCCCAGGCCAGAGCCCTCACTCAATGCATTGAATAACTGAGCAACACGGGCACACCTGGAATCTTAACCGCTTTCACGGTCCCCTAAATGCTCATCCTGAGCCAGAAAGTCTCACTGACTCTTTTGTTGTTGTTCTTGTTTTTTTTTTTTTTTTTTTTTGAGACAAGGTCTCGTTCTGTCTCCTAAGCTGGAGTGCAGTGGTGCAATCATGGAGTAGCCTCCAACTCATAGGCTCAAGAGATACTCCTACCTTAGCCTCTCAAGTAGCTAGGGCTACAGATGTGACCACCACACCTGGCTAATTATTGTATTATAATTATAATATTATTATTGTTATTATTTTTTGAGACGGAATCTTGCTCTGTTGCCCAGGCTGGAGTGCAATGGCATGATGTCTCGGCTCACTACAACCTCCACTTCCCGGGTTCAAGTGATTCTCCTGCCTCAGCCTCCCAAGTAGCTGGGATTACAGGCACCCGCCACCATGTCTGGCTAATTTTTTGTATTTTTAGTAGAGACGGGGTTTCGCCATATTGGCCAGGCTGGTCTCGAACTCCTGACCTCAGGTGATCTGCCTGCTGCGGCCTCCCAAAATGCTGGGATTACAGGAGTGAGCCACCACGCCTGGCCTCACCTGGCTAATTTTTTGTTTGTTTTGAGATGGAGTCTCACTCTGTTGCCCAGCCTGGAATGCAGTGGCACAATCTCGGCTCACTGCAACCTCCGCCTCCCAGATTCAAGTGATTCTTCTGCCTCAGCCTCCCAAGTAGCTGGGACTACAGACGTACGCCACCATGCCCAGCTATTTTTTTTACTTTTAGTAGAAACAGGGTTTCACCACATTGGCCAGGCTGGTCTTGAACTCCTGACCTCGTGATCCACCTGCCTCAGCCTCCCAAAGTGCTGGGATTACAGTTGTGAGCCATCGCACCTGGCCTCACCTGGCTAATTTTTTAAAAATCTTTTGTAGATATGGAGTCTCACTATGATGCCCAGGCTGGTCTTGAAATCTTAGCCTCAAGTGATCCTCCCATCTCGACCTCCCAAAATGCTGGGATTATAAGTGTAAGCCACTGTGCCTGGCCTGTTCTTCCTTTAAAAGAAAAAAATCTGTCCGGGCGCGGTGGCTCACACCTGTAATCCCAGCACTTTGGGAGGCAGAGGCAGGTGGATCATGAGGTCAGGAGTTCAAGACCAGCCTGGCCATTATGGTGAAACCCCGTCTCTACTAAAAAAAATATATAAAAATTAGCCAGGCATGGTAGCACACGCCTGTAGTCCCAGCTACTTGGGAGGATCGCTGAGGCAGGAGAATCGCTTGAACCCAGGAGGCAGAGATTGCAGTGAGCCGAGATCGCGCCATTGCCCTCCAGCCTGGGTGACAGAGCAAGACTCCGTCTCAAAAAAAAAAAAAAAAAAAAGAAAAATCTAAAATGCAGAAAGATGGAAAGAATAATAAACAGCCATATTTCCCTCACCCCAAAGTAAAACTATCCACACCTCATCATTACTGCTTCTTTCCCTTTCTCCTTTGCCCGAGGGCAGGTGGTGGCATGGTGCACGGCGGGAGGCGGGCAGTGATGCCTGTTTTCCCCATGTTCCCCACTCATGATGGCCATTGTCGTCCATGCCAGGTGGCCCCAGACTGATGGAAGGAAGGAAGCCCCAGTGGAAGTTTTGGTTTGCATGTCTCAGGTTATCCTCTCACACACTCACCAGCCAGCTCAGGTCCCCTCTGTACCCTGCTCACTCATATATTTTGCCATTTTTCTGTTGTGTTTCCTGCTTGTTCCTTGTTGGTCTGCAGGAGTTCTTTGAATGTGCTAAGTATGAATTCCTTGTTGGTTGTTTGGTTTATGACATTTACATAAAATAACTTTTTTTTTTTTTTTTTTTTTTTTGAGACAGGATCTTGCTCTGTCACCCAGGCTGGAGTGCAGTGGTCGAACTCCTGGGCTCAAGCAATCCTCCAGCCTCAGCCTCCTGAGCAGCTGGGTCTACAGGCGTTGCACCACCATGCCCAGCTAATTTTTTGATTTTTTGTACAGACAGGGTCTTGCTATGATGTCTTGGCTGGTCTGGAACTCCTGGGCTCAAGCGATCTACCTGCCTCAGCCTCCCAAAGTGCTGGGATTACAGGTGTTAGCCACGGTGCCCAGCCAGATTAACCATTTTAAAGTGTATACTTTAGTGGCATTTAGTATATTCACGATGTTACGCAATCATTACCTCTACCTACTTCCAAAACATCTTCATCATCCCAAAAAGAAACCCCATCCTTGTTAAGCAATCTCTCACTTTGCATTCCCTTCTTCCCCAATTCCTTGGCAACCAGCAACTGGCTGTCTCTATAGACTTACCTATTCCACATATTTCACATAAGTGGAGTCATACAACATAGTGACCTTTTGTGCCTGGCCTTTTTTTTTTTTTTTTTGAGACGGAGTTTCGTTCTTGTTGCCCAGGCTGGAGCGCAGTGGTGCGATCTCGGCTCACTGCAACCTCCGCCTCCTGGGTTCAAGCGATTCTCCTGCCTCGGCCTCCAGAGTAGCTGGGATTACAGGCATGCACCACCACACCCTGCTAAATTTTTGTATTTTTAGTGGAGACGAAGTTTCACCATGTTGGCCTGGCTGGTCTTGAACTCCTGACCTCAGGTGATCCACCCCCACTCGGCCTCCCAAAGTGCTAGGATTACAGGTGTGAGCCACAGCGCCTGACAGCCTGTTTTTTTTTTTTTTTACCTAACCTGTTTTCTGTAGCATGTGCCACTACTTTATTCCTTTATATGGGTGAATAATATTCCATTGTGTGGCTATACCGTGCTTTATTTAGCCATTCATCTGTTGATAGGTATTTGGGCTCCGCCATCTTTTGGCGATTGTGAATAGTGCTGCTATACCATTTGTGGTTGAGTATTTGTTTGAGTACTTCTTGTTTTCTTTTTTTTTTTTTTTTTTTTTTTTTAACGAGTCTTATTCTGTCGCCCAGGCTGGAGTGCAGTGGCACAATCTCGGCTCACTGCAACCTTCGCTTCCCTGGTTCCAGCAATTCTCCTACCTCAGCCTCTCAAGTAGCTGGGGCCACAGGTGTGAGCCACCATGCCCAGATAATTTTTGTATTTTTAGTAGAGACGGGGTTTTGCCATGTTGCCCAGGCTGGTCTCAAACTCCTGGGCTCAAGCAATCTGTCCACCTGGGCCTCCCAAAGTGCTGGGATTACAGGCATGAGCTACCGTGCCCAGACAAAACCACTTCTCCACATTCTCATCCACACTCCTTATTTTCCATTTTACTTTTATCGTAGCCATTCTAGTGGGCACAAAGTGGTATATTAGCGTGGCTTTGACTTACATTTCCTTTTTTTTTTTTTTGAGACAGTCTCACTGTCACCCAGGCTGGAGTGTAGTTGGTCAATCTCAGCTCACTGCAACCTCCACCTCCCGGGCTTAAGCAGTTCTCCTGCCTCAGCCTCCCAAGTAGCTGGGATTACACGTGCACACCACCACGCCTGGCAACTTTTTGTATTTTTAGTAAAGACGGGGTTTCACCATGTTGGCCAGGCTTGTCTCAAACTCCTGATCTCAGGTGATCCGCCCGCCTGGGCCTCCTAAAGTGCTGGGATTACAGGTGTGAGCCACCAACCCCAGCCTCACATTTCCTTCATGACTAATGGTGGTGAGCATCTTTTCACGTACTTGTTAGTCACTTGTATATATTATTGAAGAAATGTATATTCAAGTCCTTTGACCCTATTTGAATTGGGTTGTTTATCGTTTTGTTGAGTTGTAAGAGTTCTTTATATATTCCGGATATCTGACCCTTATAAGACATAATTTATAGACATGGTTTCCCATTCTGCGGGTTGCTTTTTTACTGTTGTTACAGGTTGAGTATCCACCTTCGCAATCATGTGAGGTGGGGTCCACCTTCTGTTCCACCATGTAAGCCATCACCAGCCTTTAGCCAAGCCATCCTTCTCCCTAGGCTGTGAGCCCACCTAGATGCCCAATACCACGTAAATGAGAATGTGATGGGTGCCCCTTTTGGGGTTCCATAGGCCAGTGAGAAGCAGTGAATTCCGGGTGCTGACAGCTCCAGGGATAGATCATGATGCTCAGTCATGAGAAACAGCACCAGCTGCAGAATAACACTGGCCCACAGCCATGCAGCCACATGTGTGCTTGTGTAAGGCTGGACACACAGCTACAGACCAAGTATCAGCCTCATTAACAGGCAGCCTTGGGCTGGGTACAGTGGCTCACACCTGTTATCTCCGCACTTTGGGAGGCCAAGGCAAGTGGATCACAAAGTCACGAGTTCAAGACCAGCCTGGCCAACACGGTGAGACCCCGTCTCTACTAAAACTACACAAATTAGGGCAGGGGGCGGTGGCTCACACCTGTAAGCCCAGCACTTTGGGAGGCCAAGGCAGGCAGATCACCTAAAGTCGGGAATTCCAGACCAGCCTGATCAACATGGAGAAACCTCATCTCTACTAAAAATACAAAAAATTAGCTGGGTGTGGTGGCGGGTACCTGTAGTCCCAGCTACTCGGGAGGCTGACGTATGAGAATGGCGTGAACCTGGGAAGCAGAGCTTGCAGTGAGCTGAAATCGCGCCACTGCACTCCAGCCTGGAGGACAGAGCAAGACTCCCGCTCAAAAAAATAAATAAATAAATAAATAAATAAATTCGTCAGGTGTGGTGGTGCATGCCTGTAATCTCAGCGACTGAGGAGGCACAGGCAGGAGAATCACTTGAACCCGGGAGGCAGAGGTTGCAGTGATCTGAGATTTCACCACTATACTCCAGCCTGGGCGACAAAGCAAGACTCCATCTCAGGAAAAAAACAAACGCGGCAACCTTGGCAGGGGAGAGAGGGGGGCTGGAGGAGGTACATACAGGAGGACACATTACAATTAAATAAAATGAACAGTGTCTCACACGGACCTGTTGTGTCTGGAATTGGTTCCCTCCGGTGGGTTCTTGATCTCGCTGACTTCAAGAATGAAGCCGCCGACCCTTGCGGTGAGTGTCACAGTTCTTAAAGATGGTGTGTCCAGAGTTCGTTCCTTTAGATGTTCGGATGTGCCCAGAAGTGCTGCCTTCTGGTGCGTTCGTAGTCTTGCTGACTTCAGGAGTGAAGCCGCAGACCTTCGCCGTGAGTGTTACAGCTTAAAGGTGGCAGGTCCAGTGTTGTTCATTCCTCCCCAAGCGTTCGTGGTCTCCCTGGCTTCAGGAGTGAAGCTGCAGACCTTCGCAGTTAAGTGTTACAGCTCTCAAAGATGGCACGACTGGAGTTCTTTGTTCCTCCCGGTGGGTTCGTGATCTCGCTGGCTTCAGGGGTGAAGCTGCAGACTTTCCCTGTTGGGAGTGTTACAGCTCTTAAAGATGGCACGTCCGGAACTGTTCCTTCCTCTCAGTGGGTTCACGGTCTCGCTAGCTTCAGGAATGAAGCCACAGACCTTTGTCCTGGGTGTTACAGCTCAAATAGTTAGTACGGACCTAAACACTGAGCAACAGCAAAATTTAGGACGAAAAGCGAAAGAACAAAGCTCGCTACAGCATGGAAGAGAACCAGACAGCCTTGCCGCTGCTGGCGCGTGGCCAGCTTTTATTCCCTTATTTGGCCCCACCCACATCCTGCTGATTGGTCCATTTTACAGAGCACTGATTGGTCCATTTTACAGAGTGCTGATTAGTGCATTTTTACAGAGTGCTGATTAGTGCATTTTTACAGAGTGCTGATTGGTGTGTTTACAAACCTTTAGCTAGACACAGAGCGCTGATTGGTACATTTACAATCCTTTAGACAGAAAAGTTCTCCAAGTCCCCACCCGATTAGCTAGACACAGAGCACTCATTGGTGTGTTTTTACAGAGTGCTGATTGGTGTGTTTACAAACCTTTAGCTAGGCACAGAGCACTGATTGGTGCATTTACAATCCTTTAGCTAGACAGAAAAGTTCTCCAAGTCCCCATGGGACCCAGAGGCCCAACCAGCTTCACCCCTTACTGTGATAACATGCCAGGACTTAGCCCCTGCACCAACACCTGAGAAAGAAGTGAAAGGACAGCTCTTTTGGCACGAGGTGCTCCAGCCAGGCCCCTTCGAGTTTCCTGTGGCCCGTCATCACTTTGACCTGCCTGGGTCCCTGAGGGGCCCTAACAGAGGAGGAAGGGCTCTTCTGGCAGGGGAAGAGGCCTGTTTCTCCCCTACCCGAGTAGTCATGGGGCCAAGCTTCAAAGTGCCTGAAAGGAGCACAGCAGGGGATGTCTTTACAGCCGAAGAGGAAGCCACGGGAATGGACTATTTCGCTGATGGGGTAGCCATGCCCACGTGCCCCAGCAGGCCAGCCTGGACTTGTACCTTCTGCTTGCCTGGGATCTTCCCCTGCAGACCGCCCCCAGCAGTCAGTTCCACACCAGGAGCCCTCAGCCAAACGACCACCGTCCCCTCTGTCCGTGCTGAACGCAATGCCCAGGCACAGCCCCAGCCCCAGCCCCAAGATGGGCCCAGTGATGAAGTGGCTGCCCCTTCACTTCCTCAGCAGTCCCCAGTAGGTCCCGAGTACAGGCCAGACCTCCCTGCCAGGGGCACGTTCCCCTCAGATCTCAGCCCAGGTGCCCTGAGTGGCCCTGCGTGTTTTTAGACATCTTCTATTCTGCTCCCTGGCTCTGTCCCCCCCATCTGTGTGTATAACCCTCTCTATTCGCGCCCTTTCCTGCTCCCTTTTCCTCCATCTTCCCTTCCTTCCATTCACTGATCCCACACATACCGTCTGAATGCCCACTGTGTGTCGGCCACCAGGCACTCCCCAGGGGATGAGGCGAGCAGGGTCCACATGTGGGCCAAGACACAGTCAAAACCACTCAGAGAGCAAGGAGCCCTTCTGGGTTTGTTTGTTTGTTTGTTTGAGATGGAGTTTCGTTCTTATTGCCCAGGCTGGAGTGTAGTGGGGCAATCTCGACTCACTACAACCTCCATCTCCTGGGTTCAAGCGATTCTCCTGCCTCAGCCTCCTAAGTAGCTGGGATTACAGGCATGGACCACCATGCCCAGCTAATTTTTTGTATTTAGTAGAGAGGGGGTTTCACCATGTTGGTCAGGCTGATATCAAACCCCTGACCTCAGGTGATCCACCTGCCTCAGCCTCCGAAAGTGCTGAAATTACAGGAGTGAGCCACTGCGCCTAGCTGAGCCCTTGTGTTTTAAGCTGCAATGTGGGACAAAAAGATACAAGGCAGCAACTGTAGGGAGGGTGGCCTTGGAAGGCCTTTCTAAGGAGGTGACAGTCACACTGAGATCTGCAGGCAAGGACACCCGCTTTGCAAAGATGTCGGGAAAGAGAAGTCCAGGCAGGGGAACAGCAGATGCAAAGGCCTGGAGGCAGAGGCTGAGATCCTCCCGAGGACCAGCCCCTGGCCTCAGATGTGGTTGGCCCTCAGTGACCAGAGGGAGAACAGTCTTTGCTGGTGTCACACAGCAAGTAAGAGGCAGGGATATAGGAGAGAAACCAGACCCTGCCAATACTACGTCTCATGTTCCTGCCCTGGCCACTGAACACTTGCTGAAGGCCACCCTCATTCATCGGTGACAGTGTAGGATCATGCTGGGGAGGCCACCAGCAAGCATTAGCATCTGCCCAGAGCTGGGGATGGTCCCAATCAGATGCTCAGCTCCAGCTGGGAAAACAGAAGCAGCACCACATCCCCACTGTCTTTGCCATGCTGTTCGGGACGTTGGACAGTATTGGATCACCAGCTGAGGCACACACACTTTTTTTTTTTTTTTTTTTTTGAGACAGCATCTCACTCTGTTGTCCAGGCTGAAGTGCAGTGGCACGATCTTGGCTCACTGCAACCTCTGCTTCCCAGGCTCAAGTGATCCTTCCACTTCAGCCTCCGGAGTAGCTAGGACTACAGGCAGGCACCACCATGCCCGGCTAATTTTTTGTATATTTTTGTAGAAACAGGGTTTTACCAGGTTGCCCAGGCTGGTTTCAAACTCCTGAGCTCAAGTGATCCTCCCACCTTGGCCTCCCAAAGTGCTGCAACTACAGGCATGAGCCACCGCGCCTGGCCAGGCGCATGCTGAGAGAGACAGCCATCTGCCAGCAGCTCATGCATTCACTTACCAGTGATGTCATTTGCCTGTGAGCACCCACCATGTGTCAGGCATGGGGCTGGGGCCTGCCTGGCCATTCCATCACCTCCTCCAGGCTTCTGTATCTGCGCCCCTGTCCCTGAAATAGCATTTCCACCTGCCTTGGATGCTTTCTGAAAAATGCCACCCAAAAGATGTTCATATCCTAATCCTGGAACTCATGAAGGTTTCTGCTATGGTTTGAATGTGTTCCCCAAATTTCATGTGTTAAAACTTCATCGTGGGAGGCCGAGGCAGGCGGATCACGAGGTCAGGAGATCAAGACCATCCTGGCTAACACAGTGAAACTCCATCTCTACTAAAAATACAAAAAATTAGCTGAGCATGGTGGCGAGCGCCTGTAGTCCCAGCTACTCGGGAGGCTGAGGCTGAGGCAGGAGAATGGCGTGAGCCCGGGAGGCGGAGCTTGCACCACTGCACTCCAGCCTGGGTGACAGAGTGAGACTGTGTCTCAAAAAAAACAAAACAAAACAAAACAAAACTTAATCTCAGCTGGGTGTGGTGGCTCATGCCTATAATCCCAGCACTTTGAGAGGCTGAGGTGGGAGAATGGCTTGAGGTCAGGAGTTCAAGACCAGCCTGGGCAACATAGTGAGACCCCCATCTCTAGCCCCCCTAAAAAATGATTTTAAAAAATCCCCAAATTCATATGTTGATTGGAGGTGGGGCCTTTGGGAGGTAATTAGGATTAGATGAGGGCATCAGGGTGGGGCCCCATAATGGGACTTGTGGCTTTATAAGAAGAGGAAGAGAGACTTGAGCTGGCACACTCTTGCCCTCTCGCCATGTGACACACTGTGCCTTTTCCTGATGCTGTAGGAAGGCCCTCACCAGATGCTGGCACCATGCTCTTGGACTCCCCAGCCTATAGAACCATGAGCTAAATAAACTTCTATTGCTTATAAATTACCAGTCTGTGATATTCTGTTATAACAACAGAGAATACACTAGACAGAAAATTGGTACTGAGAAGTGTTGCTAGTAACAAATACCCAAAAACACAGACGCAGCTTTGAAATGAGTAGCATTACCCAATGGGCTGGAAGAATTTGGAGAAGCAGGCTAGAAAAAGCCTGTATTGCTGTAAAAAGAGCATTAAGGGCAATTCTGGTGAGGTCTCCGAAAACAAGAAGACTAGGGGAAGTCTGGAACTTCTGCGAGATTACTTAAGTGGTCATGACCAGAATGCAGATAGAAATACGGAGAATAAAGGCCACTCTGATGAAGTCTCAGATGGAACGGAGGAACAAGATATTGGAAACTGGAGTAAAGCCCGTCCTTGTTATAAACTGGCCAAGAACTTGGCTGGATTGTGTCTGTGCCAGGGACTCTATGGAATGCAGAATTTAAGAGCAATACATTAGGATATCTGGCAAAAGAACTATCTAAGCTGCAAAGTGTTCCGGCTGCTGCACAGCTACTTACATTAAGCTGCAAGAGGGAAAATGACTTAAAGATGAAATTTATAATCAAAAGGGAAGCAAAGCAGAAAGTCTTGGAAAATTCTCAGCCTGGCCACATAAAGAGAGAAAAGGCATGTTCAGGAGAGGGTGAACCCAAAAGGGTAGCCCAGCAACTGTTTGCTAAGGAAATTAGTACAGGGAGAAAGATTGGCAAGAGAATAGAAGAAAGGCCACGTGCGGTGGTTCATGCCTGTAATCCCAGCACTTTGGGAGGCTGACGC
Source organism: Pongo abelii (assembly GCF_028885655.2). Taxonomy (NCBI): domain Eukaryota; kingdom Metazoa; phylum Chordata; class Mammalia; order Primates; family Hominidae; genus Pongo; species Pongo abelii. The sequence goes on along the minus strand of NC_072004.2, from coordinate 18,631,863 downwards.
AGGCGGATCATGAGGTCAGGAGTTCGAGACCAGCCTGGCCAACATGGTGAAACCCCATCTCTACTAAAAATACAAAAATTAGCCGGACATGGTGGCGTGCGCCTGTAACCCTAGCTACTCGGGAGGCTGAGGCAGGAGAATTCCTTGAACCTGGGAGGTGGAAGTTGCAGTGAGCTGAGATCACGCCACTGCACTCGGGCCTGGGTGACAAGAGTGAGACTCTGTCATAAATAAATAAATAAATAAATAAATAAGAGAATGGAAGAAAGACCCTGAAGCATTTCAAAGATCTTCCAAGCTGGCCCTCCCATCACAGACCCAGAGGCCTAGGAAGGAAGAATGGTTTTGGGGACAGGCCAGGCACCGTTCATGGATTTGCTGTCCAGGGCCCCCTAGGGTGTCCGTGCTCTCATGTAGTGTTCCTCCACTGTCCCAGCTGTGGCACAAGCAGCCCCAGGTGTGGCTCGACCCACTGCTCTGGAAGATATAAGCCCATAGCCTTGGTGGCATCCGCATGGTGCTAATTCTACAGGCTCATAGAAAGCAAGAGCTGTGAGTATGGCAGCCTCTGCCTAATTCAAAGGCTGTATCAGCCTCGTAGCCCAAGCAGGACTTGTTGCAGGGGTGAAGACACCGCAGAAAGCCTCTCATGAAGGCAATGCCTGGTGGAGCTGAGGCAGTGAGACCACCACCAAGACCCCAGAACTGTATAGCTACCAGCATGCAATGCCAGCCAGGGAGAGCTCAAGTGTGGTCTGGGCCCAGCAAAGCCATGGAAGCCAGGCTGCCCCAGGCCTTTGGGGCCCACCCCCCACCCCAGTATGTCCAGGAAGCGGAACACAGAGTGAAGGATTATTCTGGAATCTTAAGGTGTGATGTTTAGCCCAGGTGTGGTGGCTCACTCCTGTAATCCCAGCACTTGGGGAGGCCGAGGCTGGCAGATCACGAGGTCAAGAGATCAAGACCGTCCTGGCAACATGGTGAAACCCCGTCTCTACCAAAAATACAAAAATTAGCTGGGCGTGGTGGTGCGCGCCTGTAGTCCCAGCTACTCGGGAGACTGAGGCAGGAGAATCACTTGAACCCGGGAGGCGGAGGTTGCAGTGAGCCGAGATCATGTCACTGCACTCTAGCCTGGTGACAGACAACAACAACAAAAAAGATACAATGTCTACCCTGTTGTGTTTGGGCTTCTTTGGGAACATCTGCCCCTTTCATCATGCCTATTTCTGCTATTTGGAATGGGAATGTCTATCCAACGCCTGTGCCACCATTGTATTTTGGGAGGAGACAACTTGTTTGATTTCACAGGGTCACAGCTGGAAGGAATTCATCGCAGGATGAATTGTGCCTTGAGTCTCACCCATATCTCATTCAGATGAGACTTTGGACTGTGGACTTTTGAGTTGATGCTGGAACAGGTTAAGACTTTGGGGCTTTGGGGATGGAATGAATACATTTTGCATGTGAGGACATGAATTTTGGGGCCCAGGGCAGACTACTGTGTTTTGAATGTGTCTCCTAAATTTCATGTGTGGGAGACTTAATCCCCAAATTCATATGTTGATTGGAGGTGGTGCCTTTGGGAGGTAGTTGGGATTAGATGAGGTCATTGGGGCAGGGTCCCCAGGAAGGGACTGATGACTTTATAAGAAGAGGAAGAGGCTGGGTGAGGTGGCTCATGCCTGTAATCCCAGCACTTTGGGGACTGAGTGGGTGGATAGCTTGAGCCCAGGTTTTTAAGACCAGCCTGGGCAACGTAGTGAAACCTCATCTCTATAAAAAGTACAAAAATTAGCTGGGTGTGGTGATTTCATCCACACGTACTGTAGTCCCAGCTACTCGGGAGGCATGAGGTGAGAGGATTGCCTGAGCCTGGGGAGGTAGAGGCTGCAGTGAGCCGTGATCACGTTGCTGCCCTCCAGCCTGAGCAATGGAGTGAGTCCTGTCTCCAACAAATTGTTTAAAAAAGGGGAGGACGAAAGACCTGAGCTGACAGCTTCTGCTCTCTCCCATGTGAAGCCCTGTGCCATGGAATGATGCCATGAGAAGTCCCACACCAGATGCCAGTGCCATGCGCTTGGACTCCCTAGCCTCCAGAACCATAAGCATATAAACCTCTATTGTTTATAAATGACCCAGTTTGTTTCATAGAAACAAAAAACTGAGACAGTTTTCTTACATGGCAAAAAGGTGGGTGGGTCTATCGGGTGTGACTGAGGATTCTGAGATGAGGAGATTGTCCTGGGGTATCGGGGTGGGCCCTGAATGCCATCACTAGTGTCTTTATAAGAATGGGGAAGCAGGCCATGCGTGGTGGCTCACGCCTGTAATCCCAGCACTTTGGGAGGCTGAGGTGGGAGGATCACCTGAGGTCAGGAGTTCGAGACCAGCCTGGCCAACATGATGAAACCCTGTCTCTACTAAAAATGCAAAAAATTGGCCGGGCACGGTGGCTCACGCCTGTAATCCCAGCACTTTGGGAGGCCAAGGCGGGTGGATCACAAGGTCAGGAGCTTGAGACCAGCCTGGCCAATATGGTGAAACCCCATCTCTACTAAAAATACAAAAATTAGCCAGTCGTGGTGGTACACACCTGTAGTCCCAGCTACTCGGGAGGCTGAGGCAGGAGAATTGCTTGAACTCAGGAGGTAGAGGTTGCAGTGAGCTGAGATGGTGCCACTGCACTGCAGCCTGGGCAACAGAGTGAGATTTCATCTCAAAAAAAAAAAAAAAAAATTAACCGGGTGTGGTGGCACGTGCCTGTGGTCCCAGCCACTGGGGAGGCTGAGGCAGGAGAATCGCTTGAACATGGGAGGCAGAAGTTGCAGTAAGCTGAGATTGCACCACTGCACTCCAGCCTGGGTGACAAGAGTGGAACTCCATCTCAAAAAAAAAAGAATGAGGAGGCAGAGAGATGACCACACACAGCAGAGAAGACAGGGTGCAGATGGAGTGGAGAGATCTCCAAAGATGCTGGCCTGGAAGACGGCAGTGATGTGGCCACAAGCCAAGGAAGGCCAGCAGCTGCCAGAAACTGGAGGAGGCGAGGAACAAGTCTGCCCTAGAGCCCCGCGGAGGGAGCACGGCCCTGCAGACATCTTGATTTCTGCACAGTGACATTGATTTCAGGCTTCTGTCCTCCAGAACTGTGAGAGAGCAAATTTCTGTCACTTGTGGCAATTCATTACAGCAGGAAACAAACACACTCGCTAACCTTTTACTCCAATTTATCAGCGCCCTCCTCTGCTCCTGCTTATGGAGTCTATGTCATTCCCAGCTGGAATGCCAGCTGAGGGCAGGGTTTTAAGAGCCTTGTTTTTCACTGCACCCTAGGGCTCACAGCACCAAACACAGATTGAATGCACAACGAATGAATGAATGGAGGAACCAGTATTTTTTCATTTTTCAAAAGTAGTAATAACTTTTACATGAATGTGGGCTTAGGCGTATGCTTAGAAAAAGTCCCAAGGGGGCCGGGCGCAGTGGCTCATGCCTGTAATCCCAGCACTTTGGGAGGCCGAGGGGGGCGGATCACGAGGTCAGGAGATCAAGACCATCCCGGCTAACACGGTGAAACCCCGTCTCTACTAAAAATACAAAAAGTTATCCGGGTATGGTGGTGGGTGCCTGTAGTCCCAGTTACTCGGGAGGCTGAGGCAGGAGAATGGCGTGAACTCGGGAGGCGGAGCTTGCAGTGAGCCGAGATTGCACCACGGCACTCCAGCCTGGGCAATGGAGCAAGACTCCGTCCCAAAAAAAAGTCCCAAGGGAATCTACACAAATTTCTACCAGCACTTAGCACCAGGAATGAAACTACAGAAAGCTTCACATTCCACAGTGAACACTTTTGAGGGATTCAAGAACCTCTATTAATTGTTACCAAGAAACCAAATAAGAAAAGCAAACCATAAGGCCGGGTGAGGTGGCTCATCCCTGCAATCCCAGCACTTTGGAAGGCTGAGGCAGACAGATCACTTGAGCTCAGGAGTTCAAGACCAGCCTGGCCAACATGGCGAAACCCAAAACCCCATATCTACTGAAAATACAAAAAATTAGCCAGGTGTGGCGGCGCATGGCTGAGGCATGAGGATCACTTGAACCCAGGAGGCAGAGTGAGCTGAGTGAGCTGAGTGAGCTGAGATTGCACCACTGCACTCCATCCTGGGTGACAGAGCGGGACCCTGTCTCAAAAAAAAAAAAAAAAAAAAGGCAAACCATGAAGAGGAGAGTAGCACCATTTTTTCCAAAAGGGCGATTCTCTATGGAGTTGGGGTCTGGAGAGCATCTGCTTGAATGGAAGTCACCAACAGGAAGAAAGCCATGCTTTGCAGAGGCCTCACCAGCCTGGAGAGCCACCAGGGCCCTCAAGGGCAATCAAAGTTCCCACCATTGGACTAAGAGGGGCAGGAACGTCCACCTGTCTTTCCTCAGATAAGAGAAAGGGCTCTTGGAGACTTTGGGGGGCCATTTAGACGTTGAGAGCTTAGTTCCTACACCACGGTTCCTACACCACTGATGGCTGCTGCCCTGTTTTATTGGCGACCTGCTCTGGGCCAGGCACATGGACTGTTTTTAATCATCTCGGCAAAATCTCAAGGTGGGGCCAGTCTTTGATTTATGGAGGAGAAAACCGAGACTCTGAGAGGTGGTTTGCTCAACGTCACACAGCTGGAAGGTGGCAGAGCTGAGAGGGGCCTCTGGTCTGCACTGACCCTTCTCATGAGGCCACATATACCCGCTACCATCTTAGTGTATGTCTCGGGGTCTGTAAGGATTTTCCACACTCAGGCAATGCACCTTCTGGCCATTCCTGGGTCCTTGCAATACTGGTATCTCCCCAGTTCACCAATCTTTTAAAAATGCTTAAGGGAGTTCAATTCTGCCCCAACACCAGGCAAACAGTGCCACCTGGCGGATGACAAGGACAGTACAGGAATTACCATGTGCCCTTGGGAAACTGTCCCCAGGCAGTTGTGATTCTAGGCCAAGGACAGAGTTGTTTTCTTTGACTTCATAAGAGGGGCAGGAGAGGAGGCCCACTGTGTTACCACAGCTGAAAATCAGAGGGCTGGCCCTGTCTGGGTGCTTCTGACAGCGAACCCAGACTTTCTGGGTCCCGCCTATGGTATCCTGCCAAGAGATCATCCAGCTTGGGCTTAAACACCTCCAGGGTGGGGGGCTCACTCTCCATGTGTCTTCATCACAAAGTTCTTGCTATCTCCGTGTAACATCCACTCTTGGCTCTTCCTCTACTTCCATGAAGAGCTCATCTACCCCTCTGCCCTCTGACAGCCCTTTGGAGGATCCAGGGAGCTCCACTTTCTCCTCCAGACTAAGCAGCCTCCATCACTGCTCTCAGGACAGGAATGTGGCTCTTCTCCCTGAAGTCGTGCTTCTCAGGTCTTCCTGGCTTGAGTGCTTGTGGTTGGGGAGTAGGATGGGAGGGGCAGAGACAGCTTCATTTTGCTGTATCCGATAGCGGAAGTGCTCTTCTCCCAACACCTGCCATGGCTAGAATCTTCTCACCATTCAGGTCTCAGCTCAAATATTACCTCCTCGGTAAGGCCTTCTCTGACCACCCTGGGCTCAAGTAGCCTCCCCAGGCCCACCCTCAGCCAAACTAATGGCATGTTTGCAGCCTGCGCCACCCCCACCCCCAACCTGGCCATGAGCTCCACAGGGCAGGGATTTGTCTGCTGTGTTGGGTATTGAGTCCATGGCCGTGAAGCAGTGGCCAGCATCTGCTGGCTTGATCCTCACTGGGATGAAGAGCAAGGTAGGGCAGTGGCTCCACTGGGCTCCTCCAGAAGCAGAGCCTGGTTTGATAAGGGCAAATAGTTAATTTGGGAGATATCCCCCTAAAATTCTTTTTTCTTTTCTTTGTTTTTTTTTTTTTTTTTTTAAGAGACAGAGTCTTCCTCTGTTATCCAGGCTGGAGTGTAATGACATGATCATAGCTCACTGCAGCCTTGAACTCCTGGGCTCAAGCGACATTCCTCAGCCTCCCGAGTAGGTGGGTCTACAGACGTGCACCACTGTGTCCACCTAATTTTTAAAATTATTTTTGGTAAAAACAAGGTCTTGCTTTATTGCCCAGGCTGGTCTCAAATTCCTGAGATCAAGAGATCCTGCTGCCTCAGCCACCCAAAACACTGAGAATTCAGGTATGAGCTACCATGCTTGGGTATCCCCCAAAATTCTAATGTTGAAGTCCTAACCCCCAGAAGCTCAAGATTGTAGTTGTCTCTTGATATCCACGAGGGATTTGTTCCAGGACCCTCACAGATACCAAAATCCAAGGATGCTCAAGTCCCGTGTATAAAATGGCATAGTGGCCAGGCACAGTGGCTCATGCCTGTAATCCCAGCACTTTGGGAGGCCGAGGTGGGTGGATCACCTGAGGTCAGGGCTTTGAGACCAGCCTGGTCAACATGGTGAAACCCCATCTTTACTAAAAATACAGAAATTAGCCAGGTGTAGTGGCACACACCTGTAATCCCAGCTACTCGGGAGGCTAAGGCAGGAGAAATGCTTGAACCTGGGAGGCAGTAGTTGCAGTGAGCCGAGATCGCACCATTGCACTCCAGCCTGGGCAACAAAAGCAAAGCACCATCTCAAAGAAAATAAATAAAATGACATAGTATTTGCATATAACTTAAGTGCATCCTCCCATGTACTTTAAATCATCTCTAGATTACTTATAATGTCTAATACAATGTAAATACTACATAAATAGTTGTTATACTACATTTTTATTTGTATTTTTGTTGTTGTGTTGCTATTTTAAATTAATTTATTTTTTCTCGAATATTTTCAATCCACGGTTGGTTTGATCCCTGGATACCAGAGAGCCAACTGTAACCTTATTTGGAGATAGGGTCTTTACAAAGGTCATTAAGTTAAAATGATGTCAGTAGGATGGGTCCTAATCCAGTATGAGCCGTGTCCTTATCAAAAGGGGAAATTTGGACACAGACACACATAGAGGGAATTCCGATGAGGTGAAGAGACACAGGGAGAAGACAGCACTCACACGCTGAGGAGAGAGGCCTGGAATAGAGCCTTCCTGCACACTCCCAGGAAGGGCCCTTCCTTGCCAACACCTTGATCTTGGCCTCACGGCCTCCAGACCATGAGACAGTGAGGTTCTGTTGAGGCCCCCATTCTGTGATGCTTTGTTACAGCAGCCCTGGCAGACTAACACAGGCACCCACTGCCCCGGCACAGACAGGGCCGTGGATCCCTTTACAGGTGAGAAGGCTGAGCCAGGGGAGGGAGGTGACTTGTCCCTGGTCACTCAGAACCAGGCAGGCCACAGACCCAGGTCTCTGAACTCAAGACAGGAGGATCAAGACCCCAATCCCAAGCCCACCCCACTCCCCAACATAACCCCAGTGGCCTGACGATGGGCCCCTGACCAAGGGTAAGCATTGGAAAGCCCAGCCTCGCTCGGGTCGGCCTGGGGACAAAGACGCACATGCTCACACCCACCTCAGGCCTCACTGGGAAGTGGATGTGGGGCAGGGAGGAAGTGGGGGCCTTTGGGACACACGGGAGCAAGGTGGGCTTCCAAGACAGCACCCACCACCAAAAATCACCAACCCAGATGTGCCCAGACACCAAACCCCAAATGAAGGTCTGACCAGGATGGCAGCTGATGAACACTGCCCAGGGATGCAATCGCTGATTCAACTCACGCTGAGCTCAGCCCCAGGGCCCCCGTGCCCTCAATGAGCTCAGCATGTTATGGAGGACGTATGTATGCAGACAGCCGTAGAAGAGTGCTTATTCCTGGGACAGATCAACGCCTCAGAGCCTGTGGGAATCCGGGGGTGCCCTAACCAGAACAGAGTATCAGGGAAATCTCCCTGGAGGAGGTGGCCCTGGCATGAAGTTTTGAGGGACAAGGAAGCGTTAACTGCCACAGTGAGACACCACTTCCCACCCACTGGACGGTCACTACCAACAAATGGGAAATATGTGTTGAAGAGACATGGGGACCTAGAACCCCTGTGCACTGCTGGTAGATGTGTAAAATAGCAGCCACTATGGAAGATAGTGTGTTGATCCCTCAAAAAGCTAAACATAGGCTGACCACGTGACCCAGCAATCCCACGCCTAGATGTATACTCAGGAGAATGGACACATCCACATGAAAACTTGTACATGAGTGTCCATAGCAGTATTATTCCTAACAGCCAAAGGTGGAAACGACCCAGGTGTCTATCAACGGATGAACAGGCAGACAGAATGTGGTATGTCCATACAGTGGAATATTATTGAGCCTTAAAAAGGAATAAAGTTCATTTTATTTTATTTATTTATTTATTTATTTTTGAGATGGAGTTTTGCTCTTGTTGCCCAGGCTAGAGTGCAATGATGCCATCTTGGCTCATTGCAACCTCCACCTCCCGGATCAAGCAATTCTCCTGCCTCAGCCTCCCAAGTAGCTGGGACTACAGGCATGTGCCACCAGGCCCGGCTAATTTTTTTGTATTTTTAGTAGACAGGGGGTTTCACCATATTGGCCAGGCTGGTCTCGAACTCCTGCCCTCAGGTGATCCACCCACCTCGCATCCCAAAGGGCTGGGATTACAGGCATGAGCCACCACGCACGGCCAATTTTTTAAAAAAGGAACAAAGTTGGTCAGGCCTGGTGGCTCATGCTTGTAATCCCAGCACTTTAGGAGGCCGAGGCCGGTGGATCACCTGAGCTGTCAGGAGTTTGAGATCAGCCTGGCCAACATGGTGAAACCCCGTCTCTACTAAAACTACAAAAAATTAGCCAGGCATGGTGGTGGCACCTGTAATCCCAGCTACTTGGGAGGCTGAGGCAGGAGAATCACTTGAACCCAGGAGGCAGAGGTTGCAGTGAGCCAAGATCGCATCACTGCACTCTAGCCTGGACAACAAGAGCAAAACTCCATCTCAAAAACAAACAAACAAAAAAGGAATGAAGTCCTGATCCATGCTACAACATGGATGAGTCTCAAAAACATTTTCCTAAGCAAAAGCAGCAGACACAACAGTCACATATGAGTCCATTCATATGGAATGTCCAGGACGGGCAAAGGCACAAAGACAAAGAACACATGCATGGTTGCCAGGGGCTGGGCAGGGGAAATGGGGAGGTTCAGGTTTCCTTCTGGGGTGATGAAAATGTTCTGGAACTAGACAGTGGCAGTTGCACAACATCATGAATATCCCCCAAACTACTGAATTATACTCTAAAATGGCTACATTGGTGAATTTTATGTGAATTTTACCTCAATTAAAAATTTCAGAAAGAGGCCGGGTGCAGTGATTCATGCCTGTAATCCCAGCAGTTTGGGAGGTTGAGGCGGGCAGGTCACCTGAGGTCAGGAGTTCGAGACCAGCATGGCCAACATGGTGAAACCTCGCCTCTACTTAAAAAAAAAAAAAAAATACAAAAATTAGCGGGACGTGGTGGCACGTGCCTGTAATCCTAGCTACTTGGGAGGCTGAGGCAGGAGAATTCTTGAACCTCATGGAGGTTGCAGTGAGCCGAGATCGTGCCATTGCACTTCGGCCTGGGTGACAGGGCAAGATTCCCTCTCAAAAAAAAATTTAAGAAAGAAAGAAAAACAATTTATCGGCAAAGAAGGGAGAAGAGAGTTCCAGGCAGGGGAAAGGGCCAGCACAGAAGCCAGCAGCGCGGGATGGCTTCTGGGAGCTGCAGACTGCCCAGAGCACTGGCAAGAGAGCAGGCTGGACACAGCCCTGAGTGCCAGGAAAGGGATTTAGAATTTCCTCTGTGCCAATGGGCAGCCTGCAGTGACTCTTCAGCAGGGAAATGGCGTGGCCAGATTTGCACATTGGGAAGGATTCTAAGGCTTCGAAGGAGAAGGGGATGTGCAGGGAGGGGATTGGAGGTGGGTTCAGGGGCTGAGAGGGGGAAGGGTGATGTGGGAGTGGGGATAATTGGAGGTGGGTTCAGAGGCTGCTAGGGGGAAGGTGATGTGGGGGTGGCGATAATTGGAGGTGGGTTCAGGGACTGTGAGGGGGAAGGGGATGTGAGGGTGGGGATTGGAGGTGGGTTCGGGGACTGTGAAGGGGAAGGGAATGTGAGGGTGGGGATTGGAGGTGGGTCTGGGGACTGTGAGGAGGAAGGGGATGTGCGGGGGAGGGGATTGGAGGTGGGTTCAGGGGCTGCAGGGGGAAGGGACGGGGCCAAGGGGATAGGAAGGGGCAGTGAGGAGAGGTGAGGCACTAGGAAACCCAAGATCGAAAAGAGGGGACGTGGGAGGTGAGGGAGAGAAAGGAGGGAGACAGGTTGGTGGCTCAGTATTGGGGCTCACCAGGGTGGAAAGCCCTAGGGCAGGAGCGCTCTGGGAAGAAGATGAGAAATAGGTCCAGAATATGAGTCGGAGGTGCCTGAGAGACATCCAGGTAGGGACAGGAGGGTCAGCCTAAGGGGAGGGTCTGGGCTAGTGACAGGACCCTGGGCTCAAATCTGAGGGCTTGGAGAGTACAGGTGCCAGATGATTGAGATCTCCCAGAACGACAGATATGAAACCTTGTGACACCAACAGCGGTGGTTTCATGGGCTCTGAAGCCAGTGGCCTGGGCTCGAATCCGAGCACTGCCATTTACAAGCTGTGTGATGTTGGGCGAATTACTGAATCTCTCTGAGTCTCCTTCCCCTATTCCTAAAGTGGAAGGAATCCATTCCTATCTCACAGAGTTGCTGGGAAGATTCAGTTAGTTAATATTTGCCCAGGGCTTAGGTCGGTGCCTGGTGACTGCTTAGCAAATGTTAGCTACTATTTAGTGTGCATAAGAATCATTTAGGGATCTTATTAAAGAGAAAGAGTCCTGGGCCCCACCCCCAGAGATGCTGGCTGAGACAGTGTCAGATGCGGCCTGGGAATCTGACTTTGGTTTTTTTTTTTTTTGGAGACAGTGTTTCACTCTGTTACCCAGGTTGGAGTGCAGCGGCGTGATCTCAGCTCGCTGCAGCGTCAACTTCCCGGGCTCAGGTGACTTTCCTGCCTCAGCCTCCAGAGTAGCTGGGATTACAGGCATGCGCCACTGCACCCGGTTAATTTTTGTATTTTTTGTAGAGATGGGGTTTCACCATGTTGCCCAGGCTGTTCTCAGACTCCCGGGCTCAAGCGATCCGTCCACCTCTGCCTCCCAAAGTACTGGAATTATAGGCGAGAGCCACCATGCTTATCTGGAATCTGGCTTTTAACAGGCATGCCCCAACCTACCCTATGTCATTGTGAGGCAGGTGGTCACTGGACCTCACAGCCTTAGTGGAGTGGAAGGAGCAGACCACAGGGTTCCGAGGCTGCCCAAATTTTGAGGGACAGGCTGAGAAGCCCAGGACACAGGACAACGCAGAGATGTGGGAGGAAAACTGGCGAGAAAGGAGACCCAACAAATGACAGAGGGTGGGCTCTCGGGAGAAGTGGGAGAGCCACAGGGTCGCATGCTGCTGAAAGACCCAGCTAGAGAGGACAGAGGAGCCTCTCTCTGGGGAAATTGACAATAAGAAGGTGGCTGGTGACTCTGGGAGGAACTATTTCTGAGAAGTGGTGGAACCAGGGCCAGAGAGCCAGGGCTTCAGGACTATGTGGGGTGCTACGGACTGCACTGTGTCTCCCCAAACCCCCATGTTGAAGTCCTAACCCCCGGTGCCTCCAAATGTGGCTGTATGTGGAGATAGGGCCTCTGAAGAGGGGATTAAGGTAAAATGAGATCACACAGATCGCCTTAATCCAGTACGGCTGACACCCTAATAAGAAGCAGGAATTTGGACAGACACATAGAAAGGGAAGACTATGTAAAGACACACAGAGAAGACACCGTCTACAAGCCAAGGAGAGAGGCCTCAGAAGGCATCAACCGTGCTGACACTGCAGTCTCAAATTTCCAGCCTCCAGAACTGTGAGAAAATTAGCTTCTGTTGTTGGAGCGCCCAGTCTCTGGTGCTCTGCTACAGCAGCCCGACAGACTCATGAGTAAGGCAGTGAGTCAGCAATGCTCTGACAGAGTCCAGATGCCACCCAAAATCTGGGCAAAGCCCCTGACAAGAAAGACCAAAGTCAACAAACAGAAAAAAGCAGCTTGGTGAACTTTTATTATCTTCTTCTTTTTTTTTTTTTTTTTGTTGTTGTTTTAGACAGAGTTTAGCTCTTGTTGCCCAGGCTGGAGTGTACTAGCATGATCTTGGCTCGCTGTACCCTCTGCCTCCTGGGTTCAAGAGATTCTCCTGCCTCATCCTCCCCAGTAGCTTGAATTACAGGTGCCTGCCACCACACCTGGCTAATTTTTATATTTTTAGTAGAGACAGGATTTCACCATGTTGGCCGGGCTGGTCTCAAACTCCTGACCTCAGGTGATCTACCCACCTTGGCCTCCCAAAGTGCTGGGATTATAGGAGTGAGCTACCTCGCCCAACCAATTATCTTTTATGAATCTGTAAGATGGAGATAATATATCTTACAGCATAATTGTAAATGTTCAGCAGAGCATATGGAGTGTATAATCAGTGCTCAAGAATCCTAAAGAGGGCCAGGTGTAGTGGCTCATGCCTGTAATCCCAGCACTTTGGGAGGCTGTGGTGGGAGGATCACTTGAGGCCAGGAGTTCAAGACTAACCTGGGCAATATAGCAAGGCCTCATCTCTAAAAAAAGAATTTAAAACTAGCTGGGCTTGGTGGTGTGCACCTGTAGTCCCAGGTGATGCTGGGGAGGCTGAGCGGGGAGGATGGCTTGAGCCCAAGTGTTTGAGGTTACAGTGAGCTATGATCATGCCACTGTACTCCATCCTGGGTGACAGAGTGAGACCCTATTGGAAGAAGAAAACTTCAAAAATGAGTAACAATCTCATCAATATCCTCAGCGAGATAAGAGAATTGCAACCACAAAACAAGAACAGGATGTAAGAAAAAAGGAATATTCAGAGAACAGAAAAGAGCCCATGAAAATTATCTACCTATATATTATATATTATATGAATATATTTATAATATATACTATATATTATTTATCTATCATATTTATGGACAATATATGGGTGGATATGTAATATATATTTACACTTACACACATACATATAGAAATTAAAACCTCAACATAAGGATTAAAAGATAAAATTAAAGGCTGGGTGAGGTGGCTCACACCTGTAATCCCAGCACTTTGGGAGGCCAAGGTGGGTGGATCACAAGGTCAGGAGTTCAAGACCAGCCTGGCCAACATGGTGAAACCCCATCTCTACTAAAAATACAAAAAATTATCAGGTGTGGTGGCACATGCCTGTAATCCTAGCTACTGAGGCTGAGGCAGGAGAATTGCTTGAACCTGGGAGGCAGAGGTTGCAGTGAGCTGAGATTGCACCATTGCTCTTCAGCCTGGGCCACAGGGTGAGACTCCATCTCAAAAAAAAAAAAAAAAAAAAAAAAAGAAGAAGAAGATAAAATTGAAGAAATGACATGGAAAATAAAAAAGATAAGAAAATGTCACAGATCCAGACAGAAGGGCCAATATCTGAGTTATAGGAGTTCCAGAAAATGAGAACACAGAAAATGGAGCGGAAGTGGGGCCAGGCATGGTGGCTCATGCTTATAATCCCAGCACTTTGGGAGGCTGAGGTGGGCAGATCACGAGGTCAGGAGATCGAGACCATCCTGGCTAACACAGTGAAACCCTGTCTCTACTAAAAATACAAAAAAATTAGCCGGGCATGGTGGCAGACGCCTGTAGTCCCAGCTACCCAGGAGGCTGAGGCAGGAGAATGGAGTGAAACCGGGAAGCGGAGCTTGCAGTGAGCCGAGACCGAACCACTGCACTCCAGCCTGGGTGACAGAGTGAGACTCTGTCTCAAAAAAAAAAAAAAAGAAAGAAAGAAAACGGAACAGAAGAAATCATCAATCATATAATTCAAGAAAATGTCTCAGAACTGAAGGACAAGACTTTACAGGTTGAAAGGGCTTACCAGGAAGCCAGAATAATGGATGAAAACAGATTCTTATCAAAGCATATCACTGTGAAGATCAGCGACAAAGAGAAGGTTCTACAAGTTCCCAAAAATGGAAAATATAAAAGGGCAGGTATGTGGGAAAGATCTTATACAAAGGAGTAGGAATCAGACTGACTTCGTACTTCTCAGCAGCAACACTGGAAGCTAGAGGATGATGGAACAGTGCCCTTGAAATAAACTACAGGCACGCAATGCATAGCAACATTTCAGTCAACCATTGACTGCATATACAGTGGTGGTCCCATAAGATACCATATTTTTACTGTACCTTTCCTATGTTTATATATGTGTAGGTACACAAATACTTACCATTGTGTTATAATTGCCTACAGTATTGACTACAGTAACATGCTGTACAGGTTTGTAGCCTAGGGGCACTAAGCTAGACCATACAGCATAGGGGTGTAGCAGGCTGTACCATATAGGTTTGTGTAAGTCACTCTATGATGTTCACACAGTGACAAGGTTAACTAATGATGCATTTCTCCTAATGTATCCCTATTATTAGGCAATGTGTGACTATATTTCCAATCTTCATTTTATGCCCAGCCAAACTACAAATCAAGTAGGAAGGTAGATAGACTAAAGGCATTTTCAAACACGAAAAGTTTCAATAAATCTACTTCCCTTCCTTTCTTCCCTATTCTCTTTCTCATTTTGGTAGAGCACATCTTCCACCCTTCGCAAGAAAGGGAAATCCCAGGACAAAAAAAGCAGGAAATCCACCTCTGGAGAGAGATAAGAAGTGATCCAAAGGTGTTGCTGGAAGGAGTAGCCGAATGATCTAATCTGTGCCCTGGGCAGAAAGTGCAGTCAAACCAGACTGGAGCTGGGCAGGAGGCCCCTCAAGTGATTTCATCAAGGAGATGAAATTTATAGAACACACGATATGTAAAAAAGATGTGAGAGTAGATTCAAACTACTGGCAGAAGGCTTGGGTTTGAATTTGGGATAAGTACACCCAAACCAAACCAAACCAAACTCAATCACTTCTAGCTCCAGGGAGGACACAGAGCAGTGCAGGAAAGGACATGTCCTCTCTGTACCCTGTGCAGCTCAGCTGCCAGGGGCATTTACTTGGGCATGATAAAGTGCACACTGGATATTGGTTGTGTTGGTTCAGATCACCCAGGACTCAGTTCCTGAGCTGTATTCAAGAGTGTAAGAAGCATATTGGTGAGGAACACCTGTGAACAATAAAAGGTGAGAGGCTGGGCACTGTGGCTCACTGTAATCCCAGAACTTTGGGAGGCCGAGGTGGGTAGATTGCCTGAGGTCAGGAGTTCGAAACCAGCCTGACCAACATGGTGAAACTCTGTCTCTACTAAAAATACAACAAATTAGCCAGGCGTGGTGATACATGCCTGTAATCCCAGCTACTAGGGAGGCTGAGGCAGAATTGCTTGAACCTGGGAGGCAGAGGTTGCAGTGAGCTGAGATCGCACCATTGCACTCCAGCCTGGGCAACAAGAGCAAAACTGCGTCTCAAAAAATAAAAATAAAAATAAATAAAAGGGGAGAAAGCAGGCCTTGGCAGGGGGGAGCATCAGACCGTGATGTAAATCTCCCCAGTCAGGAGCTCCAAAGCCAAGACTGCCCATTCCAGGAGTCGCATGCTGGACAAAGACAGCTCCAGGACCCCACTGTGCTCGGTCCCTGGTTGGGGGCTTCCCTGGATTAAGGAAGCAGTTATTTGGTGTATTTCTCCACATGTGTTGCTATAAAGGAATACCTGAGGCTGGGTAATTCATGAAGAAAAGAGGTTTATTTGGCTTCTGGTCCTGCAGACTGTACAAAAACATAATACTGGCATCTTCTTCCAGTGAGGGCCTCAAGAAGCTTCCACTCATGGTGGAAGGTGAAATGGGAGAAGGCATATCACATGGCAAGAGAGGGAGCAAGAGAGAGAGGTGGAGGTGCCAGGCTCTTTAAAACAACTGGGTTGGCTGAGCACAGTGGCTCATCCCCGTAATCTCAACACTTTGGGAGGCTGAGTTATTTACTTCCAAGATACAATGGTGGTACAGGGATTGGGTAAACATTCCCATTCCAAAAGGGAGAAATTGGTCAAAAGAAAGGGGCAACAGGCCCCATGAAAGTCTGAAACCCAGCAGGGCGGATGTTAAACTTTAAAGCTCCAACATAATGCTTGAGTCTATGTCCTGCATACAGAGCACACTGGCGCAAGTGGTGGGGCTTCCAAGGCCCTGGGCAGTTCCACCCCCGTGTATTTGCAAGATGCAGCTCCCATGGCTGCTCTCATGGGCTGGAGTTGAGAGCCTGTGGATTTTCCAGGCTCAGGGTGCAAGCTGCCGGTGAGCCTACCATTTTCAGGTCTGGAGAGCAATGACCCTTCCCCACAGCTCCACTAGGCAATGCCCTGGTGAGGACTGTGTGAGGCCTCCATCCCCACATTTCCCCTCCACACTACCCTATAGAGGTTCTCTGCAAGGGCTCCACCTCTGTGGCAGGCTTCTTTCTGGGTACCCAGGCTTTATGATACATCTTCTGAAATCCAGGCGGAGCTGCCAAGCCTCCTTCACTCTTGCACTCTGTGCACCTGAAGACTTAACACCACATGGAAGCTGCCAAGGCTTATGGCTTACACCCTCTGGAGCAGCAGTCATAGCTATACCCAGAGCCCTTTGAACTGATGCTGGAGCTGGAGCAGCTGGGGTGTGGGGAGCAGTGTCCCAAGGCTGCACAGAGAAACAGGGCCCTGGCCCTGGCTCCCAAAACCAGTCTTTCCTCCTAGGCCTCTGATCCTGTGATGGGAAAGACTGTCCTGAAGACTTCTTTTCATTTTTTATTTTTATTATTATTTTTTTGAGACAGAGTCTCACTCTGTTGCCCAGGCTGGAGTGCAGTGGTGCGACCTCAGCTCACTGCAACCTCCTCCTCCCGGGTTCAAGTGATTCTCCTGCCTCAGCCTCCCGAGTAGCTGGGATTACAGGTGCCTGCCACCACGTCCAGCTAATTTTTGTATTTTTAGTAGAGATAGGGTTTCACCATGTTGGCCAGCTGGTCTCAAGCTCCTGACCTCAAGCAATCTGCCTGCCTTGGCCTCCCAGAGTGCTGGGATTACAGGTGCGCCTGGCCCTGTAGACTTCTGAAATGCCTTTGAGACCATTTTCTCATAGTCTTGCCTATTAGCACCTGGCTCTCTTTTAGTCAAGCTAATTTCTCTAGAAAGTGCTTGCTCCACAGCCAATTAGTATTCCTTTCCTGTAAATGTTCTTTCCGTCTCTACCATATAGGCAGGCTGCAAATTTTCCACAGTTTTATGCTCTGCTTCCCTTTTAAATATAAATTCCAACTTTAAGTCATTTATTTGCTCCTATATCTGATCACAGGTTGTTAGAAGCAGCCAGGCCACATCTTGAATGTTTTGCTGCTTAGAAATTTCTTCCACCAGGCTGGGTGCAGTGGCTCATGCCTATAATCTCAATGGTTTGGGAGGCCGAGGTGGGCAGATCGCTTAAGCTCAGGAGTTTGGGACCAGCCTGGGCAACATGGCAAACCCCATCTCTACAAAAAATACAAATTAGCCATGCATGGTGTCACACATGTGTGGTCCCAGCCACTCAAGAGGCTGAGGTGGGAGGATTGCTTGAGTCTGGGAGGTGAAGGTTGCAGTGAGCTGGGATCGTGCCACTGCACTCCAGCCTGGGTGACAGAGAGAGACTCCATCTCAAAAAAAAATAAAGAAGAAAAAGAATTTTTTTCCACCAGATACACTAGATCACCACTCTGAAGTACACTCTTCCACCATTCCCTTGGGCATGGACACAATGCAACCAAGTTCTTTGCTACAGCATAGCAAGAGTGACCTTTGCTCCAGTTTCTAATAAAGTCCTCATTTCCATCTGAGACCTCATCAGCCTGGCCCTCACTGTCCATATTTCTGTCAGCATTTTGGTCACACTAGTTAACAAGTCTCTAAAAAGTTCCAAACTTCCCCTCATCTTTCTGTCTTCTTCTGAGCCCTCCAAACTCTTCCAACCTCTAGCCATTACCCAGTTCCAAAGCTGCTTCCACATCTTCAGGTATGTTTATAGCAACACTTCACTCCTTGGTACCAATTCTGTATTAATCCATTTCTGTTGCTATAAAGAAATATCTGAGGCTGGGTAATTTATAAAGAAACAAGATTTGGCCAGGCACAGTGGCTCACGCCTGTAATCCCAGCACTTTGGGAGGCCGAGGCAGGTGGATCACCTGAGGTAGGGAGTTCGAGACCAACCTGACCAACGTGGAGAAACCCCATCTCTACAAAGAATACAAAATTAGCTGGGCGTGGTGGCACATGCCTGTAATCCCAGCTACTCAGGAGGCTGAGGCAGGAGAATTGCTTGAACCTGGGAGATGGAGATTGTGGTGAGCTGAGATCATGCCATTGCACTCCAGCCTGGGCAACAAGAGCAAAACACAGAAGGAAAGAAAGAAAGAAAGAAAGACAGAGAGAGAAAGAAGGAAGGAAGGAAGGAAGGAAAGAGGGAGGGAGAGAAAGGAAAGAAAGAAAGAGAGAGAGAGGGAGGGAGGGGAGGGGAGGGGAGGGGAGGGAGGTTTATTTGGCTCACGGCTCTGCAGTCTGGTCAGGAAGCACAGGGCTTGCATCTGCTTCTGGTGAGGGCCTCAAGAAGCCTCCGATCATGGTGGGAAATGAAGAGAGAGCAGGTGTGTCACATGGTGAGAGGGAGCAGGAGAGAGAGTGATGGAGATGCCAAATCTCATGTGAATTCATTGCTATAGGGAGGGACCAAGCCATTCATGAGCGATCCACCCCCATGATCCCAATACCTCCCACCAGCCCCCACCTCATATATATATACACACACATATGTGTGTGTGCGTGGATAAAATAGGTATATAGGCCAGGCGCAGTGGCTCACGCCTGTAATCCCAGCACTTCGGGAGGCCGAGGCAGGCAGATCAGGAGGTCAGAAGATCGAGACCTTCCTGGCTAACACAGTGAAACCCCGTCTTTACTAAAAATACAAAAAATTAGCCGGATGTGGTGCCAGGCGCCTGTAGTCCCAGCTACTCAGGAGGCTGAGGCAGGAGACTGGCGTGAACCTGGAAGGCGAAGCTTGCAGTGAGCAGAGATCGCGCCACTGCACTCCAGCCTGGGCGACAGAGCGAGACTCTGTCTCAAAAAAAAAAAATAAAATAAAATAGGTATATATATATACACACACACATTATATACGTGTGTGCGTATATATATATACACACACATATGTGTATATATACATATATACGTATATATATACACACACATATGTGTATATATACATATATACGTATATATATACACACACATATGTGTATATATACATATATACGTATATACACACATATATACGTATGCGTATACATATATACACACATATATACGTATGCGTATACATATATACACACATATATACGTATGCGTATACATATATACACACATATATACGTATGCGTATACATATATACACATATATACGTATATACACATATACATATATAATATGTGTATATATGTATATACGTATATATGTGTATATACATATATGTATATACGTATATATGTGTATATACATATGTGTACTATATATGTGTATATACATATGTGTACGTATATATGTGTGTATACATATGTGTATATACGTATATGTGTATATATGTGTACATATGTATATATGTGTATATATGTATATATGTGTATATGTGTATATATGTATATATGTGTATATATACACATATGCGTATATATACATATATGTATATGTACGTATATGTATATATACGTATATATGTGTGTATATATACATATACACATATATATGCATATACGTATATATGTACACATATATGCATTATGTATATATGTACATACATATATGTATATATGTATATATATACACATATATATGTATGTGTATATATATTTTTTTTTTTTGAGACAGGGTCTTGCTCTGTCTCCCAGGCTAGAGTGCAATGGTGCAACCACAGTTCACTGCAACCTCAACCTCCTGGGCTCAAGCAATCATCTTACCTCAGCCTCCCGAGTAGCTGGGACTACAGACGTGCCACCACATGCAGCTACTTTTGGATCTTTTTTTTAGAGATGGGGCCCCACTATGTTGTCCAGGCTGGTCTCAAACTCCTGAACTCAAGCAATCCACCTGTCTTGGCCTCCCAAATTGTTGGGATTACAGGTGTCAGCCATGATGCCCAGCCCCCATCTCTAATATTGGGGATCACATTTCACCATGAGATGTGGAGGGGACAAACATCAAAACTCTATCACTCGGCCAGTGTATTCATTTTCAGTGGCTGCTGTAACAAAGCAATACAAACAAGGTGGCTTACAACAAATTTATTCTCTTGAAGTTCTGGAGGCTGGAGGTCCAAAATCATGGTATCTGCAAGGGCTGCATTCCCTCCAGAGGCTCTAGGGAAGGATCTTTTCCTGCCTCCCGGCATTCCTTGGCTTGTGGCTGCATCACTTCAATCTCTGCCTTAGTCTTCACATGGGAAGCTGTGTGTCTCTGTGTCCTCCCCTGTTCTTTTTTTTTTTTTTTTTTTTTTGAGACAGGGTCTTGCTCTGTCATCCAAGCTGGAGTGCAGTGGTGCGATCATAGATCAGCCTTGAACTCCTGGCCTCAAGTGATCCTCCTGCCTCCGTGGTCTCCCAAAGCACTAAGATTACAAGCTAAATCCAGAATGACTTCACCTTGAGATCTGTAACAATTGCATCTACAGAGACCCTGTTTCTAAGTGAGGTCGAATCCTAACAGTCAGGTTGGACATGAATTTTGACACTATTCAACCCACTACATCCAGGGTCACACTGTAATCCACCCCCTCCCTCTCTCATCCCATCCCCAGGCTTTTCCACCTCTCCAGTGCCAACCTCTGGCCTCTGCTCTTTCCTTGGGGCACCCTATTCCTTTCAACCCTCTACCCAGTCTGAGCCTGCTCGCCCCTCCTGGTATCCTACCCATGTCTCATGCTCTGCCTCTTCTCATTTGCAGTGGTGACCCCCCCAATTCCCACTGCGCCCCCCTGCATTGACCAAAGTCAAGTGGCCTACAGCCCCTGTCCCTACCTCCTTTTCATATGCTTTCCTGAACAGTGAGTCTGGAAACCTGAAATCACAGCCCCAGACTCTCTTGCAGCTCGGTTCTAGATGTGAACTTGGCTCTGACCATTAGATTCACTGACATGTGTGACCAGAATGCTTTCTGGTGGGAAAGTGTGGGAGAGGCTCCTCCCTGCTGCAAAGGCACATGTCCCTATAGCAGTGTCACTGGCTCCGGCTGCAGCTTTGTGAGTGGTGAGAGACAGGGTCTCACTCTTTTGCCCAGGCTGGCGTGATCTCGGCTCACTGCAACCTCCGCCTCCCAGGTTCAAGCCATTCTCCTGCCTCAGCTTCCTGAGTAGCTGGGACTACGGACACCTGCCACCATGCCCTGCTAATTTTTGTATTTTTTGGTAGAGATGGGGTTTCACCATGTTGGCCAGGCTGGTCTTGAACTCCTGACCTCAAGTGATCTGCCTGTCTCAGCCTCACAAAGTGCTGAGATTATAGGCGTTGAGCCTCTGTGCCTGGCCAGCTTTTAAGAACAAATGTTGCACCTGGGCAGCGCATGGCTCATGCCTGTAATCCCAGCACTTTGGGAGGCAGAGGCAGGAGAATCAGTTGAGGCCGGGAGCTCAAGATCAGCCTGGACAATATAGTGAAGTACCACGTCTCTACAAAAAAATTAAAAATTAGCCAGGCATGGTGGCACACACCAGCAGTCCCACCTACTGGGGAGGCTGAGGCAGGGGGATCACTTAAGCCCAGAAGTTTAAGACTGCAGCAAGTTGTGATTGCCCACACTGCACTCCAGCCTGGGGACAGAGCAAGACCCTGTCTCCATAAATCAATCAATCAATCAACCAAGGTCGCACAATGTCTTTTTAGATACAACACCAAAGGGACAATCTGTAAAAGAAAGAATTAGTAAGTTGGACCTCATTAAAATTAAAAACTTCTGCTCTGCTCTACAAAAGGCTGTCAAGAGAATGAAAAGCCAAGCCAGAGACTGGGTGAAAATATTTGCCACAGACATATCTGATAAAGGGCTGTTATCCAAAATTTACGAAGAACTCTTAAAACTCAACGGTAGGGAAATGAACAATCCAGTTAAAAAATAGAGATGGATGTGGTGGCATACTGCTGTAGTTCCAGATACTAAGGAGGGTGGGGCAGGAGGATTGCTTGATCCTAGGAGTTCAAGTTCAGCCTGGGCAACATAGCAAGACCCCATCTCTAAAAAACAAAAGATCTAAACAGACACCTCACCAAAGATACACAGATAGCAAAAAAGCATATGAAAAGAGGCTCAACATCATACATCATCAGGTTAATGCAAATTAACACAACAGCGAGAGCCTCTACACACCTATCAGAATGGCCAAGATCCAGAATGCTGACAACATCAAATGCTGGTGAGGATGTGGAGCCACAGGAACTCTCATTCATGCTGGTGGGAATGCAAAATGATACAGCCACTTTGGAAGACAGTCTGGCAGTGTTATGGACTGAATGTTTTTGTTCTCTCAAAGTTCGTATGCTGAAGCCCCAGCCCACTTTGTGACTGTATTTATTTGGAGACAGGGCCTTTATGGAGGTGATTAAGGCCAAATGAGATCATAGGGACGGGGCCCCAATCCAATAGGATGAGTGTCTTTATAAGAAGAGACATGAGAACAAGCTCTGGGCTGGCTGCCTCTCTCTCTTCCCTACTCCACCATGTGAGGACACAGGGAGAAGGCAGCCATCTCTGAGCCCAGAGAAGAGCTGTAGGATTAAACCTATCTTGCCCACACCTTGATCTTGGACTTCTAGCCTCTGGAACTGTGAGAAATAAATTTCTGTTGTTTAAGCCACAAAGCCTGTGGTATTTTGTTATGGCAGCCTGAGTTAAGACACGCAATTTTCTTACAAATGAAACAGATTCTTACCATGTGATCCAGCAATCATGCCTCTTGGTATTTACCCAAATAAGTTGAAAACATACATCCACAAAAAACCCAGCACACAGATGTTTGTTCAGCTTTTTTCATAGTTGCCAAAATTTAGAAGCAACCAAGATGTCCTTCAGTAGGTGAATGGATAAATAAACCGTGGCACACCCAGGCAATGAAATATTATTCAGTGCTAAAAAGAAATGAGCTACTAAGCCACGAAAAGACATGGAGGAATCTTAAATGAATTTTACTAAGTGAAAGAAGCCAATCTGAAAAGGCCACATACTGTATGATTCTAAATATGTTACATTCTGGAAAAGGCAAAACTATGGAGACAGTAAAAAGGTCAGGGTTTGTGGCCGGGGCGCAGTGGCTCATGCCTGTAATCCCAAAACTTTGGAAGGCCGAGGTGAGCAGATCACAAGGTCACGAGTTCAAGATCAGCCTGACCAATATGGTGAAACTCCATCTCTACTAAAAATATAAAAATTAGCCAGGCGTGGTGGTGCACGCCTGTAGTCCCAGCTACTCGGGAGGCTGAGGCAGGAGAATTACTTGAACCTGGAAGGTGGAGGTTTCAGTGAGCCGAGATCGTGCCACTGCACTCCAGCCTGGGCGACAGAGCAAGACTCCGTCTCAAAAAAAAAAAAAAAAAAAAAAAAGGTCAGAGTTTGTGGGGAGGATGAATAGGCAGAGCACAGGGAAATTGCAGGGCCGTGGAACAAGTCAGTATGATCCATGGCATTATAATTACAGATGAACAACACCAAGTGGGACCCTAACCTAAGCCACAGACTTCCAGTGATAATGACGTGTCGATGTAGGTTCATGGATTGGAACAAATGTACCATCTGGCGGGGGGTGCTGACAATGGGGGTGGGGAGCTGTGCACGTGTGGGGGCAGCAAGGACACGGGAAATCTCTGCAACTTCCACTCAGTTTGGCTGTGAATCTAAAACTGCTCCAACAAGAAAGAAAGTCTATTAAAAAAAATACATACGTACATAAAGAGCAACAGTTGATTTCTTGCTCATGCTAAGTCTGACCAGGGGAGCAGGAAGACACTACATGGTGCAGCCAGTCTACGTCCAGGCTGACCGAGATTCTGTTTTGATGGGGTCTCACCAGCTCAGGGAAAGGAAAGTGAAGAATTGCACACCAGCTCCCGAAGCTGCTTCCAGGAAGTGACATCCTCACTTCTGCTCACATTTCATTGGCCAAAGCGAGTTACAGACAGCCTTGACCTTGAAGCGTGTGAAGAAGCGCACTTCACCTTGGCTGGTGCCAGGAAGGAGAACTGGGGCGCTCATGCCCTCCATGGACCACCACATTCTGCTAAAAACACTCAGCATGGTGTTTTTACCGTGTGAGGCACCGAGCCCTGCCTCACACACATGCGCACGTGCACACATACTCACACACACAAACATACACACACACCCCTCCTGGGCAAGCCCCTGACGCTTTTGCCTGGTCTTTCCTCAGCAGCTGAGAACAAGGGCCCTCAGTTTGGGATGCGAACCATTTCCAGATCAGTTGATCAAATACGTACTGAGAAATTACCAGCTGGGCACAGTGGCTCACACCTGTAATCCCAGCACTTTGGGAGGCCGAGGCAAGTGGATCACCTGAGGTCTGGAGTTCAAGACCAGCCTGGCCAACATGGTGAAACCCCACGTCTACTAAAAATGCAAACATTTGCTGGGCGTGGTGGCAAGCGCCTATAATCCCAGCTACTCAGGAGGCTGAGGGAGGAGAATCACTTGAACCCAGGAGGCGGAGGTTTCAGTGAGCTGAGATCACGCCATTGCACTCCAGCCTGGGCTACAAGAGCAAAACTCCATCTCAAAACAAAACAAAAACAAAAACATAAACAAAAAAGAAAATAAACTACCATATTCACGGCAAAAACAGATTAAGGACAAGGCAGTTGAAAATGAAATGACAGGACCTGGAGAAGAGTGTGTTTCCCAGAGCTGCTCTCACGAGCTCTCCAGGAGGTGGGAGGGTCACTCAGCCCCAAACTTTGTGGGGTGTTGTGTGTTGGTGTGTGGCCAGGTATACTGATGTATAATTTACATACAATTAAACTCACCAATTTTTAGCATGCAATTCTATGGATTTTGACAAATGTGTCAAATCACATAACTGCCTCAAGCCCCCTTGTGGTCAGGTCAGCCTTGCCCCCATCCCCAGTTCCTGGCAACCGCTGATTAGTTTTCTGTCCCTATCATTTTGTCACTACCAGAATGTCACATAATAGAATCCTGCAGCCTACAGCCTTTCAAGGCTGGCTACTTTTGCTCAGCATAATGCACTTAAGATTCACTGATATTTTTGTACGTACCAGTAGCTTGTTCCTTTTTTTTTTTTGAGACGGAGTTTCACTCTTGTGGCCCAGGCTGGAGTGCAATGGCACGATCTCAGCTCACTGCAACCTCCGCCTCCTGGGTTCGAGCGATTCTCCTGCCTCAGCCCCCCAAGCAGTTGGGATTACAGGCATGCACCACTAAGCCTGGCTAATTTTGTATTTTCAGTAGAGACAGGGTTTCTCCTTGTTGGTCAGGCTGGTCTCAAACTCCTGATATCAGTGATCCTCCCGCCTTGGCCTCCCAAAGTGCTGGGATTACAGGCATGAGCCACCGCGCCTGGCCGCTTGTTCCTTTTTATTGCCAAATAGTATTTCCTTGTCTGGACATACCGCATGTTGCCTCTCCATTCATCAGTGGATGAACAATGGGCTGTTTTCACCGGTGCACTTGCCTTGATATCCACAAACTGCAAATGGCAGTGGCCTTGCCCATCCCACCCACACCGCTGCAGTGCGTGGCCTGCTCACTGGGCCACACATACATGAACCTCCACCCGCCTCAGGGCCTCTGCACTTACTGTTGCGATGCTTGCGATGCTCTTCCCATGACTCTGGCCTCTTTCCTCCAAACCTCTGCTCATAGGTCACCTCTCTGACCACTCTGTCCTCAGTTTCCACCCCATCACTCTCTGTGCCCTCCTCCTGCTGTTCCTTCTCCCAGCACCCACTGGAGTCTCTGGTTTTGTTTGCTTGTTTGTGTATTGTCCATCTCCCACCAGACTGGAGACAGGAGACTCTCAGCGGAGGAAGTCTCTGTTCATGGCTGTATCCCCAGGGCCTGACAAGAGTGGACTCTAAATATGAGTTGCGTGAGCAGCTGCTGGTACAGGATCACAGGAGGATTAAATGAAATAGCGAGTGTGAGTGCCCTTTGCAACCTGCTGTGCTTATAGAGGGGGAAACAGGCTGAGAAAGGTGCAGTGACCAACCCAGGGCCACCAGGTCAGAGCGATAGACACCCAGGCCCACACCCCTCCCTGGGCCACCCTCCTGTCCACGCTGCCTCAGGGCCAGCGTTACCGAGGCACATTACACACACACACAGCCCACAGACACCCAGACCGCACACACAGCTCAACACCACACACAGACAAACGCCCTCAATGCAGACATGCCCAGCCTTGCACACGCAGGAAGTCCACACACAAACACCAGCACACTGCCTTGAACACGCAGGAATAGCATTCACACGCCCATCCCCTACACAAACACACAGGCCACACCCACACGCCAAAACACTCCCCCAGCGTCAGACCTTGATGACTGACGGCCCAGGACTCCTGTGGGCTTGCGTCGCCATAACAACAGATGGCTCCAAGTCTTGGGCTGTGAGTGTGGTTGGGCTGTGAGTCACAGCTGTGGCAGACGCTCCACAGAGCAGGAGCAGCCTGGCCCAGTGCGGACCCCCCAGTGCCAACCTCTCATGGACGCAGAGTGGACCCTCTCAGATGGGTGTGCAGTGTCCATTAGCGTTACCCACAGGAGGGATGTGGCCCTCGGGTGTCCCCTGTGTGCTACACACCGGCGTATGCCCAGAGCTTCACACACATTTTCTTGCTTAATCCTCATGGTGTCCTCACCAAATCAATGTGGCCAGGGAGACAATTTTACAGATGGTGAAACTGAGGTTCAGTCAGGGGAAGTCCCTTGCCTCACTCAGGTCACACAGTGAGTCACCACCAGGCCTGAAATTTGAATTCGGGTCTACTGAACCATGAAAGGTCCTCTTTCCACTGCCCTGCATCCAATCCAGGGGAGCTCCCAGCTGTGCACACCATTTCCAGACAAGAGCAATAGATTATCAGCTCTCACTTGCACCAGAGTTGGTTCTGCCCTTGTAGAGCTCCCTTGGTAGGTAGTGAGATCCCCTCATGAGCAGCATCCAAGCAGAGACTGTCACAGCTGCTATGGAGAAGCATCAAGTATCAGGGGACAAGGGGTTGGACCAGATGGCCTGGCTTTGAGTTGTAAATGACAAAAAAAAATATTGGCAAACAAAACACGAATATAACAGCTTCAGGAACAGCCGGATCCAGCTGTCAGATGTCATCAGGAATCTTCTTCTGGATTTCCCCTTCCTTGGGGTTCACTTTCTTCTCAGAATAACCTTCCCTAGCCTAGGGTAGACCTCACAGCTGCAGGCTTACATCAGTCATGGCCCCTAAAAGCAAGCTTAATAGATGTTTGCCAGATGAATGCTAGAAGCATGATAAGGTTGTGGGTCTCA
This sequence comes from Pongo abelii, assembly GCF_028885655.2. Classification (NCBI taxonomy): domain Eukaryota; kingdom Metazoa; phylum Chordata; class Mammalia; order Primates; family Hominidae; genus Pongo; species Pongo abelii. Next base: position 18,604,245 of record NC_072004.2, on the reverse strand, counting down.
GTCTAAGTAAATCCCAACTTGACCTCTGGGAGTCACTCTGAGGAGGCGCAGTACTCATTCCTGTGTGCCAAATCCCATCATCTCTCAAACGTCGTATGATTGAGTTAGACTGTACTATGCACTTCACAAACATTAACTCATGGAAATCCCAGGCAGCCCTATGCAGTGGTCACAATCTCCATCTCATGGATAGGGACACAGGGTCCCATAGAGGCAAAGTGTGGTGCCCGAGGTAGGGCTGGAGTCACACAGTGCCTTACCAGGCTGAGCTCAGGAGGCCGTACCTCTGAACGAGGGCAGGACTGTTCTTCACAGGCAGCTTTCCTCCAAGGAGGCAGAGGACGGCACTGGCGTGTTCACTCGGCAGCCAACATTGGCGAGCACCCACTCTACCCAGCGGCCCGGGGTGCCACTGCCCATGGAGCTCGGAGGTGCCAACTGCTACGAGTGACCTTGGGTAAGTCATTTTGTGCTTGATCCTTGCATCCCCATATGTAAATGGGCAGGTCACCCCATTCAGAGGGGCAGCACTTGTGTCAGTGGTTGAACGCTTCTGGCAGTACAGCCCAACAGAACTTCCTATACCAGGTCCCACAGGGTGGCCACACACCACTCCTGAACACCAGAAAGTGACTAGTGTAATAATAACAAGTTTAAAGGCCGGGAGCAGTGGCTCGCGCCTGTAATCCCAGCATTTTGGGAGGCCGAGGTAGGTGGATCACAAGGTCAGGAGGTCGAGACCAGCCTGGCCAACATAGTGAAACCCTGTCTCTACAAAAAACACAAAAATTACCCGGGTGTGGTGGCATGTGCCTATAGTCCCAGCTACTAGGGAGGCTGAAGCGGGAGAATCGCTTGAACCCGGGAGGTGGAGGTTGCAGTGAGCTGAGAGCGCACCATTTGCACTCCAGCTTGGGTGACAGAGTGAGACTCTAAAAGAAAAACACACACACACACACACATACAAATTTAAGTTTTATTTCTTTTAAATTGATTGAAATGTACCTAGCTACACGTGGCTAATGACAACCATATTGAGCAGCAAAGCTCCAGGGTTCTAGACAAACAGCAGATATTAATTTTGGTGTTGTTCTGTTTTACTAACCCCACCCCATGCTCCAATTCCATGCAGGCAGCCTGGCCCCTAGCTTGTCTCAGAGAGCTTTGCTGGCCTCCTTTGCCAGAGCTGGTGGCCAGACTCAGCATGGCCTTGGGACCTTTGTGTGGCTCTGGAGAAGAAAGAAGGTCCCGATAATGGCTGAGATCCAGTTGCCCACCAGCCAGCAGGATAGGGGCTTAGAATAGGATGTAAGTTGATTTAAATAAAAAAAGGGGCCGGGCGTGGTGGCTCATGCCTGCAATCCCAGAACTTTGGGAGGCCGAGGAGGGCGGATCACTTGAGGTCAGGAGTTCGAAACCAGCTTGGCCAACATGCTGAAACCCCATCTCTACTAAAAATACAAAATAATTAGCCGGGCGTGGTGGCTGGCGCCTGTAATCCTAGCTACTTGGGAGGCTGAGGCAGGGGAATCGCTTGTACCCGGGAGGTGGAGGTTGTAGTGAGCCGAGATCACACCACTGAACTCCAGCCTGGGTGACAGAGTGAGATCCATCTCAAAAAAAAGAGAAAAGAAAAAGAAAAAAGGAAGCTGGCTGTTTCTGGCACACCTGGGTTTTCCACTGGGTCTATACCAGGTGCACAAGTGCCTACTCCCCACCTCTATACCCGCACAACCCACCACGTGGACATGCACCAAACACACCCCCCAGCTGTGTGTGGACACAAGCAGCCAACACATGCCCTGTGGCTTACTCCTCCCATGCTCCTTGGCCTGGGGTGAGGGTCCAGCAGTTCACAGAACATCCACGTGGTCTGGGCTTCCAGAGCCTGTCCATCCTCCATCCCCTCTACCTGCCCAGCATCCCTGGGCCCCTGCTGGCCTGCAGGAGTAAATGGCCACCTGCACACCCTACACACTCACGCCCAGCTCTGGATGGACATGGGGCAGGGCGGGGTCTGGGCGGTAGCCAGGAAATCCTAAGCTGTGAGTGTTAGTTCCCTGTTGCTGCTGTAACGAGTTACTACACATGTGGGGGCTTAGAACAGCAGAAATGATTCTCTTGCAGTTCTGGAGACTGGGTGTCCAAAATCAGTATCACTGGTCTCAAGTCATGGCGTCGGTGGGGCTGTGACCCCTCGGAGGTGCCAGGGGAGAACCTGTGCAGGGCCCCCTGCAGCCTCTGCCAGCTGCCCTGGTGATCCCTGGCTGTTTGCATCACTCTGGTCTCTGCCTCGGTGGCTGCGCAGTCTCCTCCTCTGTGCTTGTGTCGAGTCTCCCTCAGCCTCTCTCTGGTGTGAACACTAGGGACAGCATTTAAGGAACCCCTGGATAGCCCAGGATCATCTCCTTATCTCAAGACCTTTAACTTTGCACATCTGCAGGAGCCCATTTTTTTGCTGTAAAGGGGACACCCACACGTTCCAGGGATGAGGACCTGGATATCTTTAGGGGCCATTTTTCAGCCTACCATCATGAGCCACAGGCACTCCGTGGCCAGCTCCCAAAGTTAGCTCTGGCTGTGGGGCCGTGTACAGTGACAAACCTGAGACCCCATCAGCGCTGACACCATAGGCCCCAAGAGCCTGTGGCCATGGCTGGCGAGAGCTCCCAGTAACAGTGGGGCTCTCAGAGAAGTAGAGCGAGGAGCACAGAGAGACGGACGGGCAGGTCCTGGGGGCAGGAAGGCATGAATTCAGGGGAGGCACACCGTGGCCTCCAAGCTGGGCCTCCACAGCGTCTCACTTCATCTTCCCACAGCCCCTGACAGATTAGGAAACCAAGGCTCACAGAAGCAACAACTAAGTCCTCTGTGCAGCTGACCTCTGAATGGCCCCACAGAGAAGCTGTTAGCAGCTCCAAGTTACAGGGGGAGGAAGTGCCTGCTCAGAGGCGAAGTGACTTGCCCAAGGTCACACAGCAACAGGTGGCAGGGCAGAAGCGTGAGCCCTCTGGCTGACTCAAGCACCCACCTTCTTGGTGCCTCACCAGGTTCCCGGAAGCCACAGGGTGAGCTGGTCTTGGAGAATGACCAGGATTTGGGGACGTGGAGAAGGAGGGTAGATGAACTCTGAGAGCTGAATGGACCAATGGGATTTTTTTCTGGCTTTGGAGGGAGGTGACCTCAGCGTGGGGGTCAGTGTCTCTGCTATTGGGCAGGTTCCTCCTCTCAGGGGCCCCAGAACAGACTCCAACAACATCTATCCCCACAACAGGTGGGGGTCTGGGGAGGGTTATGTCTAAAGGGCTGTGTTCACCCCACAGACGTCTCTCAGGGGCCTGCCATGGCCCCTCCCTCCCTTGGTTTTTTCTCCTTTTTGTCTGCTGCCCCCATCCCACAGGCCTTGGAGGGCAGCAGGAAGGAGAAGGGCAGAGGATGTGGCATGCCTGAGTGCACCCTCATTTCCAGGGACTCAGGAGAGCAGAAAGAGCTGAGTGCCCCCCAGGAGCAAGCCAGGAAGGGGCCATTCTCACCTCCAGTGGTGGCTGGGAGCTGGCCCCACCAGGAATGACGTAAGGCTCCAACCAGCAGCCCCGAGACCCCAGCCTGGCCCTCTAGGGCTGCACACAGAGCTGCATGCACCCCACCCACGTGTGTGGACAGAGGCACACCCCCTCCCTCCGTACACCTGGGCCTCTAACAACAGTTAGATGCCACAGAGGGCCTGGGCATGCCGTCTGTTGTTCAGGCAACACCCTGCTCTTGCTCAGGTGGAAAACTCTGGAGTGTCCTGGGCTCCTCTCCTCACCCCATGTCAGAAATTCTTGTCTATTCTACCTTCAAGATATATTTGGAATTGGAATCTTTTCACTGCCCACAGCCCCACTCTGGCCAGGGCCCCCTGGATTCCCAGGCCTCCTGCTCCTGCCCTGGCCCCTCTCAGCAGCCAGGGCGCACTGTGAGGACCTAGGGGAGATCCCAGCTCTCCCTGAAGGCCACCGTCACTCAGGGTCTGAGCCAGAGGCCCCACTGTACACTGTGGCCACCCAAGCTGGTCCTGACCCTCTCTGTCCTTGCCTCCTGCTCTCTGCCCCCATGCGTTGCTCTTCAGCCCTACAGGCCTCCCCACTACTCCCGGCACACTCCTGCCTCAGGACCTTTACACCTGCTGTCTCCTCTTCCCAGCTCCCCACACATCTGTCCCCTGCCTCCCTCAGGTCTCTGCTCTAAGACCACCTTCTCTCACCTAACTAACAAGCTGCTTCCCCCTCCCACCCCCTCCTGCACCCCTGGGACGCTCATCATCCATAGTGCCTATATTTACCTTTCTATTTTGTCTGTCTCTCTCCTGCCCCAGATACCCACTAGAATGTTGGCTCCAGGAGGACACGGATTTGTGTCTGCTTCGGTCACCGTTGCACCCCTACCCAGCCCAGCATCTGGGGCGTTGCAGGCTCTAACACCTGTGGAGGGAAAGAGTGCAGACACAGACAGAGACAGGCAGGGGCAGGTGACCTGTACACACTCAAGGCCTAGTGGGGCACTGGCACAGCTGCACATGCCCACACCTGCACACACACACACACACACACACACGGGCCCTGAGCTGAATGCCCTTGGCTCAGTGGGGCCTTGGATGACAGCCTGGCCCTGGCTCTTGGGCAGCTGGGGTCTTCGTCCTCACCCAAGACTGCCAGCCCACCCCAGCTGTGGCTGCTGATGCCCCAGATAGGCCTGCACTTCTCCTGAAGAGAAAGGACCAGTTTCCTGCAGCCAAACCTCCAGCACAGACCACAGACCACAGACCAGCCACGGCATCTGAGCTCCTCTCTCCCCCTAGCCTCTGCATCCCTGACATCCCCCACCCCAGGGAGGCAGCCTAGGCCCAACTGCCCCACTGAGCAGAAGGGAAGACTGAGGCAGGAGGCTGAGCCAGCCAGCTGCCCCCGTTAAAGGAGAAGCAGATAGACGTGGCTTCCAGCCCAGCCCCTCCCTGGCTCAGGCGGTCACTTCCCAGTCTGACCCCAGTCTGTGGGGGCTCCCTGGGCACCCTTGAGCCATGCGTGTGCAGCCACTATGCACACTCCCGCCAGCCGGCCCCTCCAGCCCAGCTTATCACCGATGACTTTCCCAACAGAGATCGATAGAAAACCTTTTATCTCCTTCCCCGTGGCGGCTCAGACTCAGGCCTCAGAACAGAGCTGGCTCCTGTTACTATGGTGACCCTCATGGACCTCACTGACTCCCTCCCATTCACTCCCATCCCCACTCCCTCCTCCCTCCATCCTCCCTTCCCCTCCCCCACTCCCACTCCCTCCCCATCCCATCCTCCCTTCCCAGCCCCTCTCCTACTCCCTCCCCACCCCCATCCCACAGCCTGGGACCAACACTGGCTCCCTACCCCTGCTGCCTGGTGAAGGGACAGGGCCTGCACACCTCCTGGCTGCTCATGGCTGACAGGGAGGGGCCTGGGGGGCTCCTTGCACCCACCCAAGCCCCATCTGCTCCTGGTCTCGACCTTGCCAGTCCCCCACTTTCATGCCAAACTACAGCTCCAGTGCCCGATTGAGGCCGCCCACCTGGCCACACCGTCCTCAGTGTTCTGTAACTGCTCACTTGTATCAATGAGTTGTTTCCCCCTCCGTACAGACAGATGGCACCCCTCCATACAGGGCTGCTGGGAGCTGTGAGCATTACATAAGCACAAACCTATGTTGAGTTTGGCCTGTGGCTGATGCTCAAGATATACTAGCCATTGTTAATAAGCCTCAATTTGTGCATCTATTAAATGGGTATACAAGGGATTGTGGTTGTAAAAATTAAATGAGAGACAGACACAAATAGTTTGGCTCACTGCCTGGCACATTCTAAACACTACATCCATGAAGGGACCATCATCCAGCCCCTGATAACCCACAGCCTCCCTTCTTCCTTCGTTCTTTGAGGGTGTTTAGGCGTGGGGAGGAGGTGGGAGGAACAGGTGCATCCCCGCCCTCCATGAAGGCTCTACAGCCTTGGCCTGCGGCCAAGGAGAACAATGCCCCATCAGGGTCCAAGTAACCTGTGTCCTCTCTCTGCTCACAAAGCTATATTGGTTGTGCCTCATTTTGGTGGAGGCCAGATTTTCCTCCCATGCTACCCTTGCCTTCCTGCCTGGAGGCCGGGGCTGCTCTCTTCTTTCCGCCTGGAATTCCTTGCCGCACAGCCAGCCCCACAATCAGGGAACCATCTTCAAGGGAAGTGCTATGGCACCGAGATCTGGAGCCAGACCCCCCGGGTCCACATTGCAGCTGTGCCACTGCTACCCTCTGAGGCAGCTGCACAGAGGCCTCCCAGGACCCCACACCCTCATCCCTGGAGCCTACCAGTGCTCCCTCAGGTGGCAAAAGGATCTTTGCAGACATAATTAGATTACAGATCTTGAGATTGTTGCAGGCTATCTGGATGGGCCCCAAACGTAATCACAAGTGTCCTTGTATATAAGAAAGAGGCAGAGGGAGCTTCGACTGAGAGGAGGAGCTACGCCGATAGAAGCAGAGGTTGCTGTGATATGAAGATGGAAGCAAGGATTCTCCCCCAGAGCCTCGAGGACGAGCCAGCCCTGCCCACATCTTGACTTTGGACTTCCGGCCTGCAGAACTGTAAAAGAATAGATGTACATTGTTTTAAGCCACGGGGTTTGTGGTCATTTGTCCCAGCAGCCGCAGGAAGCACACACACACGCTGCCTCACCTCCTCATCTGTAAAATGGGGCTGGTTCAGGACCTCCCCACTGGTTCTTGGGAAGCATAAGAGTTGGAAGGAGCAAAAAGCTTAGAAAAGTCAGGGATCCTATTTTTTAAATTGCTATGCAACAGCGATTTGCCGAGGAAGACAGCATTCCTCCTGCCTTCAAGAAACTTGCCACCTGGAGCAAGGGAGACTCACAAAGAATCATGATCCCAGAGGCTGTTAGAGGCTTGTAGAGTAGGCCTGGGCACACTGCCCAGGGAGTGGGGGCCTGATTTGACCGGGGGGCCTGGGAGGGCATCCTGGAGGAGCCCACTCTTGAGCTAAGCCTAGAAGGATATGGAGGGAGGAGTCAGACAGAGCAAGAGGGGAAGGGCATCTTGGGCAGAGGGAACAGCACGTGGAGCTGCTCAGAGGCGTAACGGAAGAGGTAGTTGAGGAACCTGCAAGTCAGTCTGCAGGGATGGGGCCTTGGGGGCATCACGGAGGTGAGGGCAAGCCAGGGAGCCACATACTGGAAAGGAACAATTTTTGGGGCCACCGTGAGGAGGGTGAATGGGGGTTTGAGACCGAAGGCAAGGAAACCAGTTGCAGAGATTGTGGTCTGGGAGGTAGTGAAGGGTAAAATCAGTGGAATTTCAGGACAACCTGAAGAAGGTGGGTGAGCAGAGGCAGTGGAGGGTTGGCAACTTCCTGCCAAGGGGAGGGGATGGGGGTGGGGCAATTCCCGAGATGGCAATGACAGTGATAATGACAACTAGTGCTAAAATTAGTGCTTACTATATGCTAGGGAATGTGCAAAGTGCTTGATACGCCTTATCTCAGTCTCAATCCTGGAATTGTGATTATCAGCAGGGAATAGAGCCCAGAGATGGAATCCAGAGCTGGGAACAGCGAGGTGCGGGAGGCTGGGTGGCGGGTGTAGGGAGGGGAGGTGAGGAAATGTCTTTTATATAAACAAGATGAAAAACTGTTCAGGGACTGCTCTTGTCATACTTTTCTATTATTAAAAAAGAAAGAAAACACATGTTTTATTAGTAGCTAAGCACTTTTATTTCCACCACTGGTAATAACAAAAAATCTGTAGGGCCTGAAAGCATGGCAATTCTAACCCCTCTATTTAAAAAAGACCTCTGAAGTACATATCCCTTAGGACTGTGCATGGGTAGTCAAAGCTTAATGACCAGCGGGGGAACAGGAGGGTGGAGGGGTCTGTGGTCAGCAGCTCGGCTGTCCTGGTGGTTTTATTTCTTGAGCTGACAGTGGTGAATGCAGGGGTGATCAGTGAATTATTTTCCATACCTTCTTGAATATCTTAAATATTTTATAATTAAAGATGGGGTGTGACTGATATTCTCCGGCTCTACATGAAAGCTGGTTGGAGGTACTAAGTCACATTCACAAATTACAGGATCTCTGTCCTCCTAGTCAGCTTGAGTTCCTTTCATCATATCCTGGCTCTGTTTGCATACCCCCAGAGATGGGAAGCTTCCTCTCTCTCTTGAAATTGCCTGGGGCCCTCTTTGAACAGCTCTAATTGTGGGAAAGTTCCTCATAAAGAGCCAGAAGCCTGGTCCAGTCCCTCTGCCCACTGGAACCACACAGTCTGTGTGTGATCACACAAGGCCCAGGCGGCCCTTTAGATCTTTGAAGACAGTGCTCATTCTTCTCTCCCCATTCCAAATTTTTCTTCTCTGTGTAAAGTCTCAGTTCTCTTTCAGGCAAGCGACAGAAAACCAGCTCAAACTGGTTTATGATAAAAGGTGAATGTATTGGCTCAAGTGACTTAAAGTCCTGGGGTTTCCGAGCTTCAGGCACAGCTGAATCCAGGTGCCCAGAGGGTGTCTCCATGTCTCTCAACTCCTCATTCTTCCCCATTGGCTCTGTTTTCAGACCCACAGTCTCAGCAACTACCCCTGGAGGCTCCAGCAAAGCTCAATGCTTCCAGCAAAACTCCTGGAGGGCTTAGGTCATTTGAACCACCCCTGAACCAATCCCTGTGGCCAGGCAAATGGGGCAGTTTGGTCAAACCTGAGTCACGTGACAATCTCTGCATCCTAGAGGTAGGGACAGCCCAGCCTGAACCACATGGGCCATACGTGGGAAACAATGGTCCCCACAGGAAAAATGATTGTAATTACCACCAAAAGACTAGATGTGTTAGGTAGGACGGAGGCTTTATAACAGAGATCCACAATAACACTGGCTTAAACAAGATGGAATTTTATCCCTTGCTAACTCCAGATGCAAGAGATCTTGGGCTGATATGGTTAATTGTATGATTGGGGTGCCCCATAGCTGAGCATTCATTATCCGAGTTGGAAGTTAAGAGTTGTTAAAACATGAATATATTTAGTACTGTCCTGGCCACTTACTTCGTTCCCAGTCAAGCATCTCACCCTGCCTAGCACCAGCATCTGTCCACCCCACCTACCTGCATCTCTTCTGTCTGTCAGGTCTGCTTATGCAAGCTGGTAGCAAAGGAAATCTTCAAAGTTGTAGAATTTCTTGAAGTTGATGAGGGTTATGTTGGAGAGCTCCTGGGTTCTGCACACAGTGGCTGACAAACCAAGGATCTATCTATCTGGCTGGGTCAGCCCTGTCTAAATAATGAAAACCCCCAACGTGAAGAAAGATGAACCTGTGCTTTGGAAGAAAATGATTTGAATGTCATAGAACTCAGAGTGGCCCAAAGAACTCAGGGGGATGTGATGAAGCATTCTGGTTGTTAGGACCCAGAAGGTTCTAGTAAGGACCATCAGGCAATTTTGTGGGAAGAACTATGCCTACTCAAATGAACTTTTTGTACTCTAATTGTCTTCCTCCATTTTCTGCTGCTAAAACAATACCACTCTGGGTAATTTGTAAACAATAGAAATTTATTTGGCTCATGCTTCTGAAGACTGGGAAGTCCAGGAGTATGGCACCAGCATCTGGTGGGGGTCTTCATGCTGTATCATCCCATGGTGGAAGGCAGAAGAGCAAGAGAGCACTAGAGAGTGAGCAAGAGAGAGCTGAACTCACTTTTACAATAAATCCAGTGTCTCGATAATGAGCTCACTCCTTCAATAAAGAGATTAATCCATTCATGAGGGTTTTGCCCTTAAGACCTAATCACTTCTTAATAGTCCCACCTCTTAATACCTTCACAATGGCAATTAAATTTCATCATAAGTCAGCCTGGCATGGTAGCTCACCACTGTAATCCCAGCACTTTGGGAGGCCAAGGAGGACGGATCACTTCAGCTCAGGAGTTCAAGACTATCGTGGCCAACATGGTGAAACCTTGTCTCTACTAAAAATATATAAATTAGCTGGGTGTAGGGGTGGGCACTTGTAATCCCAGCTACTCAAAAGGCTGAGGCAGGAGAATTGCTTGAACCCAGGAGGCAGGAGTTGCAGTTAGCCGAGATCATGCCATTGCACTCCAGCCTGGGTGACAAGAACAAAACTCCATCTAAAAAAAAAAATTAAATAAATAAATAAATGTCATCATAAGTTTTGGAGGGGACAGTCAAACCATAACACTAAGTATTAGCACATTAATCTAAGAATTAGCATATTAACCTAAATGTTGTTTGTGAAAGATAAAATGTGTATATTGTCATAGTTTAAATTTCATTTTTCAAAACAAAATTCCAATTAAACATTTTTTTCCCAATTACTAAGAAATGTTGGTTCCTGGAGCTTTGACTTGTGGTCAAAGTGGTCTTTTTCTCGGGATAATGAGACCCTTCTTTAGAGTGGGTTCAATGTCTGTCTCACTTGCCAGACTATGGGGGCTGTGTGGTGGGTCCCACATTATTATTCCTGGAGATGGAATCTAGAATGAGGGTTGGCTCGGCTGCACGCAGTGGCTCATGCCTGTAATCCCAGCACTTTTGGAGGCCGAAGCGGGTGGATCACAAGGTCAGGAGTTCAAGACCAGCCTGGCCAACATGGTGAAACACCGTCTCTACTAAAAATACAAAAATTAGCCAGGTGTGGTGGCAGGCACCTGTAATCCCACCCCGGGAGGCGGAGGTTGCAGTGAGCCAAGACTGTGCCACTGCACTCCAGCCTGGGCGACAAAGCGAGACTCCATCCCAAAAAACAAAAACAAAAACAAAAAAAAGAATGAGGTTGGGCTCGATAAATATGCATTGAATGAATGAATGGAAGATCTTAGTGAGGCCTGTCTGGCTCCGGCCCAGCTGGTCTGGGACCCCTTAAGAGGCATCCCTGGAAGTGGACAGAATTCCCCTCTGTGGTGATTAAATTTGCCTGGAGTTGGCCATGCACAGTGGTTCATGCCTGTAATCCCAGCACTTTGGGAGGCCAAGGTAGGCAAGGCAGATCACTTAACTCAGGAGTTCAAGACCAGCCTGACCAACATGGCAAAAACCCATCTCTACAAAATACACAAAAATTAGCTGGGCGTGATACCATGCACCTGTAGTCCGAGCAACTTGGGAGGCTGAGATGGGAGTGTTGCTTGAGCTTGGGAGGTTGAGGCTGCAGTGACTCATGATTGTGCCACTGCACTCCAGCCTGGGTGACAGAGCGGGATCCTGTCTGAAAAAAAAAAAAAATTGCCCGGAGCTAAGTGGGGCTCTCACCTGCTCCCTCTCTTCTCTCTGCTAGAGACCAGAGGCCTTGAAGGAAGGAAGCCCAAGGGTCTCTTCTGGCTCTGCTTCCCCATCACTACCTCCACTTCCCCGCATCCCTTTCCCTGGCAGAGGCTTCTTGCCACAGGGCTCTGGGCACTCACAAGACCTACAAAAGAAAGGTTCACATTCACATCTGTCTTCTCTGTAGAAGTGCTGGAGGCTGATGGGGTGAGGGGGAGCAGCAACAGTTGGTGGTCCAGAGTTCTACAATGTTGAACTGTTTTAAATCCTCATAAGCCCAGGAGGCACGGATTGCTACACTCCTCCTGTTAGAAACCGGAGTCTCAAAGAGGGTGAGGAGGTACCCAAGGCCATGCTATTGGTGGCACGGTGGCAGAGCTGGGGCAGGAGTTCTGATTTTCCATCTCATTCCTCTGTTACTGTCTAAGCAGAGAGCCTGGCTGACAGCTACCTACACAGAAGAAGGTATTCTGGGAGAGTTTCCTCCCCTCTCTAGGCCTCTATGTTCTCTGCAAAATGGAGATAATAAGACTGAAATGCACATAGTAGGTGCCAAATAAGTACTAGCTACATGCTTGCTAATGGGAGTCCTGCTGCACACTCACACTCTCCCTGGACTCTGTAAGAACAGCCCAGAGCCTCCATCCAGTTTTCATTGCAGAGGAGGCGGGACGGCAGCGTGGGCAGGAGCTCAGGCCAGGAGAATCCCTACTGTAAGTATGACTGTGTGATCTTGGGCAAGTGACTTCATTCCCTAAATGTGTTTCCTCATCTGAACAAGGAGGCTATTGAAATGCGGGTGTCTACCTAGTGAGACAGCGGCTGCGGGAATCACCTGGCCACAGTAAACGCCCTTGCATCCTGTTGAGTGAGCCAAGGATAAGCCTGGTCCCTGGCAGGGTGCAGGATTCTGTCCTGAAATACACCCCCTCCGCTTTCCCCTATCCCAGCCCACCGGGGCCTCTCCTCCAGGCAGGAAACATGATCTCCTTTTGACCTATGAGAAAACAGACAGGAAGTTCAAGGCCACACAGATGTGAGTGTTAAGAACTCTGGGGGGAAGGTGTCTGAAACCCAAGGCTGTGTGTGTGTGTGTGTGTGTGTGTGTGTGTGTGTGTGTGTGTGTGTGTGTGTGTGTGTGCGCGCGTGTGTGTGTGTGTGTGTGTCGGGGTGTGTTGGGGTGTGCTGGGGGGTTGGTCAGCCAAGTGATTTAAATGCGGGTATAGAACAATAGGTAGTGGTGGGGCCCCGAAGAACCTAGATTCCTTAAAGATATTTATTTTCTTTCTCTTTCTCTTTTTTTTCTCTTTCTCTCTTTCTTATTTTTTTTTTGAGACGGGGTCTCACTCTGTCCCCCAGGCCGGAGTGCAGTAGCACTGTCATGGCTCACTGCAGCCTCGACCTCCCTGGCTCAAGCGATTCTCCCACCTCAGCCTTCCAAGTAGCTGGGACTACAGACATGCACCACTATACCTGGCTAATTTTAAAAAAACAAAACCTTTTTTTTTTTTGTAGCGATGAGTCTCACTATGTTGCCCAGGCTAGCCTCAAACTCTGGGCTCAAGTGATCCTCTGGCCTTGGCCTCTCAAAGTGCTGGAATTACAGGCATGAGCCACTGCACCTGGCAACGCATGTCAACTTCAAAATTTTCACTTTTTGCTCTGCTTTCTGATCAAAACAAGCCTAGCAGCCTGAGTTCGGCCTTTGAGCTGCAAGTTTGAGACTCTGCCCCAACACTGACTTTATTGGGCCTCTGCATTGCACAGCGTGCACACCCCTGCTCACCCTCCTACCTGTGTGCAACTAAGGATGACAAGCAGGGTCAGCAGCAGAAGTGTCTTGGGGCTAGCTCTGCTGACAGTGATCCCTGATCAGTTCCTAGTTCTCTTCTGAGAAGACTGAGCCCTCTCAACCAGCATCATTCAGAGCAGTCTCAGGATGGTTAGGCCTATGGCTGTCCTCCTCTGGAAGGGCCCTCGTTTGTTCAGAAGCCTCCCCTGGTTAAAGCAGGCAGAGGAAAACCACTCTTGAAAGCTTAACTCACCAATCACCTCCTCCAGGAAGCCTTCCCTGAATTCCTTGACAGGACTAGGTCATTACTCTGCATGCCTGGGCACCACAGCACTCTTCACGGGTAACTTTCACATTGCAACCCAGGGTCTAACCCAGTGTCTGACCCACAGTGGGCTCTCCATGCATGAAATGAGTGACTAAACTCACCTGCTGTGTGACTTTGGATCAGTGACTTCACCTCTCTGAGCCTTGATTTTCCTATCTGTAAAACGAGTTGCGGCAAGGCAGCATTCAGAGGGTCCTTGCAAATGTGATTAAATAAATTAAGAGTCTTCTTGAGATGGAGGGATTAGCCTGGATTATCCAGGTGGCCTGGAATGGAATCACAAGGGTCCTCATGAGCAGAGGCAGGAAGGTCAAGGGAGGAAGTAGGAGCTGGGACAATGGAAGCAATTGTTTTCTTGCCTGTTCTAGCTTCTGGAGGTCACCAAGGGGTCACAAGCCGAGAAACACAGGCAACCTCCAGAAACTGGAAAAGGCAAGGAACAGATTCTCTCCTGGAGGCGCCAGGAGAGCTAGCCCGGCCCACACCTTGGCTTTAGCCCAGTGAAACTGATTTTGGAGTTCTGACCTCCAGAACTGTAAAGAATAAATCTGTCCAGCCTGGGCAACATGGTGAAACCCACTCTCCACAAAAAATACAAAAATTAGCTAGGCATGGTGGTGTGGTGTGCCTGTGGTCCCAGCTACTTGGAAGGCAGAGGCACGAGAATCACTTGAACCCGAGAGGCAGAGGTTACAGTGAGCCAAGATTGCGCCACTGCACTCAAGCCTGGGCAACAGAGCAAGACTCTGTCATAAATAAATAAATAAATAAATTTGTGTTATTTTAAGCCACTTGTGGAATTTGTTACAACATCCCTAGGCACCTGGCACACAGTAGGTACTCAACAGTGGCAGTTCTGGTCAGGCGTGGTGGCTCACACTTGTAATTCCAGCAATTTGGGAGGCCAAGGCAGGAGGATCACTTGAGCCTAGAATTTAAGACCAGCCTGGGCAACATAGCAAGATGCCATCTCTATAAAAAAATAAATTGACCAGGCATAGTGGTGTATGCCTGTGGTCCCAGCTACTCAGGGGGCTGAGGTGGGAGAACTGCTTGAGTCCAGGAGTTTGAGGCTGCAGTCAGCTATGATCACACCATTGCACTCCAGCCTGGGCAACAGAGTGAGACCCTGTCTTACACACACATTCACACTCACACACAAAGGCAGTTGTTAGTACCTTGACCGCACACCGTCTTCCATCTGCCTGCATATTCCTTCCTCCTCTCACTCTCTGGAACACCCATCCCTTTTGCAACCCGGGGCTCCCTTCCTGCCCATCCTCTGAGGTCTGGCTCAGTCGCCACCTCCTCCAACCCTTCGCTCAACTGACATCCAGGAAGGCTAATCCCTTGAACAAACGTGCTTCCTTGAGTGGTGCCTGAGCTATGGCTCCCAAAGAGGCCAGGCTTGTGATCCTCTTTGTACTCCCAGCCCTGCGTACAGGGTCCAGTGGCCCCGGTCATGTAAACTTGATACCAGGGAATTTTCAAAACAAAAAATACCTAATTCCAAGGCCAGAAAACGGACTCTCCTTGGGGTTCCAGCTGGTCTTCCGTCCTCTCCAGGTGGAGAAGCTAGTCTTGGGGACCCCCGTGTGGGAACCAGAAATCTCCCAGCAAGGCCTCCTTGTTTTGCCTCCCATTGGGGTCCCTAGAACCAGCCTTCCCTTGGACTCCACTCAGGAGCAGGTTAAGGTAAGGCAGGGAGGGCAGGAGACCAGCTCGGGGTGGAGATTGGGGGCCCTGGATGGATGACAGGGACTGTTCCCATTAATCTAGCATCTTAAAGCAGTAACAGCACTTACTGCATGCCAGGCTGTGAGCTAAATGCTTTCCACAAGTACCTCATTCAATCCTCTCAACAGACCCATGAGGTAGGTACTATTATCCCCATTCTACAGATGAGGAAACTGAGGCTCAGCAAGTTAAATAGTTTGCCCAAAGCCACCCAGCTGGGCACAGAGGAGCCATGTTTAGAAACCAGATTTGCCAGGCGCGGTAGCTCATGCCTGAAATCTCAGCACTTTGGGAGTCTGAGGCAGGTGGATCACCTGAGGTCAGGAGTTCAAGACCAGCCTGACCAACATGGAGAAACCCTGTCTCTACTTAAAATACAAAATTAGCTGGGTGTGGCGGTGCATGCCTGTAATCCCAGCTACTCAGGAGGCTGAGGCAGGAGAATTGCTTGAATCTGGGAGGCAGAGGTTGTGGTGAGCCAAGATCGCACCACTGCACTCCAGCCGGGGCAAGAGGGGCAAAACTCTGTCTCAAAATAAATAAATAAATAAATAAAAATAAACCAGATCTGTCATCCAGAAACTGCGCTTAAAACAAGCTTAAAACGACATATTTCGCACTGGGATCCAGCTCTGTCTTGCTCTTGACATTCACCCTGGGAGATGGGTAGCCAAGTCCAGTAGGAAGGACTGTGGGGACCTGTGTTGATTCTGTCCTGTAGCTTGAGACCCTGGAGAGGGGACTTCACCACTCTGCACCTGTTTCCTCATCCACAAAATGTGATGAGCCGACCTCACAGAGGGGGCACCGGGATCTAATGAGACCATGCACAGAAGGGGCACAGCAGGCCTGGGACAGAGTGAGGGCCCCCCACCTATCACAATACCTTATTTTGCAGATGCGGGACTCACTTGTCCCAGGTCACCCACAAGCTCTGATGCCTTGACCAGCTCCCCTCTGCCCAACCAAAGGACAAATGAGGGAGGCTTCGATGGGGCTGTTAATGGGGTCATGTCCCACAGACCCTAGAGGCTGGGTGGGGCTGAGAGGCTTCCCAAGCAGGTGGCAGTGAGCTCCCACCTGAGCTATGGTAAGTAGAGACCTAGGAGTGAAATTGCTCCGAGGTCTGTAACTTAAGTTTCATGCAAGGACTCACTCATTCAACATGCCTCTGTTTAAAGTCTGCCAGTGGCTACCTTCCTTGCACTAGAATTGCAAACAAATTCCTCACTGGGCTCTCTGCAGCCCTGCAGGCTCTGGTCCTCCCGTTATGGCTCTGACTTCAGTGTGCCCATTACTTGTCCCCTTGCTCACGGCCTCCTCACAATTCCACTTACTCACCAAGTTCTCTCCTGCCTCAGGACCTTTGCACTTGATGTTCTTTCTGCCAAGGATGCTCTTCCCAGGAGGGCAGGCCCCTGTAGTCCCAGCTACTCAGAAGGCTGAGGTGGCAGGACTGTTCGAGGCCAGGAATTCAAGTTCGGCCTGAGCAACACAGCAAGACCCTGCCTCTAAAAGAACAAAATGCTCTTCCCAGACTCTACCCATGGCGGTTCCTCTTGCTATTTAGATCTTTGCACAGACAGGCCTCCTTCTCTCTCCCCCAGCCAAGGAGCCCTAGCCGTCACTTCACCTGCTAATTTTCTTCCTAGCACTTACTGCTCTAAAATTATCTTCGTCATGTATCTAAGCATTTGTTTGCTGTCTGTCTCTTCCCACCAGGATGCCAGCTCCATGACAGCAGGGACCGCATTGTCTCTGCTGATTCCTCAAGACTCAGCAAGGTACCAGGTGCCCAGTAAATGAAGTTTACATGAAGCCAATGGAGTTTTGAAATCGAAAATGTTTCTCAAACTGTAAAGAAATGGGCACAGGTGAGGGCTAATGGCGGGGTGAGGGTGGGGGGCCTGGCCTGACGCTGGAAGCTCCTGTACGCAGGGCGCTAGAGTCCTCCCAGGCCGCACCGGGATCCCACCGCAAAGGCCCCCTCCCGCAGGCCGGCGGGCGGGCGGGGGGCGCGCAGTGGGGCGCGCGGACCGCCAGGGGGTGCTGTCGGGGCGCGCACGGCCCACCTGGCGCCCGGGGCCGCAAGCGAGCGCAGCCAGGCCGCCCGGGAACTTTTTTCCTCGCGCTCTCGCTCTCCTTCTCCCCCCGCGCGTCGCCCGCCCGCCCGCCCGCCCGTCCGCTCTTCCTGTGCGAAGGGGATCGCATTTCCCCGCGGCACCCGCGGACACCAGGCAGGCCCGGCCGGGTGCGCGGCCAGGGCCCGGTCCCCGCGCCGCCCGTTCCCCGCGCCCCCGGGCGCCGCCCCCGCCCGCGGCTGGGCTCCGAGAGACGAGTGGGAGAGCGAGTGCAGCGAGGGCGAGAGGCGAGCCGAGCAGGCCGCCCTGCCCGCGGCCCGAGCGCCGGCGCGAGGAGGGGGCGCCGCGGCCCACCCTCCTTCCTGCCTGGCCGCGGGCCGGCCAGGCCGCCGCGCCCCGACCCCCATGGCCACCCAGGCCTCCGGGCCGCGAAGTCGCAGCGCCAGACCCAGGGCCCCCGAGTGAGCGCGGGCGCCGAGGTGAGCAGCGAGCGCCGGGGCGCGGGGGGCGCAGTGGACGCTGCCCCGGGGCGGGGGTGGCGCGAGGCGTCGGGATTCTGGGCCGGGTGATAAGCCGAGGCGGGTTCGGACGCCGAGCGCGCGCGCTGGGTGGAGATGTGGGGTCCGCGGGGTCCTTGCTTTGTGTGGTGTGGGGGGTGCGCGAGGTCACCGGATGGACGTCTGGGGAGCTGCAGGGTGGGGGCGCCCTGCGCCGCGGCTGAGGGTCTTCTGGGGGATGTGCGGCCAGCTGAGGTCGGGTGGGGGCATGGGGGAGCGAGGGGCGAGTGTGGCAAGGGCTCTGCTTGCGCCGAGGCGCGGAGTGTTTGCGGAGCGTGGGGTGGGGACGTGGGGGGCATTCGCGCGGCGCCGGGGGCGGAGGTGAGCTTTGTGAGTGCGTCCGAGGTGGGGGGCGGGGAGCTGATTTCCCCATGCGTGACCCGGGCCCGGCGTGGCCGTCGCGTGGGAGTCAGGGCCGGGAGGGGCGGCGAAGGCCGTGCGTGGCGAGATGGGGTGCGCGGGCTCTCTGCGGTATCCCCACCCGGGCAGCGGCGCCGGGGCCTGTGCGCAGGCCCCGAGGCCGGGCAGGAAGCGGCCCCCGCGACCTGGAGAGCTCTGTGGCGGCCAGGCCCGGGAGGCACGGGCCCTTCGGGGATGACGTCACGGGCGGGGGCCCCGGACACGCGAGCCTTGCGCCCCACAGACAGCGGCGCAGCCCGCCGCCCTTTTCGAGGCCGGCCCCCCCCTCACGCTCCTTGAAGGCAGGGAACCCGGGAGGAGGACATGGGGGCCGAGTGCGGCGGGGACAAGGGGTGGCAGGACGCGAGGGTGACATTTGGAGCCTGGTCGCGCCAGGGGCCTCCGTGGTGGGGCGGAGGGGAAGCGAAACACCAGCCAGGCCCTAGGCCGTCGCGGCCCCAGCTTCCTGGGGCGCCCGTTTTCCCGGCGAGCAGTTTTCCTTCTTGGGGCTCTTGGTCGTTATCCAGTCCACGCAGGGGCCGGAGTGCGGGCTGCAGCGGTGCCCTCTTGCGCGGAGCCCTGGCTGGCGGGGGCGCGGCGGGCCTCGGGCTCTGAATGGATGGGAGCGAGTGTAACAATGCGCCGGTGGGGGCTGGGGGAGGGGAGGCCGCGCGCCTGAATGGCGGAGCCAGCCGGGCGCTGCTCCGCGCGCCGCACTCCCTCCCGCGCCGCCTTCCCCGCGGTTTCGGCGGGCCCGGATTCAGGGACCCACTCGGGACCTGCACGGTTCCTCCCACCAATACTGCCCCCGCGCCCGCCTTTTATGTCTTTTCCAATGCAGTAGTGTGTTGAGAATTCAAGGGCATTACATCTGGTTGCAATCCAGTTTCATGCCGCTGCCGGGCTGTTAAGACCTCGCGCTGACGTCAGAGCAGGGGAATTACTTCTTTTTATTTTATCTTTTTTTAGTTGTCTGCTGCCCTGGGAGGAGAGGCGGGGGTGGGTTAGGCTGGCTCTGATGTGGAGGCGCCAGCGTGATGGGAGCCCCGAGCTGGGGGTTCTGCTTCTCTTCCTGCCCCTGCCCCCCTCTATTCTCCATACAGACCTCGCTCTGCTCAGGGTCAGGCCCACCCCAGGTGGGGGGCAGCCCTCGCTGCAGACTGAATGGTGGCCCCTCCCTGCTGACCACACAGCTGGGTTTTCAGAGGCTTCCCTGGGACGTGGCCCTCGGGATCTAGAAGCTGGAAAGGAATCTTCTAGTTTCCCACCCCTCCCCCTCTTGACAGGCAAGCGGGTATATTCAGGGTCCAGGAGCAAGGAAAAGTGGCCTTTTGCGTGACACAGAAATGGACACATCATTCTGATCTCAGGGCAGGCTCAGCCCCATAACTCTGGCAAAAGCTCTCACAAGCAAAAGCCTTGGAGAGGAGGAGAATGTATCAAGGTGAGATCCAGGCCCCAGAAGCCAACTGTGGAGTGGGCAAAATAGGACCTTTCCCACCAGCCTAGCATCCCTCTGGCTTCTGCGGAGATAAAGGGAACTCAGGGGTACTGGAGCTGCCTTTCTCTTCCACTAGACTGTGGGGCTCTCGTGGGCAGGGACCCTATCTTACTCCTCTTTATTTTATTTTTGAGACAGGGTCTTGCTGTGTGGCCCAGGCTGGAGTGCCTTGGCACAAACACAGCTCACTTTAGCCTCAACCTCCAGGGCTCAAGCGATCCTCCAGCATCAGTCTCCTGAGTAGCTGGGATCACAGGCGCCCGACACCACACGTAGCTAATTTAAAATTTTTTTTTTTTTTCTAGAGACAGGGGTCTTGCCATGGCTGGTCTTGAAGTCCTGGGCTCAAGCGATCCTCCTTCTTTGGCCTCCCAAAGTGCTGGGATTACAGGAGTGAGTCACTGCACCCAGCCTTACTCCTCTTTAGACTCCCAAGCCTAGACCAATGCCTTTCAAACTCTTGCCCGTGACCTATAGTAAGAAATACATCGTAGGTAACTACACAGGTCACACTGTATGTAGCTGAAACAAAGTTTACTGAAATAACTCCCTTACTGTGTCTGCTGGTCTGTAATACTTTCTGTTCTAGTGTATTTGGTTTTTTTAAATTACTGATTGCTACCCACGAAATTAATTTTGCAATCCGCTGATGGGTCATACCCAGAATTTGAAAAAAACAAGCCTAGGAAATGAATTTGCCATCTATTCATGCAACAAATGTTAATTGCAACCCTAATAATTCCTCCCATGTTAAACTACTCAAGTAACACTTGGATACTTGGGTGAAAAACGCAAATAAGCCAGAAATATATGTAGTAAAAGTAAAAGTTCCCTTGGCACCCTCCGTGCAGGTAACCCCAGTTAATAGTTTGAACGTATCCTTCCAGACTTTTTGTTACTCACTTAATGCATATATATATATATATATATAAAATATGTATTACATATACCAATCCATGCATAGTTTTCTTTTTCCCCAAGTGAGGACACACTGTGGGCTCTTACTCGGCAGCTTCCTTTTTCCTCTCCGTTTGTCTTGGAGAGGTTGGTTGTGTGGCGAAGTCCTTCAGGGCAAGTTCTGGGTTGACTCCTGGCTCCACCACATACTGAACAGGCCATTTACCTCTCTGTGCCTCAGTGTCCCCATCTTTACAATCAGGAGAATAACAGTACAGACCTCACGGTACTGAAGTGAAGATGCAGTGAGTTAATCCATATGAAGTTTAGAGCAGTGCTTTTGCCAATAAATGCTGATTGCTGCTGTCATTATTGTATTATTATTGCCATTGTATCTCCATGGCAGCCCATGTTTGAAATGCATTGGTTTTAACGCTGCCTGTGGCCATGGCATGGGTGTCTTTTTCCTCCCCTATCCAATGTGTGGCTCCACAGGGAGGGAGAAGGTGCAACAGCAACGGTGTGCACAGAGCAACGTCTCTGTGGGAGAGGCACCTGGGCGCTGGGCCCAAGGGAACAGGGATTTTCCAAGGACCCACTGTTTCCAAAGTTCTGTGCTTAATGTCGGGGTCCAAGCAGGAAGCATCCCTGCACTTGACTACAAGAAGGTCACAGCCCAGTGGGTGATTGGGACCTAGCTCATAGCCAAGGCCTCGACCAGAGCTGGAGGCTTCCTGGAGGAGGGGCCTTTGAGCAGGTGCTTCAGGCACGGCAGTGAGGTAAGAATGAGAGGAGCATTTCTGGCAGAGGGAACACAGTGAGCAGAGCAAGTCTTTGGAGGCTGGAAGGGATGTGGCCTGCGTGCTGTAACCAAACAAGAGAGGAGGACTTGGCTCAGAAAGAATGGTGGCAGAAGAGGTTGGGCTGTTGCTGGGACCTCCTCACTGGCCTCCCTGCCTCCATCCTGTCCCCTCCCAGGCACTGGCCAGCAGCACTGTCAGAGCGATCGTTCTAAACCCAGCAGATAACCTCCGGTGGCTCCTGCTGCCTTATGAATAAAGGTCCCATCTGTAGTTCTTCCCATGCTGCCCAGGGCCATTTCTGGTGTCCTCTGCCTGCCCTGTCCTCATTCAGTCCTGTCCCCTCCAGCCACAGCCGGCACCTCCTTGTTAAGGTGCAGCCATGTGCATCCTTGCCTCTGTGCATCGGGCTGGGCTGTTCTTTCCACCTGGGATGCCCTTCACCTTCCTCCCTGCTGCCCCATACCAAAACAGACGTCCTGTCTCCTCCTTCTCTGACCTCCCAGGCAGAATGAGTCATCTCCTTTTGTCTATACTCGTGGCGTAGCGTTTATCACAGAATTATCGGCAGTTCTGCCAGTGTCTGTCCTCCCCATGAGGCTGGAGCATCGAGGCCTGAAAGCACATCTCCTTGCTCTCTCCGGCCCAGTGCCAAGGGCGAGGCCTAGAACACAGGACGCTCAGAAATGCTTCCTGGCAGGAGGGCCAGGTGAGGTGGAGAGGGTGAGAGCCCCGACATTGTCTCCCGTGGGCCCCTTTGATCTTTAGCAAGGGCATGCTCAGGTCTGTGTGGATCTTGTGCTGTCAGCCTTTAGATGAGTGGGGTGAGGGGCTTGGTGGGGTGGGGGGGCGGGGGGGAGGTGTCAGGCAGCTTCCCCAGGCTGCTTCCTGAGGGGTCTGGGAGAAACTGGCTCGTCCTGTTCCCCAGTGATTGAGGCAGAGCTGTGCCCTGTTCCTGGTGGGTCACTGGGGATCTGAGATTGGAATGTGACACCAGGGAGGGGGAGGCAGGGCTTGGAGGTACAGGCTGGGGCTTGGCTGGCAAAGGACAGATTTTGCTCCACTGGTTCTTGAACCCATGTGAAGTGTGTGTGTGTGTGTGTGGTGTGGGGGGACAGAGCCGGGGAGGGGAGAGATGGGGAGGAGAAAAACAGAGGGCAGAGAGGTGGAGTCGGGGTGGGGGACCTGGGGAGTGGTGAGCAGGGACAGGGAGAGATGGAAGTGGGGGGACAGCAAGGAGCGAGGGAGAAGTTCCTGCTGCTGCTGCTGGAGAGTATGAAGAGTGTGCTTAGGGCCAGGAAGGAAAGCGGCCAGGCGCATTGGCTCCCACCACCATTAGCCATGCCTTCCTTCATCTGTCCAGCAGACAACCCTAAGTGTTCTCTTGCTTGGCTCCATGCTCGCATGGCCCCAGACAGGAGCAAGCTTGTGGTCCAGGCTTCGCGTCCTTGAAGTCTAGGGGCCAGGTGGACGATGAGCATCCGGTTTCTTTTTTTTTGAGATGGAGTCTTGCTCTGTCGCCCAGGCTGGAGTGCAGTGGTGCGATCTCAGCTCACTGCAACCTCCGCCTCCTGGGTTCAAGCAATTCTCTGGCTCAGCCTCCCAAGTAGCTGGGATTACAGGCGCCCACCACCACGCCCGGCTAGTTGAGCATCTGCTTTCTGCACAAGGTGATCAGGCTGGGGGAGAGAAGGTGCCCAGAATGCTGTACAGAGGCAGGAGGGGAGGGTGGAGCAGGTGAGCATGGGGTGGGGGGCAGGGAAGCCATGTGTTAGGCACTATGGTGGGGAGCCAGGACTGCTGGGGAATCTTCCTTTCCTCTCTGGCCTTGGTCTCATCTGTAAATGGGGGGAGAGTGGACTGCTCTTGCACTGATGGTCTGTGGACCCAAGTCACCCACTCCTTGGGCGTGAGAAACCAGGGACCCCGTGGAGACAGCTGATAGAACAGGGGCAGCGGGCATGCTCAGAGCGTCTACAGGCCCATGATCAGGGGGCTTGAGGGAGAACATGCAGAATCCAGTGGAGCTTGGGTTCGCCTCCTCGAGTTCCCTTCTTGGAGACTGTGCTCATCCGGAAGGTGAGATAGGGTCGGGGTAGGGGAAAGAGTGCTGGATTCGGAATCAGGAAAAGTGGTTGAGTTTTAACTGCAGCATCCCTCGGGCAAGTCACTTTCCCTCTGTGAGGGTCAGTTTCCTGTTCTGTCAAAAATGTGAACGGGCTTTGTTGTAAGCATTAAAGGTGAGCTGGGGCACCGTGGCTCACGCTTGTAATCCCAGCACTTTGGGAGGCCGAGGCAGGCAGATCACTTGAGGTCAGGAGTTTGAGACTAGCCTGGCCAACATGGCAAAACCCCATCTCTACTAAAAATACAAAAATTAGCCAGGTGTGGTGGCCCATGCCTGTAATTCCAGCTACTTGGGAGGCTGAGGCACGAGAATCACTTGAACCCAGGAGATGGAGGTTGCAGTGAGCCAAGATAGCACCACCGCACTCCAGCCTGGGTGAAGGAGACTCTGTCTCAAAAAAAAAAAAAAAAAAAAAGTGAGTGTTGCTGTGTTTTGTCATCTGGAAAGCAAGGAGGTCCTGTAGCTTGGGGCCATAAACAGGCTTTGGGGTCATACCAGCCTGTTCAAATCCAGGTACCAGCTGCTCACTGTGGGGCTCCATTTCCTTCCCCTTTAAAATTAGGATAATAGGCAGGGCGCGGTGGCTTACGTCTATAATCCCAGCACTTTGGGAGGCCAAGGTGGGTGGATCACTTGAGGTCAGGAGTTCGAGACCAGCCTGGCCAACATGATGAAACCCATCTCTACTGAAAATACAAAAATTAGTCAGGCGTAGTGTCACGTGCCTGTAATCCCAGCTACTTGGGAGGCTGAGGCAGGAGGATCACTTGAACACTGGGGGGTGGAAGTTGCAATGAGCCAAGATCGTGCCACTGCACTCCAGCCTGGGTGACAGAGCAAGATTCAGTCTCAAAATAATAATAATAAAAAATAAATAAAATGAGGATAGTAACAGGCCCCTCTTGGTTGCTGGTGCACAGTTCCTCAGCTGGGATATCATTGCTGGGCTGTTAGGCGTTGTTTTTTGTTTTGTTTTTTTGTTTTTTGAGACGGAGTCTCACTCTGTCGCCCAGGCTGGAGTTCAGTGGTGCGATCCCGGCTAACTGCAACCTTTGCCTCCCGGGTTCAAGTGATTGATTCTCCTACCTCAGCTTCCTGAGTAGCTGGGACTACAGGTGTGCGCCACCATGCCCGGCTAATGTTTGTATTTTTAGTAGAGACGGGGTTTCACCATGCTGGTCAGGCTGGTCTCAAACTCCTGACCTCATGATCCGCCTGCCTCGGCCTCCCAAAGTGCTGGGATTACAGGCGTGAGTCACTGCGCCCAGCCTTGGGCAGTTATTTTTATTGCTAAAGTGCTTTGTATGTAGAAGAGATCACTATTATTATTATTATTATTATTATTATTTTTGAGCTGGAGTCTTGCTCTGTCGCCCAGACTGGAGTGCAGTGGCTCGACCTCAGCTCACTGCAACCTCTGTCCCCTGGGTTCAAGCAATTCTCCTGCCTCAGCCTCCCTAGTAGCTGGAATTACAGGTACGCACTACCATGCCTGGCTAATTTTTTTTTTATTTTTAGTAGAGACGGGGTTTCACCATGTTGGCCAGGTGGGTCTCAAACTGCTGACCTCAGGTGATCCACCCGCCTCAGCCTCCCAAAGTGCTGGGATTACAGGCGTGAGGTGAGCCACCACGCCCGGCCAATTCTTCTTCTTCCATTCATGCCAGGTCACATCTAACCCTTACCTGTAATAACATTGGCCAAAATGAGAAGTTTGGTGCTTGTTTCTTTTCTAGCCAGGTCAAGGCAGATGGATTGAGTGGGTCTTTTTACACATGGGGCGGGTGAGAATTACTAGTTTTCTGGCCAGAGTTTCTGTATGTAAAGGGACTTTGCCCCAGTGGTGTAGGTGGACCCCAGGAAAGCATCCAGCAACTTGTGACTTTAGTGGCAGTATAACCACAAACATTCATTCATTCATTCATTCATTTATAAATCACGTGTAGAACACCAGGGTATTGAGAAAACAGCCGTGAATGAGATGCAGCTCTAATGTAGCACAGTGGATATGCATACATATTTTGGACTTTGCCTGGGTTCAGATCCAGGGTCTACCACTTGCGAACTTAGCCAAGTTATTTATCTCCTTTACTTGGTTCTGTCATCTGTAAAATGGGGGAACTGATAGAATCTACCTCACAGGGTGGTGGTTTGTTCAAGTCCAGCGTCAGGTACATAGAAAGTGCCAGAGCATGGCCCTTCCTCCATTGTTGCTTTTATTCCTGCCCTGAAGGATCTCATGGGCCAGCTTGGTGCTGGAGGAGGTCACCCTGGCCAGGCATCTCCATGAGGGTTGGCATCCAGAAAGGGGTGCCAAAGCCCCCCAGCTCCTTGAATCAGACCCTTCTATAGCAATCTAAAGCTGCTTCTCTGCTTGGCTGTTGGGGCCTGATGCTGGGGAGGTCCTGTGAGGCCTTATTCACCTGGGAAAGTCTGCCTCTGTCTGGCGCCAGGTGTGCTTGATTTTAGAAGGAATTTCAGTCCTAGCCGGGCACCATGGCTCACGCCTGTAATCCCAGCACTTTGGGAGGCCGAGGCGGGTGGATCACCTGAGCCCAGGAGTTCGAGACCAGCCTGGCCAAACATGGTGAAACCCCGTCTCTACTAAAAATACAAAAAGATAGCTGGATGTGGTGGTGGGCACCTGTAATCCCAGCTACTCAGGAGGCTGAGGCAGGAGAGTTGCCTGAACCTGGGAGGCAGAGGTGGCAGTAAGCCAAGATGATCATACCACTGTACTCCAGCCTGGGTGACAGAGTGAGACCTTGTCTCAAAAAAAAAAAAAAAAAGGAATTTCAGTGTCAAGTATGAAGGCAGAAAGTGTTTCCTGATTGAGGACTCCTCACCAGCCGGAGGCAGCAGGACTGCCTGCCTCTGTGTGTCTTTAGGCAGGTTCCTCAAGCTCCCTAAGCCCATTTCCTCCTTCATCAAAGGGCAAAAGTAATAGTACCTATTTCATAGTTTTGTTGTTAAGAGGATCAAATGAGATAGGGCTTCTAAAGCACTTAGCCAGTCCTGGGCACAGAATAGTGTGCTTAGTAAATATTGTGCCTATTAGTGATAATCAGAATTCTCAGACAATGTAAAGTAAAAACCACCTGAAAGATTTCTTAGGCGCTACAGCTTCATAGAGATGTGAAGTTGTAAACCTCCCAGAGCCCAAGTGGACAAAGAATTGTTACAGCAGCTGGAGAGACAGGAGGCCCAGAGAAGCTTAACTCCTGTAGCAAAGTCACCCAGCATTCTAGCTTGGGATGGGCAGGGATGGGGAACCAGAGCTGGCTTTCAGTCTGGTGCTCTCTGGTGCTTTGATAGTGATTCCTTCAGCAAATAGCTATGGGAAAACAGCATTGATGCACAGCTGAGGTCATACGGGCCTGTCTTCTGGCAGCTTCTGTTCTGATAGGGAAAATGAAATTTCTACATGCTTATGATAAGAGGTAAAATAAAATCACATGTTCTATTAGAAGGGTAAAGTTGTTTGGTATTCACTCATTCTAGGGGGCTCTGTGCCAGGCTGTGGAGCAGTAGGTCTCATTTGGGGGCGATCTTGTGTCTCGGGACACTGGGCCATGTCAGGAGACATTTTTGGTTGTCTCAGCTGGGGAGGTGCTGCTGGCATCTAGTGGGTAAAGGCCAGGGATGCTGCTAGACATCCTACCGCACAAGGCAGCCCCCGGGAACCACACATCAGCTGGCCCCGATGTCCATGTGCCGAGGGTTGAGATCCCTGCCTTGGGAAGCAGCAGTGGCCAAGCAGATGGAGCCCCTGCCCGTTTGAAGCATAGAGTGTGGTAGGTGAGCAGACGTTACAGAAATGATTGCCTAGATATGGATTTATTTGTAATGTGAGCTATGAAGGAAAAGGTGTAGCAGGAAGAAAGAGGGATGCGAGCCTTTCTACTCCTTTAAGGGAGGGCCTTTGGGGAGGTCTTTCCAGCTGAGGGCACAGCCCAGGCAAAGGCTCAGAGGCAGAAAGTGCAGGAGTGTGTTGTGGGTGGGGAGGCTACCAGGCACCTGGTGTGTGCCCGGGGAGAAGTCAGAAAAAGGCCTGGCCTCGGGGGGCCCAGAAAGTGGCTTCCAGAGGTGGAGAGAAGGCAAAAGAGAGGACTAAACCCTTTAGTCTGTTTGAGGGAACTCCAACCCCCAGCATGTTGCTCTCTGGGGGATCCAGCAGGGCCAGGTGGGCGGTGGGAGCACCCTAGCCCCAGGTGCTACCCTCCAGCCTGGGGCCCAGCCTTTTCCTTTTCTCTCATTTGCAGCCTTCTGATAGGTGGGAAAGAGAAGCAGGAAAAAAGAGAGAGAGCAGAGGAAAAACAATATTTTCATTTCAAACACAGATCGGGGTGGGGGAGGCGGGAAGGAATCTGGTTTATGATACCTTTGAGACAAGCACAGAAAATCCCCACCGTGGCCTGAAATAGCACTAAAACAGACGTTTTGCCAAATCAGACTTAATTGAGTGGCTCTCTTCTTGACTCCAGCAGGATGTGGACGGAGCTGGCTTTGTTCCCTTGGGGTGACACTGTCCCCTGGGGCCCCTGCCCTGGCTAATTAAACCAAGGGGACCTGGTCTCCCAGGCAGGACAGGAGCCTGGGGAGCTGAACTTGACAGCCCTTGGCCTCTGCCTGAGAGGGCCAGAAATGGTTACAGGGGTTGGGAAGGTGGGGGGTTCCTGACAGGAGGGCCAACTGAGTGAAAGCATTGCTGGGAGAGGCCTGGTTCCTCTAATACGTGAATATCTGTCTCTTTGGATGCTGAAAGAGATGGAGAAAAGCCAGCATCGAGTGCCTACTATTGTGCCAGGCATTGGGTGGTCCTCGCTAAGTCTTCTTAACTGCCCTATATCCATTATCAAGGAAACTGAAGCACAGAGAGGTTAAGTGATCTGCCTGAGGTCACACAGCAACCAAGTGGCAGAGTTAGGATTAGAAATCACATCCGCGGGCTCCAAAGCCAGGCCCTGCCTGCTGCTTACCCCCTTCCCCATGTTAGTCACTCATCCATTCGGGAGCTAATTCCTGGCTATGAAATAATATTGTGACCTTGTGGGAAGTGAAGGCTTGCAGTCAGACAGCCATGAGCTTGGCTTCTGACCAGAGCAGTTATTCTTTTCATGGCTTTCTCCCTCAGAACCTCCTCTTTCCTCATCTATCAAGTGGGCATAATCATGCCTTTATCCTGGAGTTGCTGTAAGGGTTAAATTCAGCATGGAAGGGGAAGGAGGAGGTCCCTGGGCCACCCAGCTTGGCAGGGTGCAATAAGAGAGTCCTAGGTAGAGGGAGCCAGGCAAGATTGCAATATCTCTGTGCCTATCAGTGTTGGGTTTCTTTATTTGAAAGGGGAGAGAGGGCAGACTCCGCTCTGCAGGTAGAGAAGGTGGTGTGGAATGCGGGTATTTATTTTTCTTTGCCTGTGAAAGCCCTGTTTTCGCTCAGGCTGTGTAGGGCTTCCCGACACTGCCATGGGTGTGCACATCTGCACACTCTGGGGTGCCTGCCATGCAGAGGCGTCTGCCCAGGGTGGGGCATCCACCATGTGACGCCCCCGTGCAGCCTGTAAGCTCTCATCACAGCGCCTGGGATACCTGGGAGTCCCCAGAAAGAGTGAAGATGGGTGAGGGCCATGAAACCAGGGCATCATTCCTCCACCTCCTCTGATCAGGACCTCCTGGTCCCATTCATCTCCTTATCTCCTGGCAGCCAGTGGGTTGCTGGGAAGGCAGGGGCAGCCTTCCTGATTGACAAACAAAACAAGCTTGCTCACAAAAGGAGAGGGGAGGCTGGCTGGGCCTCTCCAGCTCCCCTCCCCCTGCCCCAGGCATCTTTCCTGCTCCACCCAACTGGCACCCTACATTCTAAGATGCTGCGAGGGGGCTCCAAAGCCATTGTCAAAGGTCATGCCACCCAGGCTAGGAGCCCCTTGCACTGGGGAGGTGGATTCAAGGAGTGATGGGGTTGCCATGAGGCGGGGCTTGCTGCAATGGCCGCCCCTCCTTCCCTTCAGCTGGCTGGGCAGGCAGCTTGGAGAGGAAGCCAGGCGGCAGGTAGCTGAGAAAGACATCGGATCCAGGGGGAGCAGCAGAGAAAGCAAACAAACAGGGCTTTGTGTGGCTGCAGATTGGCGGCTCAGAAGGGAAGCCAAGCCTGTGGTAGGGGGAAGGGAGAGGAAGGAACGGGAGACCAGGCCATTGCTCTGGGCCAGAGATAGGCGGCTGGACCAGCCCGGGCTGGGCGGCCGGGAAGTAGGGAGTGCCACTCCGTGTGGACAGGCATCTGGAGTCACAGCCTGGCCAAGTCCCAGCTCTGCCACTTCACTCCTTAACAGATCTGGGCTTGTTTGCCCACCTAATCTGGGCAGTCATTCACACGTAGGACTCGCTGGCGTAGGAGGAGAGTCACCTGTCCTGGCCCAGTCAGTGTCTGCTCTCATCCTACCCTTGTCCCGTCATTGCTGGCAGGATTCAGGGTCTCCTGGGAGCTGCTAGTCTTGCCGGGCCTCCTGGGAGGGCAGGGACTTCTGCTAGATCTGTGGGCACTTTGGAGTCTTTGACCGGGGAGGCAGCCGTGCTGAGGGGAAACGGGTTCTCTGCCCAATAACGGCTGCCTGGGATGTAGGTGGGTAGAGGCTGGCATCAGGCCTGAGGAACCAAACTGCCCCCTCCTCGTCGCGGTGGAGACGCACGAGGTGCGGGGAGGAACACAGCCAGGAAGACGGGCCTTCCTGTGGGGAGGGAGAGCCATCTTTTCTGGGGTGTGAGTCACATTCTGGATCCCAGCGAGGGCAGCCCCCAACCTGGCCCACCTCTCAGGGGGCTGGGAGGACCCGGGCCTCGAGGAAAGGCATAGGTAGGAGCTGTCAGGCCAGACGCCCGGGCAGCTCCACGCTCGCCTCCGAGGCCATTTCCTTTCCTCTCTCCCCGACCTCGAGAAGGGGCGGCGAGAGGGCAAATGCCCGCGCTTCCTGCCGGTCCCGCCCCTCCCCGCCCGCGGCGCCCACCATCTTGGCCGCGCCGGAGCCTCCTCCGCGGTGGCGTCCCACAGACCGCGGTCGGGGTCCGCGACGCCGACGCTGGGAGGGGGCCCGGGGCCTTTGGGGCGCTGAGGCCCGGCGGGGGTCGAGGCGTGGCGGGCCGCTCGCGTAGCCATGGCAGCGCCCGGCCCGGCATGCTTCGCGGGGCCGCGGGGGCGGGGGGGGCGGGGCGGGGTGATGAGGCCCCGCCCCCTGGCGGATCCCGGGTCTTTTTCCGGGAACGCGGGGGCTTCCAGTCCCAGCGTTGCGGCCGGCGCTTGAGGGTCACCGAGCCAGGCGGCGCGCATCTCTGGGCCTCGTTCTCCCACTCCCTGGATGTTTGGGGAGAATGAAAGAGAGCCTGTGCGGGTTAGCCTCGGGAGGGGCTCTGCTCACCGAGCCCCGCAACCCCACGGCAGGGGCCTCGGGAAGCTGGGCCTCGGGAAGCTGGACCCCTATCCCGACTTCTGCCGCTTAGGGGGCTATTGAAAGTGGAGGCCAAGCGGCCTCTCAGCTTCAGTCTCTGGGTCTCGAGCTCTTCCCCGGGACTGCCCATGGGTCAGTGAGGACCTACCCTTTGCCCTAGGGCAGGAGAAAGGAGGGGGCCAGGAGTGCACACCTCACCCGGTCCAGGCCTGGACTCTGCTACCTCGGCCGGCCTCCCTCCAGCCCAGGAGCATAGGCCTCCCCTAGTTGGCAGTCGTTGGACCATCTGGCCGGGAGGCACATTCCTACCTCCTGAGCTCGGGCACCCCGCCTGCCTTGGGGCAGCCTCTTCCAGAACTTTGCTGCCAACACTGCCCTGTCCCCACCCGGCCTTCTCGTGCCCTAAGTCCCTAGTTACTCACTCCACAGCCGCCTTCTTTCCCCTAGTCTTTCTCCCTCCTTTTTTTTGAGCTAGAGTCTCCCTCTGTCGCCCAGGCTGTAGTGCAGTGGCGTAATCTCTGCTCACTGCAACCTCCGCTTCCCAAGTTCAAGCAATTCTCCTGCCTCAGCCTCCCGAGTAGCTGAGACTACAGGCACTCACCACGGCTAATTTTTTTGTATCTTTAGTAGAGATGAGGTTTCACCTCGTTGGCCAGGCTGGTTCCAAACTCCTGACCTCAAGTAATCCTCCCACCTTCGCCTCCCTAAGTACTGGGATTGCAGGTGTGAGCCACCATGCCCGGCCTCCCCTAGTCCCTTGAGAGGCACCGATTCAGCTGCCCTCTGTCACCTCCTACCTGTACTGAGCAGGCAGCTAAATTGAATGTCGGCCTTTGGGTCTCCGAAGGGAGGTTGTATGCTGGTTGAGAGGCTGTCCTCGCGCCTTTCTCCCTCCACACCCAGGGCACATGCACAAAGAGGCTGAGAATCGGCTACAGTTGCAGCAGAAGAGACTCAGGGTTGCCATCGGAAAGAACTTCCCAGTCCTAAGCATTTTGTTCTTAATGAAATTGTCAGATTATTGATATGTTGGTTGTAGAAGTATCCAAAAATACAAGAAAAAAGTAAAAAATACTTTATAATTCCACCAGCAGTATGTAACTACTGTCAACATACTTTCTGTAGATGTATGATAAACCATTTATGATACATCTACGGAGTCATACTATATATTTGGTTTTGTAAGGCACTTGGTGGTTTTAATAGCTTTTTTCTCACTATAGAAGGAGGACAGGCTTATTATAGACTTTTGGAAAATATGACAAATTAAAAAAAAATTCACCCGTACTCTCAGTCTCCAAAGGCAGCCACAGTTGTCTTCCCTCAACCCCCCCACCACTCGTTCATGGGGTTTTTCGCTTTGTGTTTTTTGTCTGTTTAGGTATGCCATCATTACTCCTGTATATACCAGTTGATATTCTGCTTTTCTTACTTAATGCTGTTTAAGATGCTCCTGAACCACGTTCTTGGGAGAACTTCTGAGATGAGGCAGACATTTCTGGGGGTGATTTGTTGGACTGGCTGTTCACTTTCTGAGTCTGTCCTCTCCCTACCTGTAGCCCGCCGACAGAGTCCTTCTCCATTGCCAGTAACCAATGATATGCAGCTTGGGTCAGGGGGTCCTGCTTGCTGGGGGCCCAGGAGGCTGCCTAGTGTGGACAGGGACATGCAAGACTCATGGCCCGATGCTGAGATCTGGGCTCCAATAGTAAGGGGCTCTACTCTGGCCCAGATATGCCAGACCTTGGGAGGTCTCAGACCTTGGCTTCATCCTCACTCAGGGCCTCCTTTGCCTGGGCACACTCAGACCCGAGGCCCCGTGTCGATCCTGTGACCCGCCTTCTGCTTTGACTTCCTAGGAGTTGGTTTCTTCTGCTCTTGGCTCCTCAGCCCCTCTTCTCCAGCCTCTCTCTGGAGGCATGCAGGCCTGGCACCAGCACAGCCTCCCTCTGCCCAGCTGCCCTTCGGCTCTAGCTACAAGCTGCCCTTGCCCTCACCTATCCCTACTGCCAGGCCTGTTTCTTCTCCCCCATTCCAGAACAGTTCAATTCTAATACATCCAAGCCCTGCGTGAAACAGGCCTTGGGAAATCGCAGTTGCCAGGGACGAATTGGCATTTAAAAGGCATCCAAGGCTTCGGGAAAAAAGCTGAAGAGACAAGAGGATGCAGGGCCCTGTATCAGAACAGCTGCTGGATTTATTGGGTGGAAAAATCAAAGGATACCCCTTTCCTCGGGAATAACAGCCCTGGCCGAGGGGCAGCGGGTGTGGCATGGGCACGCCATGCCCTGCCTGGCCACCACCTGCCATCACTGCTGTGTGCTCTCAGAAATGAAAAGATGAGGGAGGGACATTGTCAGCCTGCAGCCAACGGCCCGTTCTAACAGGTTTATTCAGTTGTAAAATATTTAAGACCAGTTTCACTTTACCTGTATCCAGGAGGCAGCCAGGTTGGGGCCGAGATTGATGTGCTGAACATGATTTATTTATTTGGATTTGCTCTTGTGGTCTGGGCGTTACCTGGGTGTGGAATTTAACCAAATGACAAGATGGGTTTTCGTGTGTTCCTGAGCTTGGGGATTGTGCGTGTGTGTGTAAAAAGTGAGTTTGTGTTTGTGTACATGGCAGGGGGTTGCTGTTAGGTGGCTTGTGTGTCTGTTTGTGACTGGGACCAACGTGTGGTTGTGTGTGTGTCTGAGTTGGGGAAATGAGCTGAGGGTATGGGTGCTTACACACCAGGCAGTATCCACAGCAGGTCACACATTCTTTGTGTGTTGGGGGCACCTCTGTGTGCAGCCGAGTAGCTGTTTGTCTGTGTGCATGTCCTGTAGTGTGAGGCCTGGATCTCTCTCACCCACTTTTCATCAGTGGTGGGGCATTGCGCACTGACTGAGTTGCTGGGGCATCTGCTTTTCCATCCCGCCCTGGGTGAGCACTGACAACACCTGACTGTCTTCCAGCAGAACTGGGCCTTCCTGCCGTGCAGCCCAGACACTAGAGGGAATTCTGTGGTCAAGGTGGTCCAGGCCCACAGCCATAGCCCTAATGCAAAGCACGGCTCCTACTCCAGTGCGCTGCTCTGGGGCGACCCTGCTCCTCCTCTCTGGACCTCAGTTTCCTCTTGTGCTGCACAGAGGGCAGGCGCCCAGGTCCCTGTGGCTGCTCTCACACACTGGCTTCTGGGTGGCGCATGGCAGGCTTAGGGCATTGGGCTGGGGTTTGTCTCCTGCCACTCAAGAGTTGAGTCCCACCAGTACTCAAGAACATCAGTACTCAAGAATGGCAAGGAATGATGGGAAAATCCCCGCTTTGGGGCCCAACTCTGGATTCTGGGCGTTGTCTCTGTCCCCCGTCTAGGCCCAGCCCTGGCCCAGTAGTCAGGAAAGTGGCAGGCAAGCCTGTAACAGCCCTCGGTCTCCCCCTCCCCCCACACCCCTTTGTATCGAATGTGTCTGTCACTACTTTCCTAATGAGGCTGCTGAGGGCCCCCCTGGGGCAGATACCTTTGCAGACCGGAGGTGAGGGGGTGGGCCAGCCTCAGGGTCAGGACAGGAAGGGGAGCTGAGCCCTTCCCCTGCCTGTACCCCCCAGGCCAGCTCAGCTGTGGAGGCATTGAGGCCCCTCTCAGCCCCTGAGCCAGCTGTGAGTGGGCATGAGAGCTTGGGGAGGTAGGAAAGCTCACCCTAGGCACCGAGTTTTCTTTGGCGCTGCGACTCTGTAGTAATAATACTTTCACCTGGTTGATATCTATGTTTGGAGGCCTACTGTGTGCCAGGCACTGAGATCAGCCATGATCTGGATGGACACACAAAATCCCTGTCCTTGAGGGAGGTGTGGCCAAAGGAAGAAAGACATTAATCAAAGAATCAAGTGATTTGAGTCGTGCATTCATGCATGGGAATGCAGGCTGATCACAAGCCAAGACAGAGGCCAGGCAGAGCTTCTCTGATGGAGACAGGGAGTCCTGTGCCTAGACTGGGGGCTGATCCAGGCACTGGGTAAAGGCTCAGCCGGGATTGAAGGAATCAGGAGACCCAGATTCTTGCTGTGTGGCCTCAGGCAACTGCCCACCTTCTCTGGGCTCCTAGGGGCTGGTGGCTTCCTTCTGGCTCCCGTCACCTCTGAGTGGAACTCAGGCAGTATATGTCTCCTCTTCAGTGCTTTTTGCGCTCCCTGCCAGGGCCCTCAAGACATCTGTCGGCAACATCCTTGACTTCGGAATGCTGGAGGCACTGCCCCAGGGGACGCCCGGAGCCAAGCACAGCACCGCTGCCTCAGGCCCCACCTGCCAGTTCCTCTGAGCCCTTTTGCTCTCACAGAGCCACCTGGACCGAAGAAAGCCTGGAAGACATGAAACTGAAGAATTAGTCCCCTATTTTGCCCCAAAATTGTAGAGAAAAGCATTTATTCATGCATTCACTCATTCATTTGCTTGACTAGTGTTTCCTGAACACCTAGTAATTGCTGGGCGCATTGCACTCCATGTTGGACTGAGATGGCAAAGTGGTGGTCCTCCTGCCACGTCCTGCCCACAGACCTGTTTTGAAAGCCCATCCATTGTCGGGGGCCGGGGGAGGGGGGGAATCAAATGAATTGCCAGTGAGTAATCGTTGAGTGACTTCATTTCCAATTTCCAGTTTACATTTCTTCTGGATTATTCTACCCTCCTTCTGCCGGGTAGGATGGCCCACCCAGCCCACCAGCTGGTCACAGTGCCATCCCCCACCACTCCACCCCACCCTGTGCCTCTCCTGGTCATGTCACACATGATAGTGTGGCTTCCTAGTTATGAGCCCAGCCTCAGGAGCCAGACTGTCCAGGTTCAAAGCTCACCGTGGCTTTTGGGACCTTGGGTGTCCCCCTCCAAGCCTCAGATTCCTCTTGTGTAAAATGGGATCACAAGAGCAAGTACCCACTACTCCTTGGGGCTCTTGGGGAGATTAAGTGAGAGAATTTATGCTAAATCCTTAAAACTCACATAAGCCTTGGCTGCTATCGTTGTTGAATAAATGAACCACTTGCAGGCTGAGACCGGGGCTGTGTGTCATATGGCACCTCTAGGCCTCAGTTTCCTCAGCTGCTTCTTTGGGAAAGCACATCTGCTCTCTAGGTTGGGCCTCCTCCCTCGTCCTCCAAAGACCTATTCTTGGGGCCTGGGCCCTGTGAAACCTCCGGCTCTCGGACGCAGCCTGGAGCCCCAGAGACGAGGTCAGGCTCCGCGGCCCGCCTCCTGTCGCCCGGCCCCAGGCGGGACTGCCTTGGCAGGCCTCGGGCCGCGGGCTGGAGGCGCGGCTCCCGGCTCGGGGCTCCAGCGGCCGCGCCCCACCGCCCCTAGGCGCTCGCGCGCAGCCCCTGCGGGGGTGGCCGCCATCAAAGCGTCTTCTCGTTCTTATGCTAATGAGCCCCATTAAAGCTTAATGGCTGCGAACGCGCGGGTTTAATTGCACCTGCCCGGGCCTGAGGCGCGGCCGGCCGCGGAAGCAGCTGCGCGCCGGCCGGGACGGCCTTAATTACCTGGAAAACAACGCCCGGCGGGGAGGGGAGGGGAAAGGAGAGAAGAGGAGAGCGGCGGGGCCTCCGCGAGGCTGGGCCTCCTCCGCCGAGGCCGCAGCCCGGCCCCTCTCGTCCTCGGGGCGCGGCGCGTTCATTAATTTATCGCCCTGCCTCGGCGGAGATCCGCTCGCCCGCTCCCCGGCGTTCAACCGCGCCGGCCTCGTGCTCCCCCGCGCCGTCCCCTGGCCATCTTGGGCTTGGCATTCAAGGCCCTTCGGGACCGCTGCTGCCACTGACCCAGTGCCACCCTGCTCTGCACGAACAATAATAATGGTGGTTGCACACTACGTGCTAGGCGCTCTGGAGGGTTGAATGTGACCTCGCTGAGACCCCAGATGCCTCTTCTCGGCCTTACTCCCCTCGTCTTTAGGAGCTGGTACCTCTGCCTGCAACAAAGACCCCTCTCCCTCCTCACTCATCCTCCCTGAAACCCACCCCTGCCCCTCCAACAGGATGAGCCCCTGTCCTCCTGGGATGGGGTTGGGGATGGGTCTGGGCCCTTTGTCGGGGGGTGGGTTAGCCCATGGTGAAGGTTGTCTAGGTGTGTCCTCCCTCTGGACTGACATTTCAGTGAGGCCAGTCTGTCTGACTGCCCTATCTGCATGCCCCTGCCATCTCCCTGGGGATGGCCCTGGGGTTGTGGGGGCTGCAGTGCTGCCCTGAGCCTTTTGCCTAGACAGGGGGCTGTGAGACTGATGGGAACCTCAGGGAAACCTTGAGACCTAATGGTATTCTCTGTGGGACTTCCCTGTGCTCCTCCCCACCCCATCAAGTGATCCTGGGATAGGCGCCTGCCCCTCCTTCTCTCTCCCTCATTCCCTCCTCTCTTCTCTTTTTGCAGAGGGAAGGAAAACAGGGAAGAGGGAATAGGCAGACCGCTCATGCAGTTTTTAGATGGTCCCCTTTCCCTCCCCTCTCTCTTCCATTTCCCCTTGTACCCAGCCCCCCTTTTTTTTTCTTTCTTTGAAGACCGTGTCTTGCTTTGTTGCCGAGGCTGGAGCGCAGTGGTGCGATCATGGCTCACTGTAGCCCTCAATCCCTGGGCTCAAACAACCCTCCCACCTCAGCCTCCTAAGTAGCTGAGACTGCAGGTGTGCACCACCATGCCTGGTAGCCCCTCCTTTCTGCCCCTTCCAGTCCCATCCCTCCTCCCTCTGTGCGTCTCAGAGACCAAAGCCTGAAGCATTGCACAGTGCCCACTGGGAGGTCACCCAGCCCTGGTCCTGCCTGTGTCAGGCAATGCTGAGAGCACAGAGGGGAGTCAGACTTGGGCTCTGCCCTCCAAAGACTCCAGTCGGGGAGGCAGCTCTCGAAAGGAATACTTGTCCTCTAATGGAAAAAGGACCAATTTAAAGGAAGCAGAGAACAGTCTTTGAGCTCAAACCGGGAAGGCTGGGAGAGGCTTCTAAGCTCAGCCTGGAAGGAAGGATAAGTGTGAGCTAATTGGCAGGAATAGCATTCCAGGTAGGGAAACAATTGGAGTTCAGCCCTGGCTAGGGCAGAACACTGGCTGACATGAGGGGAGAGGGGGTAAGGGACAACCACAGAAAAACTGAGCTCACTCCAAAGTGTGGAGGCATGAGGCTGGAGAGGTGGGCAGAGGGTCCTCTGTTGCCTAGCAACCTTCAGTGCCTCCCTATTGCCAAGAGGACCAAATTCAGACCCTTCAGTTGGCACAAAAGCTTGTACCACCCACCTCATCCCAGGACGCAGCCTATTATCTTCAGCTGGGTTCCTCACTACCAGGCCAAGCCTCAGATGATTATTGTGAGCCTACTGTGTATGGGAAGGGGGGATAAGCAGTGACCCCATCAGGGCTAATAGCAGTGGGGCCTGCTGCCCAACTCCATGCCCCTTCTCCCATTCTTATCCCCAGATGTCCTTGCAGACAAAATGGAGGTGAATGGGCAGGCTGCCAGGAGCGTCAGGTGGCATCACAGCCGGGTGGACAGTCGTCCCTGATTAATGGGGTGGTGGAAACCTAGAGGGAGGTCCCTACTGGCATGCCTTGGGGTTCTGCCCTTGCTCTGGTCAAGGCAAGGAATGAGGCTCACAGGGGTTTAGCACCTCCCTACCAGGCTATGTGAAACTCTTGGTATCCAGTAGTTTATCACCAGCCATGAGGTGGCTTCTCTTAATATCTCATTCTGCAGATGCAGACACTGAGGCCAGTCGGGGTGAGGAGTGAGCTCAAGGTCACTCATCTCCGAGGTGGCAAAACTGAGCCTCAAACCCAGGGCTGTGTGACTTCAAAGCCTGTGTTTGTAACCGTAGAGCTGTGCGGCATCAGTAATGCATCTGCTGCTTCTGCCAGACGTGAGGAGGTGGGGCCCTGCCTTTCAACTTCATCTCTCTGACGGTGGTTAGCACTGCACTTTGCGTGTAGTAAGTGCTCAATAAATGCTTGTGGACTGGATGATTGGGGCAGTAAGCCGTGAGCAGGGCTCAGAAGCAGTGGAGAGGCTCCATCACTCTGCCTCCCAACCTGCACCTCCACCCCCAGGAGTTGGACAGGGGCTGTAAGGGGACTTGGAGACTCAAGGCTTGCAGGCACGGAGTGGGCTCACAGGAGGCTAGGGAGGATCCAACTTCCTGTCCAGGTCAGGGTCAGGAGGACAGCCACGCCCCCTACCGCCCCGCTGGGAGGCCAGGCTGACTAGGAAGGCTGCACTGCAAGTCAGAATCATCAGCAAAACCTGTGGGATAGAGCGGGTGAGGGTTTCCATGCAGGGTGGGGACTGCTTTCTGATCAAGCCTCTAGGCCCAAAACCTTTGGAAGGGACTCTCTGAGGGCAGTACATTCTTGCAGCGTCGGGAGCAGGAGTTCTCCCATAACCTTTTTGGGGTGGGGACCCACCTGTGGCTCTGGAAAGGTGTTGGCTCTGGCTCTGGGTCTCACGGGGAGGGGGCCATTGGTGGGCAAAACAAGCATAGTGAAAACTGAGGCTCAGAGAGGTTAAGGTCACAGAGCAGAGCTGGGTCTGTTTTATTTTTGTTTCTGTTTTAGTTGCAACAGGGGCTTGCTCTGTTTGCCGAGGCTGGAGTGCAGTGGTATGATCATAGATCACTGTAGCCTCGATCTCCTGAGCTCAAATGATCCTTCCGCCTTGGCCTCCCAAAGTGCTGAGATTACAGGCATAAGCCTTCATGCCTAGCTGGGGCTGTTTTCAAACTCCACCAACCCCTTTTCTTTTGTTCCATTCCACTCTGCACAGAACCTTCGTCTGGCTTCCCAGAGGGCCCAAGTCCTCGTCTTCCGATGTCCTGGCTGTGGAGCCTTAGAGCATGGTCTTCCTTCACTCCAGGCTTCTCGGGTCTCCCTATTGGGGACTGACCGTGGGGGGAGTGAGCCACCGTGCACCAGGGCAGCCCAGCTCCTCGGGGGGTGGCCCAGGCAGTCAAGGTGGCAGGCTTGATGGGCCAGGGCCTGGGGACTCTGCCACGGTAGACCATTGTGCCCTCACCTGGCTTGCCAGGAAAGTGGAGTGCGTGTGCTCACCCTCGCTTCTGAGGGGCCTTCCTGAGGCAGAGGCTGTCCTTGGACACCCAGTGCTGTTGAGGTAGCTGGGGACACTCACACCATGGTGGACAAAGACTTGAAGTCTCGTTTCAGCCCTGCACAAGGTGTGACCTTGGCTCCAGCACTGCTCCCTCTGGGCCTGTCTCTTTCTCAGCAGAATCTGGGACTGGCCACATCATCTCCAGGGGTTCTAGCGCTGGATGCCTGAAAGTGGACAACATGGCAGTGTGAGGGGGCTCTTTATGGTGGGGTGGTCAGAATGGCCCTCCATGTGGGGGGCTCTTTGTCTCCCCAGGGCAGTCCTTAACCACCAGCCAGCCTCCCCAGGCACCCGTGCCGGGCAGTGGGGTGTGTAAAGGCCTGGCACACATGGACAGGAGTTCCGATCTCAACCCCATCCTCATGAGCTCTGTGACCTTGGTGAGTCCCTTTTCTGTGTAGGCTTTAACTCTCATCTGGAACGCAGGATATGCATCGTCCTGACATCAGGACATTACCATGAGTAGTAAGTGAAACTCCCACTTCAGGTTCTTAGCCTGGCGTCCAGGGCATGGGAGGAGCTAATACGTGGCCTCTGCTGCTTGTGTTGTTATTGGCGGCGGTGTTTGAGATGTCCTTAGAGATGTTGGCCAAAGTTTCCAGTTCCCCACCCTCCCAAGCCCGTGGGGAAATTGTGCTTCCTGGTGGTCTTTGGGTGGGTGGGTGGGGGGGTCATGTGACCAGTTATGGCCCGTGAGGTGTGAACAGAAGTGACATGTCCCTTCTAGGCCAGAGCCTTTCATGGCCATGAGTATCCGCAGAACTCACTTTCCTCTGGTAGACCAAAGTCAAGTTGGCAACTGCTCAGTGAGAGGGAGCCTCCCTGCCACCCCGATGGATGGTAGTGTGAAGGATAAACCAACTTTTGTTCTGAGCCCTTGAGATTTGAGAGTTTTGTTACAGCAACATGGCTAGCACATCCTGACTGATTCATCATCATCATCATCATCATCATCATCATCACTCAGGCCTGTCCCCCGGCCAGGGGTCCATCCAGGAGAACAACAGCCATGGAGGAGACCCGTCAAAAAATAGAACTTTATTACCAATCTGTTTCTATAATTGTTTGACTCATTTTTTCACTCATTTGTTCACTTTCTCACCAATTTCTTTACATCATTTATTCCTTCAAAAAACACTTCTCGGCTGGGTGCAGTGGGTCACGCCTGTAATCCCAGAACTTTGGGAGCCCAAGGCAGGCAGATCACCTGAGGTCAGGAGTTTGAGACCAGCCTGGCCAACATATAGTGAAACCCCATCTCTATTAAAAAATACAAAAATTCAGTGAGCTGAGATCGTGCCATTGCACTCCAGCCTGGGCAACAAGAACGAAACTCCGTCTCAAAAAAAAAAAATATATATATCTATATATAAATGAGCCAGGTGTGGTAGTGCACACTTGTAGTCCCAGCTACTTGCAAGGCTGAGGCAGGAGAATCGCTTGAACCCAGCAGGCAGAGGTTGCAGTGAGCTGAGATTGCACCACTCTACTCTGGCCTGGGCGACAGTGCAAGACTCCCTCTCTCAAAAAACAAACAAAAAGGCTGGGCACGGTGGCTCACGCCTGTAATCCCAGCACTTTGGGAGGCTGAGGCGGGCAGATCACGAGGTCAAGAGATGGAGACTATCCTGGCCAACAAGGTGAAACCCCCTCTCTACTAAAAATACAAAAATTAGCTGGGCATGGTGGCACGTGCCTGTAGTCCCAAGGTACTCGGGAGGCTGAGGCAGGAGAATCTCCTGAACCCGAGAGGCAGAAGTTGCAGTGAGTTGAGATCGCGCCACTGCACTCCAGCCTGGCAACAGAGCGAGACTCTGTCTCAAAAAAAAAAAAGCAAAAACAAAACGCCACTTGAGCACCTGTTTCATAGGCCCTGAGGGAGCGCACAGGCCAGCAGGGAGCTGTGGATCATTCTGCAGAGCCACGGTGCTTGCCCAGAGGCCAGCAGCCCCTATGGGATACTGGGGGTGGGGCATCAGATTTGCAGAGCTGGGGCGAGGGAAGGAATGGCACTCGGGGGAGTGGGTCTGCTGGAGAAAGGCCTACAGGTAACAGGAGGCACTAGGCAATTGGGTCCGGCCAGCAGGGATGGGACCGCGTAGTGGCCAAGCTGGAGGGGGACTTTGGTCCCTGGGTCATGGGGTGTGCAGTGCTCTGCACTGAATGATGAGAGTGGTGTGCATAGGTGAAACGAGAGGCCAGCAGCTGAAGGGAGGAAGACCAGGTAGGCGGCTGGGCCAAGGATCCAGGTGGACAAGGGCTGGCGTGGGTCTGAAGAGGAAGAGCAGGGCCAGGGAAAGCCCAGGGCTGGATGGCCAGTGGTTGTAAGCCGCACCAGCAGCCCGAGGGAGCCGGGGACTGGATGGGGGTGCCCTGTGCAGTGATGGGGAAAGTTTGAGGGATCAGAGTAGAGTTGGGGCACCCGAGCGGCATTCAGGGGAGATGTCCAGGATGTAGGTTGGTGAAGGGACAGGACATTGAAGTGAGAATCACCCCTCCTGCCCATAGACAAACCATTGGTTTGAGTGTGGGGCCTGCACTGGAAGCCAGGAAGCACACATTTCTTCTCTGTATGGGCTCAGGGGAAAAAAAGAATTGAAACTCCCACAGGGGAAAAGTTCTTAAAGACTCCACCATTGGAATGCTGATCTTGTGTAACAGGAATGTTTTAATCCATGCATTCGAAACACAGTTATTGAGACCCTACTGTGAGCTGGGCTCTGCCCTAGGTGCCCATGGGTGAGCAGACAGGCAGCGATCTCTGCCCTGGTGAGCTCCTGTTTTAGTGGGAGACAGGCAGCTAATGACGACCAATCTGAGTGAGTGAAGTGTAGAGTGTCTCAGAAGATGATAGGCCGGGCTTGGGGGCATGCTCCTTAGTCCTAAGCTACTCAGGAGGCTGAGGCAGGCAGATCGCTTGAGTTCAGGAGTTCGAGGCCAGCCTGGGCTACATAGCAGAACCCCGCCTCTACAAAAAATACATAAATTAGCTGGGCATGGTGGTGTGTACTTGTATTCCCAGCTACTCAGGA
The DNA here is from genome assembly GCF_028885655.2 of Pongo abelii. Lineage (NCBI taxonomy): Eukaryota > Metazoa > Chordata > Mammalia > Primates > Hominidae > Pongo > Pongo abelii. Next base: position 18,561,103 of record NC_072004.2, on the reverse strand, counting down.
GGCTGAGGTGGGAAGATCACTTGAGCCCCGGAGTTTGAATCCAGCCTGGGTAACATAGCAAGACCTCGTCTCTGAAAATAACTAAATAATTTTAAAAGGAAGATAGATGTAGTGAGAAAAAAAGTAGAGGGGGGAAGGGGCTCAGGGATGGGGGAGATGCGTGCAGTTTTAAATTGGAGTGCCAGGAAAGGCCTCACTGAGAAGGTCACAGGTGAGCAAAGACTCGAGGGAGGTCAGTGAACTTTGCGATGTCAAAGGGAAGGGCATTGCAGGCAGAGGGAATAGCAGTGCAAAGGTCCTGAGGCAGGAACGTGTTTCCATGTTGCAGGAACAGCAGGGGAACCACTGTGGCTGGAGGGGACTGAGAGAGGGGAGAGGGTTCCTGGAAGACTGTTTGTTTGTTTGAGACAGGGTCTCACTCTGTCACCCAGGTTGGAGTACAGTGGCGTGATCTCAGCTCACTGCAACCTCTGCCTCCCAGGCTCTAGTGGTCCTCCCACCTCAGCCTCCTGAGTAGCTGGGACCACAGATGCGTGCCGCCATGCCCTACTAATTTTTTGTATTTTTGGTAGAGACGGGGTTTTGCCATGTTGCCCAGGCTGGTCTCAAACCCCTAAGCTCAGGCAATCCACCTGCCTCAGCCTCCCAAAGTGCTGGGATCATAGGTGTGAGCCACCGTGCAGGCCAGACTCTAGCTTTCATTCTGAGTGAGCTGGAGACTGCAAGAGGCAGGCTCCAAGCTGACTTAGGATCTCACAGGCTCCCTTGGGAGTTGAGGGGGCCAGACGGAGCTTGAAGGGGAATAGAAGGCTCCTGGAGGCTCTGGCAGACCTCAGAAGCTGCAGCCACATCGACCAAGCTGACCCCACCCTCCATCTCCAAGGAATGGGGGAATGGGCACCTCGGGCCTCTCAGGTCTCTGCCTCTGCCATGCTCCTCCTCCTCCCTCCTCCTGCTGCCACCCTCTGATGGTGCTTCAGCCTGTGCCATTTTTCTGGGTCCTCTCCAAGTGTATATTGACCCTGAGGTGGCAGCCGGAGGGGAGGCAGGCTCCCCTCCCCAGGAGGAGACCCCCTTGATGAACTCTGAGAGGCTGGTTGCTTAGCAAGCCCTTTTTTCTCTAACAATACTTGTGCTAATCAGCCTAGATTGAATGAAGAAGGAATTGGCTTTTGCACCTTCCTGTCCTCTCTTCTCATATATATATATACACACACACACACGTATATATGTACATTTTTTTCCCTTAGAGTCTCACTATGTTGCCCAGGCTGGATTCAAAGTCCTAAGCTCAAGCAATCCTCCCATCTCAGCTTCCTGAGTAGCTGGAACTACAGGTGTGTGCTAGAGTGCCTGGCTAGGGACTCCATTCTAGAATCATGGAATCTTAGGGGTCCCCTGGGTTGCATCTTGACTCAGTGGATGAGTGGGTTACTTTTTCGCATCCCTCCTTGTACACCTCCTGTGACTCCAGGCAGCTCACTCTCTTTCTAGCGACTGAGGGCCTCTGGACAAGGTGAGGGGCACAGAGCAGTGGCCCAGAAGTTAGAAGACTGTGGTCCCAGTCACAGGCTGGGCACCATAAGTGGACACCATAACTGACGCATCCTCCTTTTGTGCTCAAATGCTGCAGCCCATCCAGAAACAACCAAAACATTCCAGCTTCACAGCTGCCAGGGTTTGGAGTTGAACCCTGTGTCCCGGGCTCCTGCCACCCCTGCTCCAGGCACAAAGGGAACAGTTCGTCAGTCCACCACGGGCCTTTCCTACCCTCAGTTGCAGAGTGGGCCAGGACATGCCACTTTACAGATGGGAAGACTGAAGCCCAGAGAGTGGAGGGGAAGGAGAGGAGCCCATTCCAGGCTCCCAGCCTGGGATTTTTCCCATATGCTCCAGCAGCCACCTGGGGACCATCATTATGACAACAATGATGACTGATGGAGGGCCTAGTGTGCCGGGCACTGTGCTGAGAGACCCCGAGGAGGGCGTAGCATCTGTGTCCACAGGAGGCGGCTGTGAGGCTGAGAGTGCCTAGGGAGAGCAGAGCTGGAGCTGGCTGGGCTCTGGCCACGCGGCTTTGCTGTTTGGTGTTTGCTGTCTGCTGTTTGCCATATCAAGGGGGGATACTCAGGCGGGCTCCTCTCAGTCTCTCTTCTTTGGTCTCACCTCTACTCAGAAAAGCCCTTTGCCGGCCCCCAAATACTCCTACCCTGACTCTCTTCGCCACCCCTCCAGGCTCCTGAGGCCCCTGTCTGCCTCGGCCTCTCTGCTGAGTTGACCACAGTCAGTCCTGGCTGGAAGCTGACCCTCTCCACAGCTGCCCCAACATACATGTCACAGTGGGGCATTTGCAGTTCCAGCCTGGGCAGCTGCCCCCTAAGTCTCTTTCGTGCCCTGCCCTGGGTCTGCCCCCAGGCCCCTGGCCTCACTTTGGTCCTGAGCTCCCTTCTCTGGGCCAAGGAGCTGCTGGGCCTTGGGGAGGGGGAACCCCAGCACTAGGTCCAAAGTGATGTGGCAGGGCACTGTCTGCGCCGGGGCCTGGAGCTTTCCTCTGAACCTTAAGGGGCCCCCAGATCAGCTCCGTGCGGGCCTGGGGTACAGCTTCCAGAATCTTGGAAACCTGTTTTTCATGGAGCCAGATAGAATGAGCACCCGGGAGAAGGCAGTTCCAAGAGCTGGTGCTTCAGGAGGAAACCTGCACAACAGACAGGCGTGTGCACATTACTAGATGCCAGCCCTGTGGCGGCGCACCTCACGCTCATTCACAGTACACGGACATGCTCACATGCCCACCACGGGTGGTCAACCCTTGGACACCCACACTCCTCTCACACCCTCACACACACACTCTGCACCACCCGCCCAGCCCCGGCCACACACGTCAGGATTCTGAAGATCTAGAGCACACACAGACACGCACCTGGTCGCGTGCGCTTCCACACACACTTGGCACCAGGGTGGGTAAGCAGAGGTGACTCAGAAGCCTGCTTTTCACAGAGAATCAGAACCCAGAGGGGGCTTTAGCCACAAAAAAAGAGCATTTCAAGGAGAAGGGCTGCCTGCGTGCCAAGCACACGCCCCTCACCTACTCAGGACCCCTTGTGGGAGCTGAGCCACATGGAGACCCCGGGGCACTCATCCCACTCTCCAACACCCATCCCCACGTGGATATACGGCCACAGTCGCAGCTGCGGCCATGAGGAGGGGTTTTTGCTCCCTTTTAGCAGTGTTCCATCCCCCACCCCAGAGTACAGGGGGCTGCCCAGAGACCCTCCTGGCCCCGGGGGCCTGTGAGTCAGAGGCTGTCAGTGGTGGCCTTTCGGCTGTTGCTGGGGAAATGGCAGCACAGTGGCCACCAAGACTAGGACTCCCTGGGGAGGCCCTGCTGGCCCTGGCACTGGTGGCTTGGCCTCACCCAGCCCCACCTGGCAGATGTGCCCCTTGTGGCTACCAAGGACTTGCCCCCTCCTCATTTCAGAGGTGGAGAAATTGAGGTAAAAAAGTAGAGACAGCCAGGGCACCCCTCCCACAAGGACCTGCCTCATTTGAGACAGAGCCCTCCGGGAAGCCTGTGCATTCTGTAGGTGGGGACCTTTGGGGCCATTTTTTCCAGAGGCCCAGAGAGGGCCGTCATCTTGCCCAAGGTCACACAGCAAGTTCATGGCATAAGCTAGCCAGCCTCATACTCCAGAGCTCTCCTGAGGGCCCCCATGTGCCTGTGCGGGGGTGTTGATGGGGGGCGGGTGGGAGGGAGGAGGTAGGGCTGATTTGTTTCCCAGCCTCCTCCTCCTCCCCTGCTCCCTTCTCTCCCTCACACGGTTTGTTTGGAGAATGACTCACAGGAATGCAGCAAAATCCTGATGGATGGGAAGGCAGGGCCGCAGTACCCGGAAAACCTCTCCAGGGTAGGGAGGCGGGGCTGAGCCTTGGGGCCTGAGAGGCTGGTGATAGGGGAGCCCTGCGTGCAGGTGGGGCGACTGAGGCCCTGGAAGAACTCTGGTCACATCCTGGCTGGGGGTTGTCCCTCCTCGGCAGAAACACACAGGCCCTGGCTGCCGCAGCACCCCTGGGGCACCCGTCCCCCATGATTTCCATCTTTGTGTCCCCGAGGCATCTGGTGCACAGTAGATGACAAACACATGCATTTTGGCACTGAATGTGACCCAAGTCAGACCCTCCTGTGTGTGCCCTGTCCCCCAGGTCCTCCCAGCTCCCCAGAGCTGGGGGGCGGGTGCTTGCCATTCGGTCCTTTCAGAGGCGGCCAAGGGCCTACGGCCTGCTGGACACTGCCAGGGGCTGGGGAGGCTGGGATGGAGCTGGAGGGAAGTGGGAGGTGTACATGGGATGGACACCTCCTGTGTATGTTCCAAATGTGCTGGAGGCCTTGACAGGTCTTGGGACAAGGTGAGGCAAACCTTAAAGGACCTAGGATGAAGTTCCAGGCAAAGGAACAGTGGCTGTAAGGGCTCCCAGAAAGTGTAGGGACCCTGGGAAGGTCCCAGTCTTTGAATAAAGGTGGGTGGGACCTTATTGGTGGCTTGGGGCATTAGGGCCCAGATATCAGGCAGCCGCATGAGGTGAGGCCCGAGCTGTGTCCCAGGGCAAGCCCTCCTCCTGGGCACCACATCGGGGGCCTCTGAGGAGGGACAAAGCATTCAACTCCCGGGACCTGTGGGTGGGAATGTCCCCAGGCCCAGCCCTTTAGTACCTGCTGATGGCTGTCACGCGGTGTCCGGCCCTGATGACCAGATATGTGTTTTCAAGAGAAGCTGGAATTTGGATTTTTATGTGAACTCTCCTGATTCTCAAATGCTGGCTCAGTTAACAAAAGGCACAGTGTGGTTTAAACCACACATGTCCGCAGGCAGAGGACCACCGGTTTCTAATGTCTGTGCTGTGGGGCGCTTGGGTTTTTGCATTTGGTTCTTTTACATTCCTTATTTTATTGGAAACAGCCCAAATAGTCACTGAGCTGCAACTCCGTGCTAGGTGCCGGGGCTCTATCAGCGAATAAGACAACATGTGACGGAGCTGCCATTTTAGTGGGAGAAGACAGTGAATAAACATATATCAGGTGATACGTGTTAGGAAGCAAATGGAAGCAGGGCTCCAGAACAGAGAGCGGCTGCAAGGCCAAGCCCACATTTGGGTGGAAGGGGGCAGCTAGTGCAAAGGCCCTGAGGTGGGGCTATGCTAGGTGTGTTAGAGGCCTGTGTGGCTGCAGCGGGGGATGGGTGGGGAAGTGGGAGGAGGTGAGGTCAGAAGGTAGCAGAGGTCAGATGGCATAGGAGACTGTGGGCTGTGGTATAAGCTTGGTTTTAAGTCTTATGTGAGGTTGGAGCCATGGAGGATTCTTAGGGAGGGAGGGTCAGGATCAGACTTGGTTTAACAGGCTCTGTTTGGGTGTTGTAAGGGCTGAGGGGGGGCAAGGATGGGCCTAGGAGGCCCAGAAGGGGCTATTGCACTTGTCTGGCTGAGTGATGATGGGGCCTGAACAGGATGGGGGCAGTCACCAGAGGGTGACCTGAGGAAACTGTGGTCAAGCCTCTCCGTGGTGTAAACAGTAAACATGATACTGACTCTAAGGACTTGGTAGTAACATGGAAATGGTGACTGTGTATAATGCTATGTGAAAATAGGATTAGAAAATTGTACATTAAAAACACACCAGCCCAGATGCAAAAGGCTGCAGATCATATGATTCCATTCATACGAAATGCCCAGGACAGGCAAATCCAGAGAGACAGACAGGAGGTGAGCAATTGCCAGGGGCTGGGGGTGGGGAAATGGGGGGTGACTGCCTATGGGAACAGGTTTCTTTTTGGGAGGGGGATGAAAATGTTCTGAAATTAGGTAGCAGTGATAGTTGCACAACTTCATGAATATACCAAAACCCCGAGTTGTCCCCTTTAAAAGGGTGAATTTTATAGTGAGTGAATTATACCTCAAAAAAAAAATTTTTTTAAGGCACATCCAGATTTCTAACCAAAATTGGATGCACATAGAAAACATTGCAAGGAGCTGGGCATGATGATGCCTGTGGTCCCCACTATTTGGGAGGCCAAGGCAGGAGAATTACCTAAGCCCAGGAGTTCGAGACTAGAGCCTGGGTGATATAGTGAGATCCTGTCTCTAAATAATACTAATAGGCCAGCTGCAGTGGCTCATGCCTGTAATCCCAGTACTTTGGGAGGCTGAGGTGCACAGATCACCTGAGGTCAGGGGTTGGAGACCAGCCTGGCCAACATGGTGAAACCCCAACTCTACTAAAAATACAAAAATTTAGCCGGGCGTGGTGATACACGCCTGTAGTCCCAGCTACTCGAGAGGCTGAGGCAGGAGAATCGCTTGAACCCAGGAGGTGGAGGTTGCAGTGAGCTGAGATCTTGCTACTGCACTGCAGCCCCGGCAACGAGAGCAAAACTCCATGTCAAAATAAATAAATAAATAATAATTTTAAAAAGAAAAGATTGTAAGGAAATATTCACAGTAATTGTCATAGGGTGAAGAGGATTCTGGAATTTTTTTTTTTTTTTGGTCTTTTCTGTGTACTTTTCAATTTTTAAAACTTAAAAGTAGGCATTTCTCTCTAAAAACATAAAAACTTTGTGACTAGGGCCAGGGATGGGGGATCCACTTGGAGGGGCTCAGCCTCTCTCTCCAGCCCTTGTGGATCCATCCAGCTGCATGGCTTTCACGTGGGAGGCTGGGAGCAAGAGCTTGCTCTGGGCCGCGGCTCTGACCTTCTGGAATTCCATTCCTGCTCACATGGCCTTGGTCAAGTCACAGGACCAGAGATCCCAGCGGCCCTCCCCTGGAGAGTGTCCCAGCCGCCCACGATGCCTCCACCCAGAGGCTGCCCCGTTCTGCTTGCATGCCTTCAGCCGCAGGTTGCTCACCACCTCCCAAGCAGCTCCCTCCTTCCATTTCTGGGCAGCCCTGCCTGCTAGCAAGCTCTTCCTTATATGGAGGTGAAATCTGTCTTCCTGTTGCTTCCTCAGCTCCCTCTCTGAACCCCAGTTTCTGGGTCTGCAGAAGGGGGCTCCCAGGCCTCTCCCTGCCTACCTTGGCCACTGGGAGGTTCTGAAGAGACTGGAGGACCAGCAGCCCAGAGCCTGTGTCGGTGGTCATTCAGCTCTCGGGACAAAGCGTGGGTGGGCCTGTGCCCTGGTGGCACAACCAAGTAGGATTTCCACATTCAGTGTCTAGGCCATCGCTGTGAGATTGGAATTTGATACTAATCCTGGAGATTGAAAACTCAAACCTCTCCATAGGCCAAGAGGGAATGATAATCATCAGTGCTAACATTTACGGAGGGCTTGTGGCGTGGCCAACTCTGAGTGACGTTCATGCACTCATTTCTATTTATCACCAGCAAATCCCGGGCCCTGCTGTTCTTCCCCATTTTAAAGGTGAAAAACCTGAGGCTCAGAAACGTAATGGGAAGCAGCTGGGTGCGAGCCTCCTGGCACACATTGTGGGAGTGCTGTGGGTCGAATAAGGAAGCTGAGCAGCAGGCAGCCTCTCCCCTGCAGAAGGGCACAGAAGCAGGACTGGAAGGAAATCCTGGTTGTGGGCTGAGCTCGGGTCATCCACTTGTCGTGGTGGGTGAAGGGTCTGGTCCGCAGATCTGCTCTCCAAGCTGCCTCATTGCAGGTGCTGACTTTGGGAGGATTCTCCTTGTCTTGGCCTAGGAGCTTTCTTGCTCAGCTTGGGGAGAGAGGTAGTAATGTCGCCTTCCACCTCATGGACTTCCCAGTTTAGAATGCTGCTTCCCATCCCACCCACATCACCCTCTGTTAGGTAAGCAGGAGCAGAAACGCAATCCTTCATCTCAGCTCTGGAAACTGGGGTTCAGAGAGGGTGTAGAACTGCCCAGGGTCACACAGCCAGGACAGGCCCAAGCCAGGAATTGCACTGGGGGTGAGCAGGGGATGCCTTTCCTGGCTTAAGGTATGTGGGAGGCCAAGAGCCATCATTTTACCCAGTCCTCTCCTGGAGAGCCAGGGGACATCTGAAGCCAGGGGCTCTGCCTGTTTCCTCTGCACTGTCCCTGTGCTGGGCTGCTCTGAGCTGGGCGCTGGTGTGGAAGGTAAATAAGCAGCCCCATGGCAAGCTGTGAGACCAGGCAGTGGTTTGGGCTCCACCCAGGCCCATGCCTCTCTCTTCTGTTTGCAGAGCCTCAGTGTCTGCATCTCTCAAATGGGCTAAGGACACTCACCTCAGAGGATGGCTGAGGGGATTCCATGTGGGGTGCTTGGCAGAGTTAGCTCCAGCTCTGCATGCCACCCCCTCCCATGGTGCACCCACCTGGGTTCCACCAGGGCATTCTGGGATGACATCAGACTGGGAGGGGAAGTGCGAGGAGTGGTGTGGTCATTGGAGTCTTTCCTCTGCCTCCCCCAGCCCCTTCCATTCGCATGGTAGAAATTCAGATAGCACAGCAGCGAGTGTCCCTCCCGCTCCTGACCTTCCAGCAGTTTCTTCTCCATCCTTCCAGGAGTGATCTCCACAGATTCAGATGCCCCCCGGAAAGGGCTTTCCATTCAAAGTTTCCCCTGGACTCATTCTGGCCCCAGAGAGGCTGTGCCTGATCCGATCCTCGCCCCTTTGTGGGTGTGAACTTGGAGGCTGTGAGAGGGCCAGGTTGCCCCTGGGAATCCTACATATTCTGTTCCACATCCTCCTCCTGTTGTCTGTTCCGTGCCCTCCTATGTCTGGAGTGGAGGGGTGCTGGAAGGCTGTGCAACACACTGTTACCCATTTTGCAGATGACAAACTATGGCGGGGGGAATGGGTTTCCCTTAGCAGAGAGGGAATTGTCCAAGTCATGCCAAAGACTTAAGGGCATGTCATAGCCAGCTTGAGTCCAGGCAGGAGCTGCAGCCACCAGGCGGGACAAAGTCAGGGGACTTGAGAGGTCTTCACCCAACTGGGGCCAGGAGAAGGCCTGGAGGCAGCATCCCTGCTGCCATCAAGTCCAGGGAGGGCAGAAGCCCATGGAGCTCTGAGCTGAGTTAGGAAGTGGCTGCAGGGGTCACTTGTGGAGTGGTTAAGCCACCCAGAGATACCCATGAGCCCTGGGGCCAGGGAACAAAAGATGTGTGAAGGCAGGTGACTGACTTGGGTATGTGTGGACTTCTACATAGAGAAATCTCTGTGTTCTTGCATGTGCACGTGTTATTTATATGTATACATGGGTATATGTGTATACATCTCTGCATGTAGCTGTGTGTGCGTGTCTATATGATTGCATGAGTGTGTGTACACACAGGTGTGTGTGCCCATGTTTCTGGATGTGTGTGCCCAGCCTGAGGGGGGGACAGGGTTCTGTACGTGTGTGTGCACACGTGTCTGTGTGCGTGTGTGTGTGGTTTTGTGTCTATTCATGTGTGTGGTGCCTGTGTGTCTGAGTGCACATTGTATGGAGGGTCTGGGGGCTGCATATGAGGTAACTGTGTGATTCTGTCTGACTCTGGGTGTGTTTTGTGTTGGGTGTGTCTACGTGTGTGTCTAGCCCACACACGCTGGCCCGGGGCAGGATGGAGGGGCCTCCTGTGTGGTGCTGCTGGACTCTGCTGTGGTCACCACGGCCCCGTGGGCTTAGCGTGGGGCACTGGTGGGGCTGATGTTGCCACTTACCTCAGGGTGGGATGGCATGGTGCGGGCCCCTCCCGATGTCCCTGGGTGGCCTGGTGGAATGTGCCCACGGGATGCCCACCACCGGGGGGCCCCACCAGCATCGGGGCTGAGGCTCAGGCTGTGTAAGGCTCAGAGGTCCATCTATAGCAGTGGCTAGATGTCTGTGGCTGGGGCCTGTGCCTGAGGTCAGAAGTCCATTTGTGGAAGAGGCTGGGAGTCAGTCTGTTGCTGGGATTGGGGAGGGATCACAGCGACCAGGGTCAAGAGTCAGCATGTGGCTGCTGCCATGGCTAAGGGTCAGTCTGTGGCTGCAGTTGCAGATCAGTCTGTATGGCACAGAAGACAGGTTAGGCCTCAGCCACACCACTGTCCCCAGCCCCTTGGTGGCTTCCTGGCCCAGGGGTAAGTTTGAGCCCTGGGAACAAGGGGCAGGGGCAAGAAAGCGCCTGTGGGTCCTGCTACCAAGCAGGCCTGGGCCCAGCTGTTCCCATGGCCATGGCAGAGAACCCCAGTCAGCCCAGTGTGTCCAGAGTGTGTGGCTTGATTGTAGCCAGGAACCAAGGGTGCCCAGGACTGTGCCAGGGTGAGCAGGGCAGTGCTTCCCAAGTGAGACTGAGAGAAGACCCTTGCCTGCCTCTCAGTGCCTTTCCTCAGGCACCCTCTGACGCCTAGCCCTGTGGCTCTATAACCCTCCTTCTCTCTCCTCCTACCCTTCTTTCCCCTCTCCTTCATCTGCTGTCATCCTCCCCACCCCCCAATCTGTCTTCTTTTGCAGCTGTCCAGTCCTCTCTTTCCCCCAGCCAGCCTCCTGCCCCCCACCTGGGCCCTCTGAACCCCAGGGCCTTGCCTCTTTTAAGTTCAGCAGCTTTGACTTCACTCAGACGCTGGCGCTGAGGAAGGAAGATGAATACGCATAGTCTGGACGCCCCAGGAGAAGGAGGCTGCATGGAGGCCCAGTCACAGGACTGCAGGCGGGGGCCGTCTTCCTGGAGCCCATGTCCAGTGAAAGGTCCACAGCGGGGGTCAAGGGGGGCTTAGACTCGGATTCTGCCCTGTTTGAGCCTGAAGCTGCACTGACCTCATGGGGTGGCCTCCTGCAGTCAAGTAGGGAAGGATGGACAGACACACAGATGACAGGGAAAACTACAGACAGAAGAGATCAAAGGTCATTCAGATCAAAGGCAGGCAGAAGACGCCTCGGTCTTGGCCCAGCACCAGCATTCCTGTGCAGACCCCAGCCCAAGGCAGAGACTGAGATGTACTCCCTCTCGCCCCCTTCCCGTGGTGGGGAGGTGGCCACCAAGGCAAGCCTTCTGCCGCCACTCCAGCCAGAACCTGCATGGGTCGGGGTGGGTGGGCCAGATCAGCCTCCATCCTGGAATCGGGAGTGGGGACACTGAGGGGACATTCAAATGTTTGGAACATTTGAAAATGTTCCAAAAATGTAAGAGAACTTGGATCTCTATACTCCCGATGCTCTCCACCCCCATCAGCTAAAATATCAAGCTCTTTGCTTTCAAAGAAAAGCATTTTCTCGAGTGTTTTGCTCTCAGTTTCACATGGTAGCCCCAGCTTGCTCAGGAAGTGCTTGGCATTAGAGGGTTTTGATGGGGAGAAAAGGGAACAGGGCTGTAGTTGTTGAAGGACCATGCCAGCCCCACACGGGCAGGGATGCCTGTTCTGTTCCCTGCTGTCCCACAGTGCCCTGAACAACGCCTGGAACATGGTGGGTTCCATAAACGTATACCAAAGGAGATATTTGTGGGCAGTTGGTCTGGGAGACAAAACCGGATCCATGGGGGCAGGAGGGCTGGCAGCTGCAGACCTGGGTCAACATGCTCATAAAAAGGGGATATTAAGGCTGGGAAACTGGGAAGGTGACTGGGGTAGATGACCCCCTGCTGACTCAGACAGGGCACAGCTCCTGGTACAGTCATTAAAAATGGGGCCTCTTCAGCAGTTTTCTAAGCTACCACATTGGCATGAAGGGCATTAATGTGTTGGAGCAGGCACAGTGGAGGCTGAGGAGGGGCAGGATTCCTTCCTGAGGCATTTGCTCTCCCACCAGCCCCACTAGCATGAATGGCAGATCCCAGCAGCTGCATCCATCCTTGCAAGTTGCTCAGGCAAGATACATCAGCGAATCCTGCTAACCCTGCCTTCATAATAAATCCAAAATCTGACCCCTTCTCATCAGCCCCACCCTGGCCAGGCCTCATCATTGCCCACCTGGACTAGTGCAGGATGCAGGCTTCTGTGCTCCTGCCCTGGCCCCACATCTGCCCTCTTCACAGGGAGAAACTGTGACCACCCAAGGGAGAGCATGTCCCATCCCTGCTCAAAACACTGCAGAAGCGCCTCATCTCGTTCAGTCTAAGAGCCAAAGTCCCTACAATGGTGTGTGTGCAAGCCCCTGTAGGTGTGGCCCCCCATCCTCTCTGCCTACATCTCTTTCCGCTCACTCCCCTCAAGCCACACTAGCCTCTTGGCCATTCCTCGAAAATCCCAGGCTGGCTGCTGCCTCAGGGCCTTTGCACTTGTTCTTCCTTCTGCCTGCACAGCTTTGCCCCCAGACAGCTGCATGCCTCACTACCTTCGTGTGTCAAGCGTGTTCTCAAATGCTCTTAAGTATGAGCTCTGACCACTCAGTGTAGAAAAACAGCCCCTGCAGATGCTCCCAGCCCACTTCCTTGGCTTTATTTATTTTTCCATAGCACGCTTCACCTAAGGTAACATACTACATCATTTACTTATTCATTCTGTTTCTTGTCTGTCAAGACTAGAATGAAAGCTTTGTCTCATTCCTTGCTCTGAATCCTCAACACATAGAATGGAGCCTGGCATCTAGTAGGTGCTCAGTAAATATGTACCAAGCCAATGGATGCATACTTCTGCCACCTTCAAGTTACGTGACTGGGAGCAAGTGCATTTCCTGGACCTCAGTGATCCAGTCTCTGAAATGAGGCTGACTGATGGGGCGGGGGGAGATACATAGAGATTTGAAGTTGCTGCCCCACTACTCAATAAACATGTGGAATAGATGTTAAAACCTGGCCCACATCTGACCTCAGGCCTGCAGGCTTCCAGCGTGAGGCTTACCAGACCAGGGCTGAGCTTGAATGTGACTTCTGGGTCTTAGTGTACCAGCCTGGCCTGATGGGCCTCCCCGTCCCTTGTTTCCGCCTGGGTGTCCCTGGTGGCCTGTCAGCGAGCCTTGTCCTTGGCTGGCTCCATTGCCTGCATTCCCTAGGACCCTGCTTAGAGTCCCCAGCCCTCTACCCACCCTGCCTCTCTGGTCAACAGCTCCTGTTTACTATTTAGCTCTGGAATGGCGTCTGGACACACACTTGCATGAAAGCAGCTATTGAGATAGTGCTTGGCAAACAAAAGGGCTGACCTGTCCAGACCTAGGTTCTCCAGAACACAGCCTCACCTCACCAGGAATGACTGGGCCCTTTAAAACCTGTCAGCACCCCTACCATCCCAGCGAGGAGGGAGGATCCTGATTCCCCTGGGGCAGACTCTTAGTGAAAGGTGAAATCAGAACCTAGGGAGCAGGAAGCCTGCCAGCCAGGGAGGCTCCTCTGCTGGTGTTCCAGCAACATTTGTGGGTGCTGGGTGCTGGTTGCTGGCACCATGATCCCATGGAATCCTGCCAGTAGGGTCTGATGGAGTAAGCAAGGCTTTGGGGTCCATGCACACTTAGGTTTGAATTGTGAGGTTGCCACTCCATTCTGCTGCACTGCCACACGCCATGCACTGTGCTTGGTGGAGGTGAGCAAGGAATCTTGAAATTGAGAGTCAGATGGGATCCGATTGTGTTGCTGTGGTCTTGGCAAGTTCTTTGCAGGCTCTCAGCCTGGGTTTCTCCTCTAGGGGATGGTCAGATCCTGACCTTGGGGTACTGTCTTGTGACTCTCCATGATACCACTTGTGGAAGGGCCCTGGCCAGGTCAGGGTTTCCATCACCCTCTGGCAGATGTGAATGGCAGCCCTGCTGAATCAAGACCCCTCCGTACCACTGCCCCAGGAGCTCCAGGGAGTCCCCAGGGAGCCCGGGAACAAGAGAGGCCCCTGGAACAAATGACAGGCTCTGCCCTTTTTTGAGACAAGCCACCCACTACCATCCCATCCCTCTATACCCATCCCCAGAATCTGGAACCTGTGAAGGGTACTCACTGAGCGACCTGGAATCTGTGAAGGGTACTCACTGAGCGACCTCAGGTGAGTCTTCGGACATGTCCTGGCCCTGATGTTCTCCATCCTCCACCCCACCCCCATTTTATCCAGGGGAACTGTTGGCTCAAAGAAGAGAAAACTTGGGCTTGGTCAGGCTCATGGGAGGAGGGCTTGGTTTAACTTCATTCTTCCATGTATTCACTCACTCATTCATTGAACAAGTGCTTATGGAATGTACACAAGGAACCATTCCAAATACGGAAGATACACCAAGGAACAAACAGACAAAAATACCTACCAGATAACATAAATATGTAAATTACGTGGTATATTAGAAGGTGGGGAACAGCATTCCAGGCAGATGGATCAACAAGTGCAAAGGTCCTAAGGTGAGAGTGTGCCTGCTGAATTCAGGAACTGCAAGGGGCAATGTGGTGAGTGGGGCAACAGGCTGGGACTGAGGGCAGGAGTTGGTGGGGACCTGATTGTGTCGGCTGTCATCAGCCACCTGGGGGACTTTTCTCCTCCTCATCACTCAAACTGAGGAGGGGAGGGAAGACATTCCAGCCAGGTTGGTGATCCCCAGTGGGCATTTGAGTTTTTCCATTGCCACCTTAATGGTATACACAATGCACATCTCCTGGTTCACCCAGCAGCCTCAGGGTTGAGCGACCCTGGTCCCCAAGACAGATATTGAAGACAGAGACTAAACAGCCTGACATTTTAAATACGGGGAGCCCAGAGTGGGGTGGGGCTGCCCAGGACCTTAGGGATTCATTTCTGGTAGGGAGGGCTGCTACCAGGCTTCAGGGAATGCCAGAAAAAAGGTGCCCGAGGCCCACCTGGCATGTAATGATGGGCAGGGTTGGGTGTAGGATGTATAGAGACTTTAGTATGGGCAGGGTGGGGGTTTAGTAGGTGGAGAGGGGAGATTGGGATGTCACTGAGCAGCAAAACCCAAGTGTGACAGGTGGTCGGTGTGCTCCTGCCAGAGCAGAGGGGCCTGAGTAGGAGGAAGTGGAGGTGGAGGCCGAGAAGAATGAGACAGACTCACTGGCCAGCTGGAGAAAGTGGTGGGACGAGCCAGGGCTGACACATCTGTGTGACCCCTGGTGCAGTAAATCCGGTAGATGGATGGATAGAAAGGTGGGTGGATGCAGTGACGGATGGATGGATGAATGAATGAATGCGTGGGCGGTGAGCGGCCGGGAGAGGGGCGGGCCAGCTGAGCGCTCAATCACAGCCCCCGGGCTCGGCGCCGCCAGCCGCACTCAGAACCCCCCTCACCGCGGCCCTGCCCTGGGGCGCGTAATTACGTGCCCCCAGGGCTCTGGAGCGGCTGCTGGGACTACAGCGAAGAGGGGCCCGCGCCACCTCTGCCAGGCTCCAGGCGCCGGCCCTTGAGCGCGCTCCCCTCGGCCGCCGGGAAACCTAGAGGCGCGGTTTGGCCCCAGGGTCCCCGGTCCCGCTCTTCTTTGTCTCGGCCTAGTTCTCGGCTGCCTCCGGGCCGCGACCCACCTCTCCTGGCGGTCCTTGCCGCGTGCTTCTGTGCTGCCCCAGAATCATCGAGTCTCAGTTCTCGCTGCCTTCCCGGCCAGTAGGCGTCTCCCCCAGCTGGGTAGGGTCCCCCAAACCCTGTGCTTCTAGGACCGCGGGGCCGGCAAGTGGCAGGATCTCCAAGCTGCGTCTCTGATGCGGCGAGGGGAGGCGCGCGATGAAGGCCCCCCTCTTCTCCGCCTTCTCTCTACGCCCCACCGCTACTACACGTCGCGCTGCGCCGCGACCCCGGCGCTGCCTGTTCGCGCCTTAAGCGGCTCTTCTGCCGCGGTGCAATCCCCGACGCCAGGAGGACTAACCCCCACCCGCCAGGCCTCAGACCCCACGCAGATCCAGCCACACACGCAACTGCCTGCAGATACCCACCACAGCCCTTTTCGTTAACCCAAAGCCCCGCACAGGCGCACTGCCCCTACATGCGCAGCCCCACGGCCCCACACACCCACAAGCCCACTCGCAAACAGGCCCACATGGCCACACAACTGCCTTCCGGACACTCAGCCCCACGCAGGCACAATCCCATATACACACAACCGCACACAGGCGCAATCCCACCCACGCAGTACCTCACGGAGTCACACAACCCCCCTATAAACAATCGCACAGACACAACCC
The DNA here is from genome assembly GCF_028885655.2 of Pongo abelii. Lineage (NCBI taxonomy): Eukaryota > Metazoa > Chordata > Mammalia > Primates > Hominidae > Pongo > Pongo abelii. The sequence goes on along the minus strand of NC_072004.2, from coordinate 18,545,110 downwards.
CACGCAGCGCCGCATCATTCAGTCAAGCTGAGACCCAGAAACACATTCACTAGCTTGTATCCAGACACCCCCCAAGCCCCGTGACATTCACTCGTAGGACAGACCAGAAATATACAGCCACATTGATACACACACGGACCTAAACGCACAGCCAAGACCTCACCCGCAGGCTCGTAAGTCACTGGAAAAATATTAAAGCGTTCCCTCCCTCCCCTCCTCTATCTTTGATATACACACGCCCGCGCGCGCGCGCACACTCTTACACTCACACCCCCCGTCCCTAAGCGCGTCGGAGCCTCGCCGCCGGTGACCCCGAGGCCCCGCGGTGAGAGCCAAGGGAGCGTCTCCCCGGCGCCCCCTCCTCCCGCTCCCTTTCCGAGCTCATCACTCGCTCCCCCGCCCGCCTCCTCCTTCCCTGCCCCCTCCTCCTCCTCCCTTCCCCCGCGTCTGGGGCGCGGGCTGCGCGCAGCCAAGCCCCCTCGTCGCGCGCCCCTCCCCGCGCGCGCCCCGCGCCAGCACCGCGCTTACCGAGTGGATGCGGCCACGGGGCCGTCTCTAATTACCTCCTGTCCCCCGGCAGCCTGTGAATAATGGCTACTGAGGGCGCTCGCAGGGGCTGCTAAGAAGGAAACGCGGGGCGCGAGAGGCGCGGGGCGCGAGAGGCGCGGCGCGCGCGGGAGCGCGAGGGAAAGGAGCGAGCCTGGGGCCGCTGCGAGCGGCTGGCGAGAGAAAGGGATCGTGCGAGCGCTCACATTTGTTTCTCCCAAGGATCTCGTCTGGCCACCGCGTTCTGGAAGAGGCGAGAGGCAGAGCGTGCGCGAGAGGAGGAGAGAGACGGCAGGGGAAAGGGAAACGGCGAGACGCGCAGCGCCGGCGCCCGGGAGACCCAGGAGGAGCCCGCAGGTATTGTTGGCGGCGGAGCTTTGTGTCTTCGGCGGGCCGCTGTGGGCGCCAGGGCTCCCCGAGCCCCCGGCCCGCCGCCGCGCGCAGACCTGCCCCGAGCCCGGGGCTGCAGGCTGGGGTCGCCGCCGGCCGCGGACACCCCTCCCGCGGCGCCAGGATCTTGGCTGGAGTTGCGGATTTGCCTGTTAGGGGGTTTTCCACGCTGGTTGAGGGAATCGGTCTCAGAAGAAGGAATTTCTTTCTTTCCTTTTTTTTTTTTTTTTTTTTTTGGCTGCTTTTGGCCGCAGTTTGGTTGTGCTGGGGATTCCCCCCTCCCCTTTCCTCCACAAAGCATTGGTGAGCGGTCTTGACGACTGTGGTATTGGCGGAAGGCATGGGGCTGAGATGGCGGGGCTGGTGGCCGTGGATGGGGAGGCGAGAGATGCCAGAGAAGGAAGGAGTTTTGTTCAAGTTCGCAATCTGCGCCCCGAAGCTGGTCGGACCGGGGAGGGCGATCCTGCTCCGGGCAACCGGTGGGAAACTTCCCGGGAGCGCGGCCTCCCTGGGGACTCGGCGCCCCTGACGCCTCCGGGCGCTTCCTCGGGCCGCTGCGGCCCCTCCTCGCCGCCCGCCAGCGCTTAAGGTCGCGCTCTCCCCACCCCCGCCTTCCTCCCTTCGCCGGCGGCTTCCGGATCTGGACAGAGCTGCAGGAGCGGCTTCAAACACTTCCCCTGGAGACCCCTCCCCACTCCTCGCACGAGAGCCTGCCCAGTGGCCCCCCTGCCCTGCGCCCCAGTCTCACGCGCGGTCGAGTGGCCAGGCTGACAATGAAATCTCGCACCTCTGCCGTGGGGGAGTGGGGTGGGGAGGAGGTCCCTCCTGGGGTTGCTGACCCTGGGCCTCGGGCAGGGGGAGGGGGCTCCTGGGGGAGGGGCTTGTTTTGGTTAGAGACGTCGACTTGGGATGGCGCTGGGGCAGGGAGGGGGCTGGGGGGTGGGCGCGGCGAAGGCGGCGGGCTTGGGTTCGCGGCCAGGGGTCGTGGATGGCAGCCCCTCTTGGGTTTGGTGATTGGCTGGTGACTTCAGGCACGTCGAGGGCCCCTCCAACCTCAGCCTCCTCCCCTCTGGTACAATGCGGGCTGAAAGAGGTGATCCCGAGGGTGCTGTGCTTGTGTGACGAAGTGTTTGTCTCCTGCGATCCTCAGCAGACGCTGCTCCGGTGACCCGGAGATCCGGACGCCTCGCCCCCTCCCTCAGGGCCGGGAGGAGGGGAGGATGAAGGAGGAGGAGAGTGGTGGGAACTTCTCCTTTCCCATTGAGGCCATGGGAAGGGAATGCTAGCCCAGAAAATTTCTGGGGACCGCAGTTCTGAGGCGGGGACTCAATCCAAGGGGGGACCACTGGGGTCAGAGGCTTCCCGGCACGCAGAAGCCCCCAGATTCTTTTGCTCCATCAGGGGATGCAGAGGAAGGGGAGAGGTGGAAGAGCGAAGGGCTAGCTGGACTGGCGTTGGGGGAGTGGAGAGCCCGTGGAAATCAGCCTTAATTGGATTCCCAGGCAAGCAGGCAGGCTATCAAGGTGCCCCCTCCCCTTTTTCTTCCTGGGGTAGAGAGCCAGGTCCAGAGACACGAAGCTGGCAACCCAGGCAGGGGAAGGCAATTCCTCTCTCTACTTAAAAAGAGAATTCCTGGGGGAGAGGGGAGGCACCTTTTGAGAGGGAGGGGGGCAGCTAGACTGTGTTCAGACTGTTCTGTCTCTTGGTCCAGGAATAGAAAGAGTTAACCCTCCCCCAGAAATTTGTCAGCCCCCACACAGCAGGGAAACATTGTTGGACCCTCTGACATGCTAACAGCATGACACTGGCTGACTGAAGCTAGCAGATTCTAGACCCTGGACTACCCCTTCAAAGCCCGACAGGACTTGGCTGGGTGGTGCCTTGTTCAGGGACCTTGTGGGAGTCGGAAATCAGAGCCCAGAGAGGGTCAGGCAGCAAGGCAGTGGCCTTGTGGCCCGGAGGGAAGAGGGGTTACAAGCCAGGGCCATCGGAAACTGGAAGGGAAGTCGCCATGGGTCTGGGGTAGAGGGAAGGGAGAGGCCCTTCTACCCTTTGCCCAGGCTCCTGAGCAGGCCTTTGCCCTGCTCCCCACCCTTCCCACACATCCACTCGGCTGCAGGCCTGGCCATTAAGGGTGGGTATCTGACCCATAGGTTGGACCATGAGACCCTAGTGGGTGAGGGAGGCCTGGGTGAGGCTCTGGGAGGCAGGACTGAAACCAGCAGGGATTCACTGCTGCTCATGCCCCATGGCACAACCCCCTTATTTGTGGGGCTGCCTTCCCTTCCCCAGACCTCGAGTTTCTGTTTTCAAGAACCTTTTTCTTCCTATCTTCCTTAGAGCCCCCAGGGCCTAGCACACAGCAGACACTCACAGTGTCCTGTATTTGTCCAGCTAAACAGAGTGAATGAATCAGTGATGAATGAATGAAAAGGGAAAGTTTCTCAATTGGAAGCATCTAGCCTTTGTGGTTTTTTTTAAACCTTTTTGAAATATATATTGTAAAATAGCGTTCACAGAAAAGCTGAAAAAAAAAAAAAAAAGAAAAAGAAGGTTATTGACAGTCTTAGAGGGCTCTGACAATGTTAGTATTTTGATGTAGTTCTTCCCAGTCCTTTTCGACTCGGTGGTTGGTTTGTTTTTTAAAGACTTTGTCGTCATTCTCTATATTCAGATGTATATCCTGCTTGCTTTGCCGGCATAATGTGAGCCTTTTCCTGTTTTGTAACCAATGCTTCATAAACACCATGGTTAATGTCTTCAGGCTTTTCCAATCAAGTGGATGTACCATAATTTACTTAATATTCCCCTTTTGTCCAACATTCTGGATGTTCCTGATGAATGATGTAGTGGATATATTTTATATAGAGAGCTTTTCTTGATATTTAAAATGATTTGCTCAAAATGCCGCTGCTGATGCCGAAGGCTCCGACTGCCTGCAGTGGGAGAAACGGCTTCTCTAGTTTTCCCTGGATAAATGGGACACTTTTTCCTTCCCCACAATCTAGAACCTTCCATCAGAGCCGAAAAGAGCCTTGGCAATGAATCACCTATCTGACCTCCCTCCTTTGACAGAAGAAGAAGCCAGAGCCCAGAGAGGGGAAGCGAGTCCCAAGGTCACACAGCAGTTGCTGGGCTATGCAGCAGCGAAGACCCAGCTACTGATTTGCCATGTTGGTTTTCGCATCTGAAAAGATTCCTGAGGTCTTTAAGGCCGACCCTCCCCATTTCACAGACGGGGGTACTGAGACCCCAAGCTTACCCCTGGTGCCACCAGCTGGAGCCCCAGACAGGCGTCTCGGCCCTCCTGGGCCACCCCCGACTGGGTGTGTTCACAGGATCTGGCAACTACAGGCTCCCTGTTGCCCACCCCACCTACCCACCACAGCTCCCCTTCCTCTTTGCCATCCCATTCTCCAGACAAAAAGCTGAGGATCCAAAGCAGATGCAGTGAGGGGGTGGGACTGTAGGTCTCTGGGGACCCTAGTGGTTGCGTCCCTGCCCCATGCCTCAGTTTACTTGTCAGAGACCTAACGTTGGATCTGTTCAGGAGCAGAGGCAGGTGTTGGCACAGATATGAGGTGTGAAGGAGTGGTGTGGGGGATGGGGTGCACCTTGAAATCTCTCTCTGGCCCGAGATTCACCCCAGGAGACCCCCTGGGGAGAAGGGAAGGAGAAAGAGGGGGAAGAAGGAGTGGAAGCACCAGGAGACCCCCTGGGGAGAAGGGAAGGAGAGAGGGGGAAGAAGGAGTGGAAGCACCAGGAGACCCCCTGGGGAGAAGGGAAGGAGAGAGGGGGGAAGAAGGAGTGGAAGCACCAGGAGACCCCCTGGGGAGAAGGGAAGGAGAGAGGGGGAAGAAGGAGTGGAAGCACCAGGAGACCCCCTGGGGAGAAGGGAAGGAGAGAGGGGGAAGAAGGAGTGGAAGCACCAGGAGACCCCCTGGGGAGAAGGGAAGGAGAGAGGGGGAAGAAGGAGTGGAAGCACCAGGAGACCCCCTGGGGAGAAGGGAAGGAGAGAGAGGGAAGAAGGAGTGGAAGCACCAGGAGACCCCCTGGGGAGAAGGGAAGGAGAGAGAGGGGGAAGAAGGAGTGGAAGCACCAGGAGACCCCCTGGGGAGAAGGGAAGGAGAGAGAGGGAAGAAGGAGTGGAAGCAGAGACAGTAGGAGAGAAAGCAAGGGATTAGAAAAGTGGGAAGGGAGTTGTAAGGAAGAAAATGGGGGGAGGATAAACGAGGAAAAGAGAAAAAAGATGTAAGTGAAATGAAGAAAAAGAGAGAAAGCCCCCTCATCTTCTTGAGGGTCTCAGGGGGCACCCGGGGAAGTGGCTGGGTGGCATTTCTCCCAGTGGGGGTGTCTAGCTGGCCATCTGGGTGGGCTGTGCAGGGCCTGGTGGAACAGCTGTTTGGGGGCCAGAGGTGGGAAGCTCTGGCCATGTGGGTGTCAAGGAGGCAAGGCCTAGGGGTGGTGACTTCTCTATTTCAGTAGGTCCCTCATGGGGCAGGTGGCAGGGCACCCCAGGGGAGAGGCTTAGGGGTGCTTGTGGGGGACAGGGTAATTGTGGCTCTGATTCCCCATCAGAGGACAGGGACTTTCTGCCCCCTTCCCTGCAGCACACCAACCATCCAGGTTGAGAGAAACCTGCTGTGAGTGTGAGCATTTGGACATTTCTGCGGTGTGTCTCTGTGCTTGGATGTGCCCCCATGGACATGTGCATCTGTGTGTGCACGTCTGTTTGTGCATGTCTGTGTGTGTGGTGTGCCTGTGCCCAGGGTACCCAGGGTGCCTCTCTTTTTGTGGTGTGTTTGTGTATGTGTGCACATTTGTGTGCCTCCGATCCTGCTTGTGTATTTCTTAAGGGGTTTGTGTGCCTTCCAGCTTGGGCATGTGTTGTGCATGCGTGCCTCTGTGTGTGTGTGTGTCCGTCCCTGTGTGTGTCCCCTCTGTGGTGTCAGTCTCTGATCCTATTTGTGCATTTCTGGGGATAAGGGAGGGTGCCCCCAAGCTCAGTCGTGTGTGTGCGCACGCGTGCATGTGTGTGCATGTCTGTGTATGAGCACACTGTTTCCTCCTAATGGCCCCAGGAGGGATCCAGGCATCAGGCTTTTGTGCTGCTTCAAGGTTGTGGCTGGGTGGGCAAAGTGGGGGAAGGCCTTCGACAGGGAGGGGTGGGGTTGAGGGAGGCAAAAGAAAATCTTAAAAGACCGTCTTCCCTCTGGTCTCCAAGGAGATCAGGCTGTGAAATGATCCGCACGTTAATTAAAAACGATTATATCCTGATTGAGCCATTCCTGCTCACATCCCCCAGCCAGGGAGAGGAAGAGGCTGAGAGCAGAGGATGCAAAATGGGGTAGGGTCCAATGGCAGGGCACAGCCAGGTGGAGCCACAGCCCACGGAGGGGAGCACAGGCTGGGGGAGTCAAGTGGGAAGGTGTTTAGGGGCACGTGCCCAAGTCTGATTGGAGCTTCTCCTTTGAATTTTAGGGACTCTTCCGGTGGTGGTCTCTGAGATCCCGGGAGTGGGTGGCAGCCACCCAGCCCCATGGATCTCCACTCATATGCCAGGCACTGAGCTTGTTGTTTGCACAGATCCTGCAAGTCAGCGCTTGTGGTTCCAGTTTTACAGAGAAGTGACGTGCTTGAGGTCATGCAGCCAGGAGTTGGGAACCCCAGATTGGACCCAGTCCTCTGACCCCAAGGCGCAGATGCCCTTCATAGCTCCTAGCTGCCCCCAGATTCCCACCATGAGCCCCTACCTCTGCAGGACCCCTGGGATGCTGGGGCCTACCATGACAAGACCTTCTCCATGGCACCCCTGAGGTGGTTCCTTTCTGAGGTCCGAGCAGCACAGGGCTGGGGAGCTGCGATGTCCATTCACGTGGGGAGCTGGATGACTCACTAGCCTGGAGCAGCCCTGGGCTGACTCAGGTCACCTCTGCCAACCTGGGCAAGGCCTGCCTCTCCCCACCTCGCTCCTCCCCAACACCGGCTCATGGTTCCGCAGCAGACCAGCCACAGGTGCCCCGTGAGGCTCAAGACACTGTATCCACACTGCTGGGTACCTGTGCCACGTCTTTTCTGGAAGGAGTCTGGGCCTGGTCACGATGGGCCTTGCCTGGTTATCTGTCTGCTGTAAGCCTTGTAAGGACTACGGTGGTAGAAAGGAGTAGTAGTAACAATAAACCAGGCGACCCTCCACCTCCACCCCAGCATCAGGTGTTGCGGGGTTCACAAGCGTGGCAGATCTCAGCATTTGTGGGACCTGCCTGCTGCCATACCTCTGCCCACTCCCACCCACCCATGTGCCACCTCTGTGTTCCCTGAGCCCAGCTTCTCCAAGAGGAGGAGACCCACTGTGGCTTGGCCACACCCAGAAGCAAGTGAGATCGCTGGCCATGAGCGGGGGCTTTTTCTGCTTCTTTGAGCCTCAGTTTCCCCTTTGTATGATGGGGATCATAGCTTTTTCCGGAGAGGACTGACAAGAGAGTAAGGAAAACCAGGTCAAGTTTGTTCAAGTGCCTGGCAGCCCTGGAATGCACACAGAGCCCCATTTGTGCATTTGTGCACCTGTCCATCCGTTCAGGGCACTTGTGTGTTGCCACATGCCTTGGGTTTGCTGGCTTCTGGGGAGGGACACACACTGTCACATTTCAGTGCTTTCTAGGAGACACTCTGGGGCTCAAGTGACTGTCATCTCAGCATGAGCCTCTAGGGGGCAAAGATGCTCATTGGACCCACCTGAGGCTATGTTAGCAAAGGTAGAGTGGGAGAAGGGAGAGATGTTTCTGCTGGGGTAGGTCCTAGTGAGATTTGCTGAACCTGGTCCCACATCTTAGCAGAAGCCAGAAACAGTATCATGAGGCATCAGAGGGGCGGGCAGAACAGGAAGTCAGCATCCACCTGTTCCCCAAGGCAGAACTGGGAGAGAGGCAGGCAGATGTTCACTCATTCCACAAAAAGCCTTTTGCACTGAAGCAGGCAGAGAGACCCTGCCTGCGCTGGGTCATCCCTGCAAGATGCCACTTTTCAGGAGAACAGTTTTTGTGATGTTGGTATCTGCCTTCCTGCTAAATATCCCCTTCCTGCCCTTCCCAGGGCCTGAAATGCTTCCGTTAGTCACTGCCGAGGTCAGAGCATGGAAGGCCCTGATTAAAATGCAAACATGTTACTTGGAGGAGTGATCAGAAGATGAACACATGTTTGCATAATGCAGAGGCCACCCACCCCTAGGCCCCACAGGGCCAGCAGGCAGTGCTGATGGGGTTGTGGTGGCTGCCTGGCCCTCATGGGGCGCGGTAGCTCGGCTCTGCCAGGGCAGCCCATGGGGATGCAGCCCATGGCGCCTGTTGCCCACTGTCTCAGGAACAGGATTCAGATGTTGACATGATACTTCCTGGTCTGTACATGTTGTCACCTAATTCAGCAGCGCCCCTACAACCAGATTTAGACCTGGGGCCACTAGTGCAGCCTCCTGGCTTCATTGCTGCTGCCCAGTGATCACTATGACCATCCTGCAATACAAGTGGGGCAGGGATGGCAAAGCTGGGGCTCCCAGAGGGGAGCTCCTCTGCCCAAGTCTAGGCCAGTGAGGCCCTGCCAAGGCTGGGGTGTCACATGAGGTGCTGTCACCAGACTGGGGGACCGAGGCACAAGATGAGACTTTGTTGGCCCAGGAGGGTAGGCTGGAGTAGGCCTTTCCAAGGGTGGCACGGGGCAGAGAGGCAGAGAAGCTTTGCCGGTGCCACTCTTCTATGGGTGTCCCAGCCACAGGGGCCTTACTTCGGGCCCACTCGCAGCCTGGGACCTTGGGCTAGAGTCCCTGAGTGGCCGAGAGAGAGCCCTTTCTAGGCAGCAGGGCAGGTGATGCCCAAGGAGGCAGGCTCTGCAGGAGCTGGGAACTGCCAGAGCGCCAGGCATGGTGCCAGCCTGGTATGCTTCTCATACCCACCCAGCCCTTGGTAGCCCTCCTAGAGGAGAGGACGTGGGAGCAGAGGGGCCATACACATAGGGTATCGGGACCAGCCTGAACCAGGTCAGCCTGACCCTGCACTTGGGGTGCCCGGCGGCCAGGCCTGTCCTGCACATCTGATTCATGCCTCATTTACAGGCTGTGTTTCATTCCCTTCAGTCCTTCCACAGTGTCTGCTGATGGCCCCAAGGTTCTGGCCCAGATGCCCTGGCGAAGGCACCCAAAGGGACAGGGGCTGGGTCTCCAAGGGGAAGCATTTTGCTGCAGAAGGAAGGGTGTTGGCTGCAGGACACAGCATGCCAGAGGCCTGGGGATGTGGGTGGCGAGCAGGTGGGATTGGGGAGGCGGAGGCAGGGACTGAGGCCAAAAAGGAGTCTGGGCCTTGACTGCTTGAAGGGTTTTATCTTGAAGGCAGTGGAAAAAGACGGGTGCTCTGGGCAGTGAGCACGGCTGGAGCAAAGTCTTGGCAGTGGGAACACACAGGGACAATGAGGAGAGGCTCAAGAGGATCAGAAGAGGACCCAGGTGGGGCCTCAGTTTCCTCCCTGAGAACTCCTGAGTCCTCTGGGGTGTGGGCTGGATGAGAGCAGCTTCCCTCCTCCTGGAGCTGCTGTGCAGGCCTGGAATGCTGGTCTAGAGGGAAGCAGGGACCTGACCATCTCCCCAAGCTCTTGCCTAAGCCCAGAGCAGCTCGGCCTAGCCCTGCATCCCCTGTGAGCTGAGCGCTGGGAGGGACTGTTCAGTCTCGATTGAGAAGTAGGTGATGGTCCTGGGGGACTGATAATTAAAGCTCAGCAGATTATAATTCCCTGAAAGAAAGCTCAGCACAGAGAGGGAGGAACAGTGCCCAGAGCCTTGGCGCAGGCTGGAGGAGGATCGCTGGGGAGGTGGTGGTGGTGGGGATAAGAATGATACCTGGAACCATCGTGTTCAGAGCTTCCTCTTGGTGAGGCCTCCTAGGTGCCCAGCCCTGGGCACTTTGCTGTTTCCAGTCTTCAGACCCTCCTTGCCAGTGAAAGGTTCCTGCCATCCCCATTTTACAGATGAAGAAACTGAGGCTTGGAAAGGTCTGGCAACTGCGGTTTAAGGCCCATGGCTGGTAAGAAGTGAGCCTGCGGCTGAACCCTGGGCTGTGTTGGGAGTGTTGGCCTCCTTACTGAGAAGAAGGCACTGCTTAACTCAGACAGAGGCTGTCTGATGGCAGAGTCCCGGGCAGGCCACAGGCCTGAAGTAGGAACAGGTTGGGGCAGGGAAGACCTTAGTACCCCTCAGGACACTCCCCATGTTTGTGGCCTTCTGTCTGGGGGAGGGGGATGGGATCAAGGGTCACACTGTGGTGACTGGATCTGCCGTTCACTTAGTCACCTGTTGTGTGATGCCAGGCAGGTGACGTCCTTCCTTGGGTATCTCCTCTATAAAGGGCTTGTGTTCTTCTGGGGTTTGCAGGCTTCTTTAAGAATCTCTTCCTCCCTCATTCATCCTACAGGTCCCAACTGAGCCTGTTCTCATGCCAGGAGCTCCTGGCACACTCCTCTCATCACCTGCCGGAGCTGGGCTCTATTATCATCCCCATTTGACAGAAGAGCACACCAAGGTCCAGAGGCTACTGCTGTCTGGCAGTCAGCCTTCTCCTCACCAGTTAAACCTGCTTCGTGCAGTGCTGCTGCCCAGCTTGTTGCTCCTGCCTGTCCCCTTGGCCCTGCCTGGAAGACCCTCACTCTCCCATGCCCCGTGCAGAGCCTGCCACCTCCTCTACCATCTCTTCCACAGAGAGGTCAGGGCTTGAGCACACAGGCCAGAGGTTGTCCTCTGGCAATGCCCCCAGGTGGGCGCTGTTTGGCCAGCCCAGGCTTTTAAAAATAACATTGGATTTCACATAAAAATTCTACATTTTGCTTCCCTGAAAAAAAAATCAGGTCGGCATTGCAGGGCCACACACCCACAGGGCACTATTGGCAGAGCTGCCACGAGGCTGCCACCTTCTGAGTCACCTGGTTCCCTGTAGTTCCCACTCATGTGCCAGCTGGGCCCTGGCACTCTGGAGCTTGCCACCCTGCTTAGACCTGGGTTCCTGCCCTGGCATCCTGGCTTTCCCTGATCCGAGGCAGATTATATCTTTGAAGCTCATCTAGTAAATGTCAAAACTGAGAAACTGATTCCAAACTGGGTCTTAGTGTTTTCTGAGAATTCTCCAGGCCAGAAAGAAAAAGAAAGGGTGCACCAGGTGCGGGGCACTGCGTGAGGAAAGATAAGGAGGTGTGAAAGGACGCAGAACGCTTGGGGAATAATACCATGTTCTCCTTGCCTGTTAAGTACTTGGTTGGCAATGCCTGAATGCTAACACCAATCAGATTCTGCTTGTTCTATAAGATGATTCATTCATTCCAGGCATTCAGATGACCCTCACAGCATCCCTGATATAGCACCATTGTGGGTGCTTTTATTCTCATTTTCAGCAGATGAGAACACTGGATCTCAGGGAAGTGACATGGCATGCCCCAGGTCCCAGTAAGGGCAGGACCCTGACAAGAATTCCGACTCCTGACTCCCAGTCCAGTGCTCGTTCTCTCTAAGACACTGGAAAAATTGGCTCTTAGGTGGGCTTCTTTCTCTGGTGCATTTTTTAAAATGCTCCTTTAGTTAATATGCGGGAGGGATTTCCATGTTCTCGTACATAACCTTTTGCTGAAGTGACAACGTGCGATAAAAGGGTCCCAGGAGAGCCAGTGTAATTTGGGCTGTGAGGGACAGAGAATACCAATGCAGAAGCCTCTGCAGAAGACCTGGCTGCTCCTGGGGGCTGGGAGACCCGGGGCTCCCTCACCACCCAATGCAAAGGTCTGGCCATCTTGGGCCCTGGGACCACGTGTATGTTCTGATTCGTCTTCCACTGCTTGGTTTATTTTTCTCACGTTTTTGGGTGAGGATCTTGGTTCCTAGAGGAGGGAGGTCTAGGCAGAGAGAAAATGAGCATCCGGGACAGGGGGAGGGATTGAGGAGGATGCGTGAGGGCAGACGTGGAAGCCTTGTTTCTAGTCAAGCACTGGCTAGTTGGAAGGTATCAGACAAAGGGGTCCACATAGAAGGCAAACTGAAGGGCATGTTCAAGTGCTGTTCACGCCTGCCTTTAGCCCCCAACGACCAAAAAAGGGGCTTGGCATAGCGAGACCCTCTCTCTACAATTTTTTTTTTTTAATTTAGCCAGGCATGGTGGTGGGTGCCTGTGGTCCCAGCTACTCCAGAAGCTAAGGTGGGAGGGACACCTGAGCCCGGGAGGTCAAGGCTGCCGTGAGCCAAGATTGTACCACTTCACTCCAGCCTGGGTGACAGAGCGAGACCTTGTCTCAAAAAAATAAAAAGTTGGGGGGATGTTAAGGAGGTTCCAGTTAATTGTGGCTGATTCTAAATTGGAAGGCCTAACAAATGGTACTTATCCTCCTGTGGGAGCAGACCAGAGCTAACCAAGGCTGCTGGGAATGGGGGTCATGGAGACAGAGCCCCTTTTCCCTGCCACCTACCTGAAGGCTCCAAGAACTTCCACTGCAGAGGTGTCAGGGACAGACCTGGTGCAGACCAGTGGGCCCACACCTGCTTTCCTATGTGTGGGTCAGAACGTGTAGGTGTAATACATGCCTGCCTGCGTGTCTGCGTGTGAGCTCCTTGGACACACACAGGGGCACATGTCTGTGCCTGCATGTTTGTACATCTAAGTGTGTGCATATCTGTGTGTTCTGACACCAGCTTGCGACGCCAGCTCACCCTCCACAAAGCTATTTCCAGGCCCCATTCCCCAAGAACAGCCATCCCCCTCTCCTTTCCCGCCTGACATGGGGCAGGGAGGAGAGAATCTGTTTGAAATCTCAACAGGACATGGGCTTTGCACCTCCAGAGAGCAGGACTTGCTTGTGTGGACAGAGGTGACATAGAAAGGTTTCAGTTTCATCCAAAGAGAAACTTTCTTTTTTTTTTTTTTGAGACGGAGTCTTGCTCTGTCGCCTAAGCTGGAGTGCAATGGCGTGATCTCAGCTCACTGCAACCTCTGCCTCCCGGGTTCAAGCAATTGTCCTGCCTCAGCCTCCCGAGTAGCTGGGATTACAGGCTCCCACCACCACGCCCAGCTAATATTTTGTATTTTTAGTAGAGATGGGGTTTCACCATGTTGGTCAGGCTGGTCTTGAACTCCTGACCTCAGGTGATCCACCCGCCTCGGCCTCCCAAAGTCCTAGGATTATAGATGTGAGCCACAACGCCCAGCCTTTTGTTTTGTTTTGTTTTGTTTTTTCTTTTGAGATGGGGTTTCGCTCTTGTTACCCAGGCTGGAGTGCAGTGGCACGATCTTGGCTCACTGCAATCTCCACCTCCTGGGTTCAAGTGATTCTCCTGCCTCAGCCACCCAAGTAGCTGGGACTACAGGCATGCGCCACCACGCCCGGCTAATTTTTTTAATATTTTTAGTAGAGTCGGGGTTTCACCATGTTGGTCAGGCTGGTCTCAAACTCCTGACCTCAAGTGATCCACCTGCCTCAGCCTCCCAAAGTGCTGGGATTACAGGCGTGAGCCACCGTGCCCAGCCCAAAGACACACTTCCTGTCATTCAGAAGTGATTTAGAAGTGGCCTGGGCTGCTCCAGGAGGTAGTGAGTGCCCCATCTTAGGTGGGTAGGTGTGCAAGCAGATGCCCAACCTGTGCCTTCCTCTCTTTTGTGGTACCTTCTAAGCGCAAAGTGCCTAGGGCTGTGTATCTCCTGACGGCAGTTCTGAGGTGGCCCTATCTTGCCAACCCAGCCTGGTTGGAGGGACTGACAGGGCTTCTGCCCCTAGGTGTCCCCTGAACTTGGCTCACAAAAGGCCTGAGGAATGTAGGGGACTGTGATTGTGTGTGTGGTGTGTGATGTGTGACAGTGGACTTGTTTGTGTATCTGTGTTATGTGTGTGCATCTGTGTATGGTGTGTGTACTTGCGTGGGTGGGGCTTCAAGGGTTGAGTGTGGATATCCATGTTGTGAGTATGCATTGTGCATGGCCCTCGAGGATGGGGGGACATTTCTGGGCTGTGTGGGTATTGACTGTGAACTGTATGTGCAGTTGGGCCAGTGGAGGTGTTTGTGGCTAGAACGTGTCTGGAGGGAGCTGTGCTGAGACCCCCACCACCTCTGTCCTGGTTCATTCTTTCCCACCTGAGGCTCCTCTCATGGCCCCTGCCCCCAGGTCAGACCTGGGAGGCTCTCAGTCATTCCAAACCCTGACCATTCATGCTCTCCCTCCCAGAGACCTTGGCACCTGCCAGCACTGCTCTTGACTTTGTCCTTGCTCTGGGATAAGAGCAGGCCCAGCAGATGGCTGAGAGGTCCCAAGGAACAGAGGAACAGGCGGGGAGGAGGCCCAGTCACTGCTTAGCTTCTCTGTAGGAGATATAGAAGGAAGTGGATCTTTGTGTTTCTGCAGCATCTGGACCAGATGGAGAGACCTTTCTGGAGATGCCATGCACACTTCCAGATATGAGCTGGAACATTTCCAGATATGGAATGTTTTTAGAAATGAGACATGGTGTTTCTGGAGACAGGATGAGGACGTTTCTAGAGAAGAGATGAAAAGCATTTCTGGAGGAGGGGCATTTCTGAAGATGAAATGAGAGCATTTCTGGAGATGGGAGAGGGCATTTTTGAGGAGTAAAGATGAGGCTTTTCTGGATTCCAAGCATTGCTAGAGATGGAACATTTCTGGAAATGGAATCTTTCTAGAGAGAAACTAGAATACTTCTGGAAGTGGTGTGTTTTTGAAGATGATGCTGGAGTATTTCTGGAAATAAAATAGGGCACTTCTGAAGATGAGGTATTTTTGGAGCTGAGATGCAACATCTCTGGAGATGGGATGTGGCATTTCTGGAAGTGGAACATTCTTGGAGTTAGGGTGGAGCCTCAGTAGACCACTGGCATTTCTGGAGATGGATTACATTTGAAGATGAGGGGGAATATTTCTGGAGATAAGATGGAGCATTTCTAGAAATGGAACATTTTGGAGCTGGGGAATTTCTGGGTTAAAATGAAGCATTTCTGGGGAAGAAACAGGTCATTCTCAGAGAAGGGACTTTTTTGGATTGAGGATGGGACATTTCTAGGGAAGGAGTTTTCTGAAGATGAGGGGGTCATAGCTCAGCCTGGCTGTTTCAAGGCCACTTGAGGAGGCAATAGGGGAGGGTCTCAGGGGCCCAGAGACCCCACCTGTGGTCCTTGTTTTACATATGGCCGGAGGGAGGGTCTTGCCCAGACTCACTCCTGCTGAGCTGCAGAGCGGGCTTCTGAGGAACCTTTCCAGAATGCAGCCTTTGCCACCACCCCCCCAACCCCTGGCCTGTGCTGGAATCCTACCGGAAGGAGGCCAGAGCTGCCCACTCTTACTCTTGGGGTCCCTACCTGCTTCTGGTGGGGTCCTGGCAGCCTCTAGGCTCACCATAGGGATTGGCAGTGACTGAATGGTTAAATTTAATTTAATTCAATTTTGTCAAGCCAGCTGAGGCTTGCTCCCCAGCCCCCTCTGCCAGAAGCCTGCATCTTTCCCCCAGTTCCCTGCCCCATATCTCCCTACCGTGGGGATACCTGAGGCTGGCCTTATTGCAGCAGACAGATGGAGGGGGGCTACAAGGCTGAACATGGGCAAGGGTCCAGGGCCCTTCTCGGGCTCAGCCTGATTTCAGGGCGGGGGTCCCCAGCCACCTCTGCCTACTCCAGAGAAGCAGATATTGAGGCCTGTCACCACTTGAGCAGGCCTGGAACCCAGGAGTAATTATTTCTCTTCCTTAATTGAAATTTCAGCCTCAGTGATCCAGCCTCAGAAGTGTAAGGCAGGCACAGAGACCCTGCCCCTGATGGGGGGAGGGGGCGCCCCCCACCCTGGCCCCAGAAGGAGGGAGGCAGTGCCATCCCATGGGGCAAGTGGCTTCACATGCTGGTGGTGGGCGTGAGGTGGACAGCTGCTGGTCAAGGAGGCAGGGTCAAGGGGGCCATGGGCTCAGGCCAGTATGGCAGCTGCCATGGGAAGGTTGGGCCTCTCCCCCTGACCCCTGACAGAGGAAGGTGAGGGGGTTGATCTAGGCTAGGGTAGCATGAGGGAGTGAGTACCAGGAGACTACTGCCTCCTCCCACATCTGGCGGGTGCTGAGGGGTGGGCTGGGGTGGGTGAGGGGCTGCAGTGCGAGTGGGGCGGGCTGGCTGGCGGCAGGCCCAGTTCCTGGTTCAGGGCTGGGTGAGGCGGCTGGCCTGGCGGGGCCGGGTGGGGTGGGCAGGAGGGTGCAGCTGAGGAGCCTGTTTTCCCGGCTGCTGCGGTCAGGCTGGGAGGAGCCTCCGCCACCTGGGTGGTCCCTGCTGCCCCACACGGCCTTGGGCCTGGCCTGTCTGCGGGTGAAGGCGGGGGCAGAGGACTCCAGGGACCAGCAGGAAACTGGGAGAAGCCATGGGCTTGAAATGAGCCTGGGGCTCACCCCTATGTGAGCTTCTCAAGGTGGCTCTGAGGTGCTGGGGTAAACGTAGCAACTGCCAGCTTGCAGCTGTGTGTGTCTGGACTCAGGCAACCCAGGCGCCACGCAGGAAGCTGCTGTACTCACCGGACCCTGACGGGCTGCAGAGGGCCAGAGAGTCTACTTGTGGGCCCTTCTGGGTCTCAGTCATCTCCATCTGGGGAATGGGTTGACTTGGTAGGAGTCTTCAGGCCTGCATTACCTTCAAAGGGCTCAGTGCTGCAAGTATGGGCTGTCCTCCCTGTTTTTATAAATACACGGGCCCCAGCCTTACCCAGACAGCCCAGCATGCTGCCCGTAGTATCCTGGGGAAGGACAGCAGCTGTCATCAGTGTTATTTCTGAGGTGTGTTTTCCTGGCACCCAGGAAATTTCTATCAGTGGGAACAGCCTGCCCAGGGCCTCCTCCACCCCTGGGGAAGACAAGTTGTATGACAAGGGAGACAGAGGCAATTGAAAGTGAAGAACGGGAGTGAGGACGCCTCCTCTGTGCATATTGCTCACACACTGGGGCAGCCACGTGCCCAGTAAAAGCTCTCTTGAAAACCGTGGAGATAGGAGCCAAGCTCTGCAAGGCCCTGACTAGCTCACCTGACCCCTGGCATCTAGAAGCTCACAGCCTATTCTTGGTGGAGGTGTGGCTATGGCTGCCCTCCAAGGAGGGGAAGACAGAGATGGCTGGACAGGATGGAACAAGCCAGCCCCCAGGAGCTGGGGAAGCGAAGGTGGGTGCAAATGAAAATGCACAATCCCATTTGCAGTCCATTTGCTTAGCAGCCCTGACTGGGAGGGAGAGAAAGAAGAGGGCAGAGCAGGGAGAGATGGGGAGGGATAAGGGTGCAGAGAGAGAATCTGGCAGCCAGGGGTCAGGGAGCCTGTGGCCATAGGGCCTGGGATGCCTGCTGCTTACTGGGGCTGTGGCCCCTCCTGCCTTCCAGAACTAGGAAAGCTTTGCTCTGTCTCAGCTCCAGACACTGCATCCCCACCACACATTCCAGCACCTGCCTGCTTCCCCTGACCTCTGGCTGCCCCACAGACCCCATCCCTACCTCCACTCCTTGGGGATTTTGAGGCCTTACGCCACCACTCCACTCTGAGCAGGCTCAGTCTCCCTGTGTTGGTGGTGGTGTGGGGTGGTGAGAGTGGTCCTGGAGCAGTGGGAGCTACCCAGAGGCCACCTGAGGTGGGTCCTAGGCACCAGTCCAGCCGGCCAGTGGGCCACGGGGGCTGACCTTGTCGCCTTGGGCCCAGATGGAGGGCAGCGGTGCTCGGCCCTTCCCCCAAGCACGTAGAGCTGCCGAGCTGACATGACTCACCGCGTGGCAGCTCCCTCTCCCCACTGGGAGGGGGGATGGAAGCCTCCAGATGCCGCAGCCCCACCCTGAGGGAATCACAGGCCAGGCTGAGCCCTTCCAAAGTGGGGATAGCTGGGGATCAGACATCAGCGTCCATTGAAGCGGGTGTTCACCCGCATGGGGTAAGCCCTGTGCCTGGGGCTCTGGGCTTAGTGCCCAGCTAGGGCCTTGGGAGACCCTTGGACTTCTCTGTGCTCAGGGGGAAAGGAGCTATGCAGCCTCTAGGGGTCCTGCCTGCCCCAAGCTGTGCTGGTGGTCCAGGCCTCCTTTGGGGAGGACCCTGGCCAGGGGTCCCTAGCTCCTCCTCTGTCATCCAGAGAACCCTTACGTCCCAGGGGCTGGTGGTGTTCCTCTTCCTCGGAAACACTACCTGGAAGGCTGGAACCCCAACACAGCCACCTCTGGAGAGTTGGGGGTCACCCATCTCTTCTTTGCTCCCCACCCACCTTGGTGGAAGTGGTTCGTCTGCTCTGAGCCCTAAAGAGGACCAGGTGGGAAAGAGGCCTGATGCCGTGCTGGGGGCTTCGAATAGATACAGGCACTTCTATAAGGTTGCTGTGTAGGGCAAGAAAACCAGCTCAGAGAGTGAACGAATTTGCCCCAGGCCACGTGGCCATCAGGTGGCCTGGCTGGGGTTTGAACCTGTCTTCTCAGAGCAAAGCTGACTTGGCTGCACCTCCCTGGACTTCAGCTTTCAGGGAGGGAGGTCCAGGCAGCAGGAGCCTGGGGGACAATGCTGTTTTTTTATATTGATTTTTGTATTGACCCCCACCCTGTTGCCCACCCCAGCAGGCCCCAGGACAGATCCCGTTTTGGTTTTCGCCAGAACAAAGCAGGCTCTGCTAGACCTGCCAAAGCAGATACTTCCTCAGAGCAGGTGAAAGGAAACTCAATCTCGTCTTTTGTTACTCAAGGAGGGAGTGAGGGAATGGCTTTGCCCTTGAACAGGGAGGCCGTGGGCGGGTGGGAGGGGTGGGTGAGGACGTGTGGGGAGAGGGCAGGGGCACACATACCTGAGCCGAGACACCACCCCCGCCCGCCGTCAGAGCATCCGGAGTGTGGTGACCATGTTAGTATTCAGCACACGCGCACACACACACACACACTCATGTGCGCACGCACACATGCACGCTCACACTCACACACTTAAGCGCACACGTACACGCACGCCTTTCTTTTCCGTCTCTCCCCACCACCCTCCTAAGTCCCCTCTAAACCAGGAAGGTAGCATCTGACCAGCAGAGAAAAAAAGAGAGAGAAAGGAAAAGAGAAAAAGAGAGATTAGTGGGAAGAAAATCCGATTCTGGAGTTACCTTAGTTACCAGCTCCTAATGACTCGCAGGGCGGGCTCGGCCACCTTCCTGAGCAGGGGGACCCTCCCTCCCGGGCCCCTCCATCACCCCATTAATAAGACGGGGCCCTTGTTCATGAGTTCTGCCACAGAAAGGGAAGAATCAAGGACTTTTCAATAAGAGAGAACTCCCTGGGTGGTTTTGAATAGTTGCTTTTTGTGTGGCAGTGCGGGACTCGTCCTCGGCTCTCTGCCCTGGCCGCCTCCCTCAGCCGGCTCTGTCTGGAACCGCCTGCTCCTGGGTCTCCAGATGGATGAGCTTGTTTCTCCGGGAGCTCAATCCTTTATTGTTCCTGCCTTTCCCCTCCTGACACCCTCAGCTTAGCAGAGGCCACAGGCAGCCTTTGCGTCTCAGGAAAGCAAGAGAATCCCCGAGGTGGTTCTAAAAAGGCTTAAAGCCCGGGAGTGGGGCTCAGCGTGAAGGAAACAAAAGCACACTCCCCACATCCAGGGTGCTGGGCCTGTCGGCCAGGGCCAAGCTCACGGCCGTTGCTTTGGTGCCAGTGGAAGGGGAATGAATGGAGGAGAGACTGGGTGAGGGAGATGGTGATAAAACAGGAGGGAGATGGGTAAATCCGTTTTATCAGACGCTGCGTATCTTAGGAAAGCACATTTCAGCTCTTTTGGCTTTTGGCAAGCTGGTCCTACCCTTTAATTTTCTAATAAAAAGGAATTACGTTTGCTGAAAAGGCAGTAACCAGCTTCATGTCAGTGTCTCTTGTGGAGACCATAATTCCCGTCTTGGGTGCCTGCCGGCTCTGGGGTAGGAGGTGGGCTTCTGTGGCCACGGGTGATGATATTCAGGAGTCAAGGGGCAGGGATGTCAGGGCCCACAGCAGATGCCAGGCAGTGCCACATGGCTTTGCCCTGCTTGCCCCACCCTGGCCTGTCCACTCCCAGCCCAGCCTCTGATCATGGTTCCAGGCTCACCACAGACAGGGCTGGCAGAGGCTCCCAAGACACACAATAGACACTTAATGAATATTTGTGGAATGAATGAAGGAATTCTTACTGCCGAGGCCTGAGGTAGCAGGCAAGTTGCTCAGAGGGTCAGATCTTGGTTTGAATGAATGAATGAATGAATAAAGGAATGAATGTTCTCCAGAGTCTGAAACTATCTATCTGGAACGACTAACCTCCAACCAACCCCACTCTCCCTAAGCTCTGGCACTGAATTCACTGGAAACTTTGCCAAAAATAATATCCCCTCTGCTTTTAATAAATAATATGCACTCATTGTTTTAAAAGAGAGAGAGAGACAGAAGTGCGTGAAGTCGGAAGTTCATGTCCATGCTGTCCCACATCTGAGTCCCCCAGAGCCAAGGGTGGGCACCTTTAGAAGGTCCTTTAGACCTTCCTCCAGGCTCTGGGAATCCCCTGCATTTCTTATCTGGTTTGGAGGTCCTTGCACACGTACTGTTCTACAACCCTGTGGGGCCCCTCGGCCATCCCTGTCCCCAGTGAGATCTGGATGTGGTTCAGACCTCCCTGGGCTGCAGAGTGTCCCTGCCTGCTCTCCAACCTGGGAACAGGAACCAGGTATTTATGTAAGTCTCTGTGGGGTGAATGTAGGAAAACATTTTTGCTATTACAACTCCATTCCAGTCCCTGATTTATTGATTTTTGAGACAGGGTCTCGCTCTGCAGCCCAGGCTGGAGTGCAGTGACATGATCACAGCTCACTGTAGCCTCAACCTCCTAGGCTCAAACTATCCTTCCACCTTAGCCTCCCGAGTAGTTGGGACTACAGTCACATGCCAACACACCCGGCTAATTTTTATTTAATTTTTTGGTAGAGGTGGGGTCTCACTATGTTGCCCAGGCTGGTCTCCAACTCCTGGGTTCATGTGATCCTCTTGCCTTGGCCTCCCAGAGTGCCTCCCAATGGGCTCACACCCCAGCCCCAGTTTTAAACAAGATCCTGAAGGCAGAACACTCACCATGGGCAGGCACTTGATAAATGGTAGCCTTTGTGATTTGGGAGGAATCTGTACCCAGTTCTATGCTTGGTTCCACATCCTAAGCATTGCTTGTGCCATACTATATGCCAGGCCCCCAGGGCGCAGGAACACACAGTTCCGGAGGGGTGTGGAGGCCCCTGAGCGGCAGCGTCCGGGAGCCCAGTCGCTGCCCCTGCCCACAGCAGCCCATCACTGCTGGTATCCAGCCTCCTTCAGACTGGTGTATGCCACTGGAAACGCTAGGACATGTGGGTGGCAGACCCCACACATGTGGTTTCTCTGGGGCTGCCTCCTGACCCCAGTGGGCAGGCGCCAGGTCTCTGAAGCTCAGCTGGCAAATGTGGGAGCAGCCCAGGATTTGGTAGGTTGGGCACGGGCACTGCTCCTGTCCTAGGACCTGACTTAATCTCAGTCCTTGGAAGTGGCCTGGGAATCTGAATTTTTACTAGCCCCTTGGCTGCCATGGATCCCCTCCAGGGTCAGGAACTGGCATGAGGCATAGGAGGGCCAAGGACATCTTTTAGGCTGCATGGGGCCCGGATCCACTCTGCAGCCCCTGGCTGGGCAGTAGGAGAGCAGGCAGGCTCAGGGCAGGGAGGGGAGCTAAAAGAGAATGGAGGGGAAACCAGCAGGAGCTCTGTCTGCCCGGTTCTGGTTTGGGCTGTGAGACAGTCACTGCATTTTTTTGCACAGTTCTGGCTACATAGTATTTAAGAGGCTTTGCCTACAGACCTGAGTGACTGTGTGAATGGTGGCACTGGTGCATACGGGGACACCTGAGGAGGAACAGATTTGGGACTTGTCCACCTAGGACTCCCTGTGGGATTGCCAGTATCACCACTCTTTGTCATTAATTCCCAGCTTGCCTGGGGGAGGCTAGGGGGGTAGCATGGGGTTCCCCTAGGGTTCAAACACCAGCCCATCTGCCCTGGGTGGCCCTTCCCTGCTAAGAGCCTCAGTCTGCTGTTCTGTAAAGTGGGTCCAGCCATTTCTGTACCCTCAGGGTGGCCATGAGGGTCAGTAGCCAGAAAGGCAAGGCCCCACACAGAACTGGTTCACAGAAATAGCAGGCAGTTTGTCAGGGGCAGCCTTGGTGTGGTTTTCATTCAAAATCATTTTTTAATTCCAAAAGAAAGGAAATGGTTGTAAATAAAGAAGAGAAGGCTGGGCACGGTGGCTCACGCCTGTAATTCCAGCACTTTGGGAGGCTGAGGCGGGCAGATCACGAGGTCAGGAGTTCGAGACCAGCCTGACCAACATGGTGAAACCCTGTCTTACTAAAAATACAAAAATTAGCCAGGCATGATGGTGCACACCTGTAATCCCAGCTACTCAGGAGGCTGAGGCAGGAGAATCTCTTGAACGCGGGAGGTGGAGGTTGCAGTGAGCCGAGATTATGCCACTGCACTCCAGCCTGGGTGACAGAGTGAGACTCCGTCTCAAAAAAAAAAAAAAAAGGAAAACTGTAGAGGCACATAAACAGGTCAGAGTTCCTGTCTAGGCTTCCCTAGAGGTCTTTACTTTTACTAGTGTAATCTGAGTCTTTGACTCTGTTTGTGGGCATTTACACACACAATTAAATCTTTACTGTGTACCTACTGTGTGCTGAACCCCGAGGATTTCGAGAAGCATCAGACCTTGAGCCCTGCTGTTAGGGGCTCTCACAGTCCTGGTGGGGAGACTGACCCCTAAGCTGATAAATGACCCCTCCATGGGGAGTGGGCCTGTAAAGTGATGATGGAAGAGGGTCCATAAAGGAGGGAACTAACTGTGGGCTGGCAGGATAGGGAAGGGGGATCGGGGAACCTTGAAGGGGCATGGAGTGTGAACTGGGACTCCACAGAGATCACAAGTTTTTAGGTAGAAGAAAGGAGAGGGAAAATCTTGGAAGAGCATATTCTAAGGAAAGGGAGGTATTTGGGATGTGCTGACTTTGGGGTCCCTGTGGGATGGCCAGGATCAACCCACTGCAGGGAGCCACCAAGGGGGTCTGGATCTTGGATGCCAGGCCATGGAGTTTCTGTTTTATTCTCTAAGTCAGGGAGCCATTGAAGGCTTTTTTGTGGTTTGTTTTTTTTTTTTTTTTTTTTTTTTGAGACAGGGTCTGTTGCCCAGGCTGGAGTGCAGTGGCACGATCTCGGCTCACCGCAACCTCAGCCTCCTGAGTAGCTGGGATTACAGGCACGTGCCACCACGCCTGGCTAATTTTTGTATTTTTTGGTAAAGACAGGGTTTCACCATGTTGGCCAGGCTGGTCTCGAACTCCTGACCTCAGGTGATCCGCCTGCCTTGGCTTCCCAGAGCGCTGGATTACAGGCATGACCAACCACACCCAGCCCTGAAGGCTTTTAAGCAGGGAGGTAAGTGACCTGGTCCAGCATGTGTTTTTAAAAACTTTCTTTCTCCAGCAGAGCTTACAGAAGGGTGAGCAGGGAGTACCCAGGGAGGCTTGTGTGGAGTCCAGGCCAGGCAGGGACAGTGGCCAGTGGGTGGAGGAAGCCACGAGGATGTGGCTGGAAGAGAGGGGCAGGTTTGGGCCCTGCAAGGTGGGAGCTGCCCTGGGCCATGATTGGGCATGAGTGGGGAGCCAAGCCATACCATGGCTAGGGACAGGGACTGGGTGCGTGGTTCCCACATGGGCTTTGTGGAGTTGGCATGCATTGGGAAGCATCCCTCTGGGCTCAGCCCCTGCCTACCAGGCCACCATTGCCCCTTTCTTGGCCAGCAGATCCTCCACCAGCACCTGTCAGCCCCAAGCACTGGAAACGGCAGCCGGCGGGGCCTTTGTGCTTCAGGATTCCTTCTCCTGGGACACAGGTGATAGCCAAGCCAGGCAGATGCCCCCGGGGGTGCCACTGTGCCCCCACTCGCCATCTCCGATGCTCAGCTGCTCCCCAGAAAGAAAGACCTTGTCACAAAGGGAGGCAGGGAGAGGACGCGCTTCCGCGCCGCAGCCCATCTGGGAGCCAACGTTATTTTCCTGATTGAAGGAAACATCTGTTCAGTCCTCTTTCAGAGTGAGGCAGGCAGCGGACTGGGTCGGTCTGGCTCTGGGCAGGAGGTAGAGAACCTGGGCTGAGCCCAGAGCCCCTGCCCTAAGGGGTTTAGGAGGAGCTACCACCGTTCTCTGTTCCTCCCTAAACTCCTGGGAGTTCAGGAGCTCCTGCCATCCCCTTAAGAAGCCTCGGTCACTGCCTCCCCCAAGGATGGGGGCTACTGGGGCAAAAGCCATCGCCTACCCCAGAGCACCATATGTGTTTTCTTTTCTTTTCTTTTTTTTTTTTTTTTTTTTGAGATGGAGTTTCACTTTTGTTGCCCAGGCTGGAGTGCAATGGTGCTATCTCGGCTCACCACAACCTCCGCCTCCCAGGTTCAAGCAATTCTCCTGCCTCAGCCTCCCGAGTAGCTGGGATTACAGGCATGCACCACCACACCCGGCTAATTTTGTATTTTTAGTAGAGAAGGGGTTTCTCCATGTTGGTCAGGGTGGTCTTGAGCTCCCGACCTCAGGTGATCCGCCCGCCTCGGCCTCCCAAAGTGCTGGGATTACAGGCGTGAGCCACCACGCCCGGCCCCATGTGTTTTCTGAGGACTCCTTCATTATTTCACACACACACTAGAGCCATGTTTTTGAAAGATACGGCTGCCAAACAAACTGCATTTATTACATAATGATTAATTCATCGCCCCCATTTCTTATTAATCAAAGACATCCATAACTGCCTATCTGAGCTTTGGGTTGGGAAGAGAACCAGCGAGGCCTCGAGCTGACAGCCTTCCCACCCAGATCAGGGGCACTGGTAGATTTGTGTCAGTGGAGCCTCATTTGGGGTAAATGCACAGTACCCCTGAGGTTTCTAGAAGAAATGGAGACAGCTCACAGACCCCCACACGTCACCTCCCCAAACCCCTGGGGCTGCCTGGGATGTTTTATAACCCCTTCTCCAGCCAGCCCTGAGCTCAGGCTGGCCGCTTGGCACTTAGCCACTGGCTGACTAGTGGCCTGTCGGAGGATGTGGGAGATGGGGTGGGCCAGTCCCTGTTGCTGGAGGCTGCAATTAGTGGCAGCCTGGGAAGGAGACTGAAGCCTGGGCTGAGGTCAGGACCACTGGGCAGAGCTTGAGGTGAGGGCAACTGACATAGGGCTGTCCTGGCAGCCCATCCTGGGCTGAGAGCGAATTCTAGGGTTCCAGGGGCATTTGACACGAGGCCGGCCACACTCTGAGGTTAGGGGTTTTTCAAAGATAGTTTGGTGGCAGGGGCCTAGAGTATGGGGACTGCCGACTGATTGGGTTGGAGCTGTCCTCTTGTGCTTAGTTGCTTCTAGATGGGGGCCACAGGAGTGCTTGGTAGGTCCAGGTGGAGCCATCAATTGTCAGACATGCAAAAAACTTGAAAAGATATCTCAAAAGGGCCAGTCTAGCTGGGCGCAGTGGTGCGTGTCTGTAATCCCAGTGCTTTGGGAGGTAGAAGCAGGAGGATCTTTAAGCCCAGGAGTTTGAGACCATCCTGGGCAACACAGTGAGACCCCAGCTCTACAAAAAATTTTAAAAATTAGCTGAGCATGGCGGAGTGTGCCTGTGGTCCCAGCTACTTGGAGGCTAAGGCTGGAAGATCACTTGAGCCTGGGAGGTTGAGGCTACAGTGAGCTGTGATTGTGCCACTGCACTCCAGCCTGGGTGACAGAGCAAGACCAGTTCTACCTGGCTAGGGTGGCCCCAGAGTCGTGGAAGGCGAAAAGCATGTCTTACATGGCGGCAGGCAAAGAATGAGGACACCCAATCTTCTTTACTCATTCATCTAACACTGACTATGTGGCCTGGCACCCACCAGGAATGTCCCTGCCCTCAAAGTCTTTACAGGCTGTTGGGGATGGGGCAGATGCCCAAATAAGTCATTGTTGTCCCAGGTAGTGCCATGCCAGGGGCCGTCCAGGGAGCGGAGGGCCCAGTAAAAAGGCACTTAAACTCAAATGCATGGAGAAGGGGACAGCCAGGGTGTGATTAGGGAAGACTTCCTGAAGGAGGTGCTGCTCCGAGAAGGTTGATTGGGTGGTTTTTGTAGGGGTTTTCTTGTTTCCACTTTTTAAATAACTACTTCATGCCACATGCTATTAGGTGCTTTTCACATACATCATCATGTTTAATTTGTACCAACAATCCTGTGAGATAGGAAATAGCTTCCGTATGTTAGCAGTGAGTAAGCTAAGGATCAGAGAGGGGCGGTTGCTTGGACAACTGGCTTAGCCATGATTAGAACTCCAGTTCTTAAATGATGATAGAAAAGGTGTAGGAGGATGGGAGCCGAGGCTGGCATACCTGGCAGAAGAAACAGTGTACGCACGCGTGTGTTGGTGGGACACTGTGGTGTGGAGGGCTGCAGGGCTTGGTAGCACTGGAGTGAGCAGAGGCGAGCCTGAAAGCTGGCGGCAGGGACCTCAGGGGCCATGACAGGTATGTGAGTCAAGGGAGTGATGTGGTCCTGCTACAAATCACTGGGGGTTTCAGCCCCTAATGGGACCTCCTCTAGCTGCACCCCCCTCCCTGCCTGTGCCCTTTTTGGCACCTGGTGGCAGGCACACCTCAAAGAACTTCTGCATCTGTTCCTGCTTCTGACCTCAGGAGACAGCAGCAGGGCTGGCATGGAGCATCAGGGAAATGCACAACAACACATCAGCCCCTGGGGGCCTCCTGGATCTCCCCACGAATCCTGCAATACCCATCACAACCATCCCCGTCCAGAAAGAGGCTGAATGGCAGCCAGCATCTGCCCGTCAGCAGAGAGTTCCCGCTCTTAGCACCAGCTCGCCTGAGCTGCCTCCAGGGACAGTCCCGCCCGCCTCCCCAGAGAGCCAGTGCTTCCGCTGCCGCCTAATAGCTCTCCCGGCTGGAGACGACTCTTGATATTTAGCCTGCGTGGCAGGAGCCTTAATAGCAGCAACTCTCCCTCCCTGCTTCTGCCTCCTGAGCCCCAGAGACAGCTCTGCTCACCTCCTAGCCGGCATCCTCCATGCACTGCCTAGGCATCAGGCGGAGGTCTTTCTGCACACTCTTGGTAACATCAAGGAATGAATGAGCATCCAGGAGCACTTCGAGTGTGCTATTTTCTCCTCTGAGATTCAGAGATGCCCTGTGAGAGGCTATTAGCATGGCCACAATTTAAAGATGAGGAAACTGAAATTCAGAGAGGGGATGTGATGGAGATGGCTCACTTTCGCTTCATCTTATCCCCTCTTGGTACCAGGAAGTGGACCATGCTCCTTCAGGCCTCAGGATCTTTGCCTCTGCTGGTCTTTCTTGCCTGGAACTCTCTCTCCTCCTTCTCTCTCATAGATCTCATCTCAGGGAAGCGTTCCTGCCCTGGTTTATTTACTAAGGTTGGTCTTCGCCACACTGTAAGCTCCATGAAAGTAGGGAGTTCCCCTACCTTCTGTTGCTCCCCTCTGTATCCCCAGCACCCAGCATAGGGCATGTAGCTCCACTAGGGCCTCATTAAGTATTTATTGAATGAGCAAATGAGTGAACGGATAAGCACATGCCTGTACTAGTTAGGGTAAGACCAGCTGCAGCAACAAACCAACCTAGCATTTCTAGATGGAGCTTTGTGAGTATTTCCGGAGGATGGTATTTCTGGTGGGTGGAGGCTTCCTCCACATGGCAATGTGGCAGGGGCATGGTCTGCATCAAGCTGGCTTAGTGTGGAGGGTCCACCCTGGAAGGAGATATCACTTCCATTCACATTCCATTGGCTGGAGCACAGTCATGTGACCATGCCCAGCTGCAAGGAAGGCTGGGAAATGTAGTCCAGCTGTGGCTCCAAGGACGGAGAACAGGTTTTGGTGACTCCAAAGCTTCCCATAGGTTGCTGTATTGGTCTCTCTAATCAGCAGAGCCAACCATACCTAGTCCTTATCACTATACCCTGTTGTAAGCACTTTTCTCAAATTAACCCATTTAATTCTTACAACAGCCCTGCAGGAGGGTATTATAATTAGCCCGGTTTAGTGATGAGCAGGCAGGGGCTCAAATGACTTGTTAAGGGGAAAATACCCATTAGAAACACATGATGGGCTGGGCACGGTGGCTCATGCCTGTAATCCCAGCACTTTGGGAGGCCGAGGCGGGTGGATCACCTGAGGTCGGGAGTTTGAGACCAGCCTGACCAACATGGAGAAACCCTGTCTCTACTAAAAATACAAAATTAGCCGGGCATGGTGGTGCATGCCTGTAATCCCAGCAACTTGGGAGGCTGAGGCAGGAGAATCGCTTGAACCCGGGAGGCAGAGGTGAGCTGAGATTGCACCATTGAACTCCGTCTCAAAAAAAAAAAAAAAAAAGAAAGAAAAAGAAAAGAAACACATGATGGGTGTCTGGAGATGCAGCAGCCAAAGGCTGAGACCCTCACCCCTGACTCCACCAAACATTACAGATATTCAAATAGGCAGGCCAGTGTCCAGAAGAAATTTATGCAGGCTGAGCCACAGTTGCTGGCCTCTCTTTACTCTGGTTTTGTGCTTGTCCAAGGGTGGGGAGGTGGTTGAGTACATCTCTCTGAAGGTCTGGGCCAGGGCTCAGCACTTCATCATTTCAGCTGTCCATTTTTGGAGGGCATCTGTTTCCTTCCGCCTTCCACAGAGGGGGAAGATGGGTACACATGTGGCTACTAACCATTAGCTGTCGGCTTCTGGTTTTGTCTTTCTGGCTCTTTATGATTGACAAGTGCTGGCATGTTGGCCTTTCTGCCCCTTAGCAGCTCCTCCATGCAGGAAAGCGGGAGGGAAGGGTGTGTGGCCAGTGCTAGGATGGGGTCTGTATGGAAGAGTAGCTCCAGGAAGTGGAGCCTCATCAAGGCAGGTAGCCCAGGCTTCCCGAGGAGGTAACATTTGGTCGGGCTTTGAAGGCTAAGGTGGGAGTTTGTCAGACTGAAAAGGAAAGGCATGCCAGGCAGAGGGCCTTGTGCAAAGGCTAAGAGAGCCTGGCTTCTCGGCTCCTGTGTCTGCTTTGCCCCTAGAGCTTGCCCAGAACAGTGACCTAAGTCTGAGATCCTTCCGACCCACACTGCAGAGGGAATGTCTCCTAAAACTACTGTTTATCTCACTTCAAGCTGGTGTTTTCCCCTTGTCCGTGGAGAAGGAAAGGGTAGCAAAAAAGAAGGAAGGTGAGGAGGGAAAGTGAACAGAGAGCGACTGGACTGAGCACCTGCTGGCTTGCTCTGCTGTGTCACTGCCATAACTCTTCCCTAGCTATGCACCGTGGCCCCCTTGCTCTCCTGCGGGCACACTACTGCCTTGGGCCTTTGCACGCACTGGCCGCCTGTCCTGCCTGCAGTGCTCTTCCTGGAGAGCCACAGGGCCGATTCCTCCTTCTCCTTAGAGTCTTCTCTCAAATTACCTCTCTTGATGAGGCCTGCCAGACCACCTTATTTAAAACTACGAACCTAGTACCCGTTCCCCTTAGCGAATGTTTCCCTCAGAGCACTCAGTCGCAGTGTAACGCCCTGTACAATTTACTGATTTATGTTGCTGCTTATTGGCTCCCTCCCTTCCGTGCGTCTCCCCAACTCCCCCCATAGAAGCCACCAAGGGCAGAGTTTTGTTTGTTTGTTTTTTTAATCTCTTATAGTGATGGATCTCTAGCACCCGAACATAGTAGGCACTCAATAAATGTTTGTTGAAGTATGAGTGAATTCAGCCCTGGGCAAAACGTGACCCCATTTCACAGACTAGGGAGTGGAGGCCCAGGGTCTTGCAGCACTGTGGGGAGAGGGCTGCACAGCGCCCCGCAGGAACCTCCCGCCCGGCATACCCACGGGCCAGTGCCGGGACTGGGCGCGGGGCGGCGCGCGGGCGCAGGTAGCCATGGTGACAGCGCCCTAGACTACTCGTATTTCCTGCCTTTTGTGTTCGCACATGCCCCAGCCCCCAGCCCGGGCCGACGCCCCTGATTGGCCGTCACACTGCGGAGGGGCGGGGCGGGGGGGGGTTGAGCGGAAAGGGGCGGGGCTGACCTGTGGGCGGGGCCCCCGGGGCGAGGCTGGTCTCGTACTGGCGCGCGCTGCCTGTGATTAACAGGCGGGCGCGGCCGCGCGCGGCTGGAAAGGGGCGGGGCTTCCGGAACAGCCGCCCCGGGAGCCTGGGATAGGGGTGAGTGCTCCTTGATGGCGGCCCCGAACAAAGGACGCCTCCAGACCCGGGCTTCCTGTCCGTAGTTTTTCTTGGCCCCTTGGAGTCTGAGAGTGAGAGGCCTGTTAGGCCAGCGCCCCCTAATCCTCATCCGGCCGTGGGTGGCCAGGCACTGCAGACGTGTCCCCGGGGCCGACCACCTTGCCAAGCTGGCCCCTCCCTCTCCTCACCACCACAGGGCCTTTGCACGTCATTCCTGGACACTGTTAAAGTCCTTCTTTCCGGCCGATTCCTCACCTCCTCAGGAGGCTCTCCACACAGATCGTGACCTGACCTGCCTGGCACTCCTCTGCCCTGCGTTTATACCTCTTTTTGTGCACTCTCCGCTCTCATCACACGTGTGCCTCAGGGCAGGGCCCTGTCTGTGGCCTGGCACACAGTAGGTGCTCGGTTTGTGTTGTTGAATGCCTCCATTCATCAGGTTGCCTGAGGCTTCCTTGGTGGGTGGTGCTGGCTGTACTAGCCCGGGACTTGGGAGGAAGGGAGACAGATGTGCCTTCAGACCCAGACACAGAAGAGCTTGTCTCCAAGGCCAGGGCACTGGGTCAGTGTCTGGCCTGGACCCCAGGCCAGAGGAGCCTGGTTTGGTGTGTGCCCTTGGTGAATGGCCCACTGTGCTGGCCAGACAGGAGCCCCAGGGGCTGGCCCTGCCTCAGGAGGAAGGCAGGGTCACAGACACAAGCTGGAGGGGCCTGGAGTGAGGGCTGCTCAGGACCCCCGCCGACCAGACTTGGGAGGCCCAGCATCTGACTCTTCGTTTGTGCATTACTTGCTGTGCCTTGTCCTGGCTTGACAGGGTTGGAGTGGGGGTTGGGGTGGTAGAGCAGTGAGAAAATCTCCACACCCCCTACCCCCATGGCACTCCCACAAAACAAAAGGGAGCTAAACTCATGAAATTGGCTTCACAGATATACGTGGATAGACTTTTGGGAGTTGGGTGATCTCTGGGGTATATACATTGTTTCCTCACCAACACCAAAAGAAAATGCAATTTGAGCCAATCTAATAACAACGTATTAAATCAGAGCTTCCTGAGCTTTGCTGGGTGCTATAAACCACCCTGAAGTTTGTACTAGGAGCAGATTCCTGGGCTCAGGCCACTCCCAAATCACAGATTTTAAGGGGTGGGGCTCAGGAATGCCCTTTTTTTCAAACTGCCTGTGTGTGGTTTTGATACTCAGTCTTAAGTCCATCATTTGAGAAATGGAATGACAGATATCTGTCTCAGAACACATTTGAACTCCTCTCCAGGCTCTAGAAAGTCCTGTCTACCATTCTCTGCCCCAGACCCTGGCTCCAGATTCAAGTCTAGACTGGAGGAACTGTGGATCCTTTGGGATTTGGAAAAAAGTTCTAGACCCTCTTCAGAAAAATGTGCTTGTCCACACACACTCAAACTTTGCATTGGATCTCAAGAAGGTCTCATACCTGGGCTGGGTGGTCTGTAAAGCAGGGGAGACCTATTTGGGGAAAGGCCTCCATGCTGACACTCACCTGGACCTAGGGCCAAAGTGTATGGTTGTACAAGTTGTACACTGTACAAGGATCCCTGGAAGAAATTGAGCCACTGGCCAGCTGTGCAGCCTGGCATCTGGGTGTCTTCCTGTTTTGTACAAAGGCATTTTATGCTATTCGCCTAACCTGATCTTTTTTTTTTTTTTTTTTTTTTGAGACAGAGTTTTGCTCTTGTTGCCCAGGCTAGAGTGCAATGGCGCGATCCCGGCTCACTGCAACTTCCGCCTCCTGGGTTCAAGCAATTCTCCTGCCTCAGCCTCCCGAGTAGCTGGGATTACAGGCATGCGCCACCACACCCAGCTAATTTTGTATTTTTAGTAGAGATGGGGTTTCTCCATGTTGGTCAGGCTGGTCTCTATCTCTCGACTTCAGGACTTCAGGTGATCCGCCTGCCTCGGCCTCCCAAAGTGCTGGGATTATAGGCATGAGCCACTGCGCCCGGCCTTCCTAACCTGATCTTTAATTCCCCTCCTGCCTCCCATGACAACTCAAGTTAGTGGCACTAGTAAAGTTATAGAAATTATGTGCCTTATCCATGGGAAACCAGCCCTCCGTAAACTGTTATTAAAGCCATAACAAATAATATCCGACAGCCTGTACCTACTAGTGTTCAGCTCCTGGTACTCCAGAGCCCTAAGCGTTTTTGGGCAGTGGTTGGGGGGCTGCCATCAGGCCTCAACTTGGGTTAGGAAGATGGGACAAGGGTGCAAGGCCCGTCTCTGCACAGAGGGTGGGAGAAAGAAAAGGAGTACCTACATAGTAGGTGCTTGGTAAGCACTTTCCCAGTCTACATTCATTGGGTCCATTTTATAGATCAGGAGAACTGAGGCTCTGAGAGGGCTGGTAATTTGGAATGGAGAAGGCCCGCCTGTCTGGAGCGGCTTTATGAACACAGGCTTTGGAGTGTGACAGCGGGGAGGTCAGGAGGGGAGAGGAAGTAGCCATAGCTGTACCCCCACAACATTCACACCATGCCTCCCCCTGAAGGCTTCTCCTGACCTTTGGACTGCTTAGAGGGCTCCTCTAAGATCCCACAGCCTGAGCCTTCCTGTCACGGTGCTGCCACCCTGGTTTAGCAGGCCTGTTTACACACTGTCACCCCAAGAGCCTGGCAGCACCCCAGTGCTGGACTGTGAGCCCTCCACACAGGGCCCAGCGCATGGTGTGTAATACAGCTCTATGGAATGCTGAGTGGCTGATTAAGTGGGCTCTAGCTTCTGGCAGCTTTGCTCCCTGGGTGGACCGGGCGGGAGTGATGCAGAAAGGAGAGGTGTAGGCCTAGAGTTAGGAGGGCAGGGAGAGCACTGGGCACTGGAACCACTTGGCAGGGTGAGTTGGCATTCCCTGTTTGCCATGACCTTGGGGTCACCCCCACCAACTTGCCCCAGCTGGGCCTGACTGAAGGGCAGGGGGCCTGGACATTGGAGCCCAGGGAGGGCAGAGGGTGCTAGACTTAGGAGAGAGCTCTTTGTTTGGGGGCATTTCTCCAGCAGAGACCCTTAGTCCGTCCAAGGAGCATATCCTCCTCCATCAGTCAGTGTCCTAGCCAGCAGGGGTGCGTCCCCCCAGATCCTTCCCTGCTCATCCTATCCTGGGCCCAGCCGTGCTTTCTCCCATGGGGTCATGTCATCCTGACCCTCAGATTTGGCTGGGTCGCCCCAGGGCTCTCTGACAAAGCCCAGCTCTTCCCCTGGCACCCAGCATCCCTCAGACCCAGCCCACACCCTCTCAAGCCCGCCTTCTCTTCACCCCAAGGCCTGCCTTGCCTCACAGCTTGGGCAGGGCTGTACCCTCTGCACACATCACCCTTCCCTATCCCCAACCCTCTCCCTTTAGTGATAAATCCAGCTGGCCGCTCTTTGCAGCTCACCAGGGACCAGTGTCCCCAGTGCGGCCCTCAGTGCACCCAGTCCTTACGTGAGCCCTAGCCACCATGGAAGGCCAGGAGGGCCTGGCCAGCCTCCATCTGGGGTCCGGTTGGTTATTGCAGGGCCTGTTGGGACTGCCTGTGTCCCTGTTCCCCTGGGACAGGAGTTCTGGAGCCTGTGAAACTTAAGCATCCATCATGGGACCTGGCACGGGGGTGCCTGGCCACAGCAGGAGTGAATGAATTTTTTCTTTTTTGGAGACAGAGTTTTGCTCTTGTTGCCTAGGCTGGAGTGCAATGGTGTGATCTCGGCTCACCGCAACCTCTGCCTCCCAGGTTCAAGTGATTCTCCTGCCTCAGCCTCCCAGGTTGCTGGGATTACAGGTGCCTGCCACCATGCCTGGCTAATTTCGTATTTTTATTAGACAGGGTTTTTCCATGTTGGTCAGGCTGGTCTCGAACTCCCGACCTCAGGTGATCCACCTGCCTCTGCCTCCCAAAGTGCTGGGATTACAGGCGTGAGCACTGCACCTGGCATGAGTGAATTTTTTTATTCTTGGAAACTCCTTTGAAATAGTGTGTTTCCTTTCCACTGTCTTGTTCTTCACCTTTATCTCCCTTACGTATAAAGGTAGATGCAGTCAAGTAAAGCGTGCTAGCTTCAAATCAGAAAATCTCCCTACAGCCTTCCGCAAATACCTCGAGCGCCTACTACGTGCTAATCTGTCCCAGGTGCTCAGGACACAGTGTGAACAAAATAGACCAAAAATCCTCTTAGTGAAGCAGACGCTTGAGTCGGGGGCACTGGAGAAAGCAAATCAGTTCGTCGGTAACGAGGCAGGGAAGTGGACAGGGAGGGAGAGGGGCTTCTGTGAAGGTGTGCTTGGCCAGGCCTCAGGCTTCCCACCTGTTCGCTGGGGTGATGTGCTTGCCCGGTGAGAACGGTATTCTGTTCCTGACTGTTGCCATTGTTATTAACCGCATGCCCATTGCCTTTCAGAGTTTGTGGGCCCTCTCGGTCAGCCCCCAGAGGGTGCTGAATGCCGGGCCCTGTGTATGCTTCACCCTGTCTCCGTGGGGTCAGGCTGGCCACCTCCATTTACAGAGGAGCAGATGGAGGCCCATGGAGAGATAGGGTGGTGTCACATGCTTGGAGTGGGGTCCAGGGAGAGCTCTTGGCCTGAGGACTGAGGCAGGGAGACCCTGAGCCCAGACACACCCCAGTTTATAAGTGGGGACAGCTGTGGAGGTGTTGGGTGCTCAGCCCTGGGCCTGGCTTCTCTGGCCTGAAGACTGCAGCTCATCTGGCTGCAGAGTCAGGAAAGATTTCCTGAGCCTGGACTGAGAGGCCAAGGTGGGTTTGCGGAGGCAGGAGAGAGCTCCAGGTCAGGAGGCAGTGTGGGCCAAGCCGGGGGTGGGGGCAGGATGTGAGCACAGAGAGGGCAGCCGCCCTCCTGCAGACCAGTTCAATTCAAGTAACCCCAGCCTGCCGTAGGGGTGGGGGACAGCCTGGCTGCAGCAGCGCCCACCTGCCAGCGTGTGCCTTGCCTGCGCTCCACCTTCCCCCTCGGGCACTGCGGCTTTCTTGGGGTGGCAGGACCCCAGTTAAACAGCCCTGTTTCCTGCCCAGCCGTGGCTGCCGCCACTTCTCGGAGGATTTTTTCCCCACAACTCAACAGCCGCGGCCACTTGCAGCTAAGCAGAAGGGAAGTTGGGACTCGCATTTTGCCTCTGTAGCGCCTGTAATCAGCCCCACACAGCCCCCGCCGCAGGCGCCCATCAATGCCGCTTCCGGAGACTACTTGAGATACACCTGCTCACGCTAAAAGGAGAAGCAGTAATCCATCAAAACAACCCCAGGCGCCGGGGTGGGAGAGGCTGAGACTCGGTTTCCCCCTCCCATGGAACAGGG
The DNA here is from genome assembly GCF_028885655.2 of Pongo abelii. Taxonomy (NCBI): domain Eukaryota; kingdom Metazoa; phylum Chordata; class Mammalia; order Primates; family Hominidae; genus Pongo; species Pongo abelii. The sequence goes on along the minus strand of NC_072004.2, from coordinate 18,509,556 downwards.
CAGTATTGGGCATCTGAAGTCCCCACGGGTCCTGGCATTCTGGAGGAACACGACTCTGTAGCTTTCCCCTTCCGGGCCTCAGTTTCCCTGTCTGCCAAAGGTGCAGGGAGATGAGCTCCCAGCTCATGCCTCTGGGCCTCCTACCTCGCCCCCACCCTCATCTCTCCCTTTCCAGAGACATTATAAATCAAACGGCTTAGAACGTAAGGCATCAGAAATTCTGAAACCTTCATCTATTATTAACGCTGACAGTAAATTCCCCCTCCGAGCGTTTTACATAGCAACTGTTACCAAGACTCGGTGGTGGAGCTGCTGCTCCAGCGGCCGCATCCCAGCAGCTCCGGGCAGGACGGCAGGGCCGCCACAGGCCCTACCAACCCGGCCACCACCTGGGCACTCAGCAAACCCTCTCCAGGGGATGGGCGGGGAGGGAGCCTTTGGCAGAGGAAACGGGTGGCTTACAGCTGAAAGGAGGTCCCAGCTGCTTTTGGTGAGCCCTGCAGACCCCAGCTCCTGCCTAGGTGAAGACAAGGGGCCCTAAAGCTCCCAGGCCTTCAGAGGCAGCACCTGTGGACAGGGATGGGCTCCGGGAGCCTCCCTTCCTTGCTGCCCTGGTAAGAGGAGGCTTGTGAGATGGAGGACGGGAAAAGGCTTCGTAAACTGTAAAGGGCTGTGCAGATGTTGTTTACCGACTCACCCACCTGTCAGCTAGACGTTCCTGAGTGCCTGTTTGTCTGCAGGCAGTATCTGGGCACCAGAGATTTAAAACAAAGACAAAAGGCCCAATCCCTGTCGCGTCTGGTTTGGTAGGAGACAGACGCGCCAATCCCTAATTGCAGTTGTGCAATGATCAACGTATGTACCAGGAGCATACTCAGGGTGGTGAGGGTATCGCAGAGGGCCCTTCACGGGGGCTGATGCTGGGCAGGGTTTTGAAGGATGAACAGGGGAGGGTCTGTGTGTTCTGGACAGAGGGACTGGTGTATGCAAAGGCCCAGGGGTATGAAGCTGCCCAGCTGTCAGGTGGATTACAGGCTGACCTGTTTTGGTGGGGAGGGGGGCTGGTAGAGGGAGCAGGGGTCAGAGGGTGCAGGACCTTGAATGCAAGCAAGAGAGTTTTTACTTAGGGGTTTTGGTCGCCATGGAAGGTTTTCAGCTGAGGAGGAACAAAGATTTGGGTTTGGGGAGTATCACCCTAATCGCGCAGATAAGGATACCAAGGCCTGCGCAGGTGAGAACACCTACCCAAACAGGAAGCAGGGGAGGCTGGCTGCTCTCTGCAAGCTGTTAAGATGCACCTGCTGTATGCCCATCCCCACGTGGGGAAGGGTGGTGTGACCTCAGACCCTGGGACAGCATGCCTAGAGAAGAAGCAGGCAGGGAGCTTGTGGGCTCTTGCCAGGTCAGAGTGGCCGACCACGAGGAGTTGTCTCACTCTCTGCCATCTCCAGAAATCAGGACACAAGTTGAGACACAGACTTCAGCCCAGCTATGGATGCGTCCATTGGCAGTCTCTCCACCTAGTGACAAATAATATATATGTTCATAGAAGAACATTCAGCAAACAGTCTCAAGAAAATGTTTCCCTGCAGTCTCACCCCATCACCCCCACCCTCTGATGGCCAGGTCACATTTTGGGCCCAGTTGCTCCAGAACCAGGTACGGATACACATTTTTTAAAACAGAAGTGGCATCATGTTCTTTCTGCATACCCTCAGTGACCTGCTTTTCGCCCCTCATACGCTGGAATAGTTCCCCATGTCCGCACATATTTCGGGGTGAGGTTTGCCAAGAGCCAGGCTAGCCAGAGGGGACCCAGCTGACCTAGAATGTTCGGTGCTTGTCTTCAAGGGCAGAGGCCGTGCCTGGCCTGCCCACTGCTGCACTCAGCACCAAGCATGGAGACAGGCCCCCCAGTGGATGCTGAATGCAGAGCTGTGAAAAGAAGTGGAAGCTCTGGAGGTCCCTGAAGCTGAGTACAAGTTGGACGGAGCCCACTAGGATGCTGTAATCTTGATCTGGGGCTAAATTGAGTCTTGGGGTGAGATTTGTGCTTATTAAGGGCTCTGGATGCTTGGGGTAATAGATGGAAGTTGTTCAGGGAGGGCTTCCTGGAGGAGGTGGGCTGTGGAATAAAGCAGAAGGGAAATAAATGCATAACTGTCCATTCACTCATCTAACAGACATCCCCAGAGGGCTCCCTCCTGGTCAGAGCCCTGTGCTGGACAGGACTGGGCACCCAGACAGAGTACTGCCCCAACCTGCCACCAGCCCTGGGGGAAAGACAGACAAGTGCCCAGGTCACTGTGGCTGTGTGCTCGAGCAGTGCTGTAATGGTGGAAGGGTAGACAGTGAGAGGCCAACTTTACTGATAGCGCCCACTGATAGCCCCAACTTTACTGATAGGAAAACTTTACTGATAGCCCCCACCTCCTAGCCAAAGAAGTTGGGGATTGATTTATGGGAGGGAGCAGTTGGGCATCAAGGCGTGCCTGTAGATGATGGGCTTAGAGGGCTCAGGAGGGAAGCCTATACATCCTGCATACTCAGGATGGGCTTGGCATCAGGGTCAAGGTCACCCAGACTGTACCCAGAAGTTTGGCTCAGCCCAGTGTCCCTGGCTTGGGAACTCCTGGATGCCGAGGGTTTATGGCAGCTCAGTTAGTGGCCTAGCCCTGGGTCCCCTGCCATGGAGAGGGGCCCCTGACATCCAGCGTCCACTCCCAGAGTCCCACACCAAGGAGGCCCCCAGCCCCACCCAGAAGCCAAAGGGTGTATCCTTCCAGAGTCTAGAAGCTGGAGCTGCTGTGGGGCCTGGGCCTTGGTTTCCTCGGCTGTCAAATGGTGGCACCACCCTGCAGGGAGCATGTGGAGCTGAAATAAAATGTGTTCCAGGTGCTGGTGCCACAGGGCTTAGGGCCACACTGCAGAAAACCCTCCTGCTTGGTCCTAGCTGCCCAGGGCCAGGCCAAGAAAGGCTTCAGGAAGAAGCCTCCACCTCCTAGCCAAAGAAGTTGGGGATTGATTTATGGGAGGGAGCAGTTTGGCATCAAGGCGTGCCTGTAGGTGATGGGTGTAGAGGGCTCAGGAGGGAAGCCCAGCAGACTACCCCCTTGCCAAGAACCTCCTAGAACTGCATAATCAGGGGATAGGCAGCTCATTCACAATTGAAGTGTTTTGGAGTCAAACAGACCTGGGTTCAAGCCCCAGCTCCTTCACTTCCCAGCTGTGTGACCTTAGGCTAGTTCCTTGTCCTCTCTGTGCTCAGAGTCCTCATCTCTACAGTGGAAATGATAATGATAGACCAGTGTTGTCCTGAGGGTTGAAAGAGGCGACCCATATGTGAGTGCCTCAGCACAGGGACTGGCACATAGTAAGTGCTTGGCAAATGAAAACGGTTCTTCTAAGGCTTTTTTTTTTTTTTTAACTAGTGCCCAAGGAAGTGGGGGTGGCAGATTCCTCACTGGTCTCTTAGGTTCCTGGCACACATGCAGCCACCAGATTGAGCCTCTGGAATCGTACCAATCCATTTAGCAGCCCACGTCATTAGCTTTTTCTGAGCACCTACTCTGTGCCAGGCACAGGGGCACCATGGTGGAACTGGAAGCAGCAGGCTTGCTGGGAGGCTGACAAGCTGTGGATCCTGACCTGTAGAGTGGCCAGTGCCCCGGGGGACGGTGGAAGGGGAAGAGGGTATCTAGGGCAGGCGTCAGTTGGAAAGTCACAGTGAGATTTGAGAGAAGGTGATCCCTGAACTAGTGACAAGGCCTACTAGCATTTTGCCAGGCAAACTAGGAGCAGGTGGAAAGGTTGGGAGGCACAAAAGGTTGGGAGACTACCAGAGGGTGCCAGTAGCTCCTTGTAAGTCGTTGCTGGGCATGAAATTTGGGAGCTGGGAAGGTGGGTGGGAATCCCCTGTGAATGCCAGGCCAAGGAGGCAGGGACAGTGTCTGATTGGTGACTGGGGCCTGGGCGGCATCTGAGCAGGGGACACAGTTGAATGGGAGAAAGGCACTCAAAGTCACTGAGGAGCGAGGGCAGGTGCGGGGATGGAAAGGTCTCAGGACAGGGGGCCCAGCAGAGAGAGAGGCATGGGAGGGAGGTCTCAGGGCATCCAAGGGCCTTTTGGTTGAACCAGAAGTTCCTGAGTGTGAGCGCGCCCCAGAAACAGCCACAGGCCTCATCCCTGCACTGGGATCAAGGCTGGAGTGCCACCACCAGCTACCCATCCATTTGGCATGCGTGTGCCTGCTGTATGCCTTGACAAGACAGATGGACTCTGCCCTCATGGAGCTTACCATCCGGTGGCGCAGACAGACAAGAGAGTGAATAAATATACGAGGGAGGTGATTTTGGAGAGTGGTAAGAGCTAGGGACTAGGGGAGTTCCCTTAGGCAGGGCAGTCAGGGAGGGTTATCAGATGAGGTGACTGGGCTCATTGGAGAAGACCCAGGAGGATGGGGTCCCAGGCAGAGGGAACAGCATGTGCAAAGGCCTGGGGGTCAGGGGCATGGTGTGTATGAGGAGCCAGTGGGAGCCAGTGTGGTTGGAGTGTGCATGGGAGAGGGGTGGGAAATGAAGCTGGGGAGGAGTACCCCTCACCTTAGACAGCTAAGAGGTTCAACTTTAGTCGAAGGGAAGTTCTGACTCTACCCCCAGCAGCAAGGGAGCTTCCCCACCAAAGCAGGAGATCTGGCTCCCAGCATTCACTCTACTTTCCTGTGTGACCTTGAGCAAGTGGCCCACCCTCTCTGGGCTTCCAGATTCTGTGGCAACACAGAGGAAAGTGAGGTGCTTGCTCAGAGACTCGCCAGCTGTGACTGGCCAGGGGTTTGATCCCACTCATTTCTGCTCTGTGGTGGGGGACTTGTGGGGAGGGGCAGGTAGAGGTGAGCTCAGTAGAACCAAGAGCCCCCAGGACACAGGGCATCCAGGAGGCCTGTGCTTCCACAGCCTGTTCACTCCTTCATGCACCCGCCTCCCCCTCCCCACTGCATTCCTGCCCACACTGCCCACTCCCCAACCCCCTCCTCTCTCTAGGGCTGAAAGCAAGAGGCTCCCATGGGGGCTGGCCCGATGATTGGCAGAGTTGATAAAGGCCACTTGGAAACCCTCCTGCTCCAGGTGGTTCCCCACTGGCATTTGTAGCTGGGATTCCGAGGCCAGAGCTGAACCCAGAGATCATTTATCACACAGCCTCAAATGGAAGCTTTTCTGGGAAAAAAAAAAAAATTCTTTCTCGGAGATTCCAACTTGCATTGTCTAAAACAGGTTAATTGGCAGCACCGTTTCCCCCAGATCCTTCGCTGCATCCCCCCGCTTTCCTGGGGTGGGAATGGCAGCCCCTGGAAGTAGAGAAGGGGGACAGGTTTAAGACACACCGCATTTTCAGAGCTTGCTGGCCGTGCGGAGACTGCCAGAGGAATCCTAGAGATCCACCCAGTGACCACGGCTGCTGGGCTGCACTTAGCTTTGTGATCCAGACCGGGAGCTGCCTGTGAAGTCCCTTCCCAAGGAGCTGGAGGTCAGGAGCCTGTGTGTCTCACTCCCTTCCTTGCTTGTTCCTATGGGAAATGACAATTGACCACTGATACACGCCAGCCCTCAAGGAGCTGCTGGCAGCAGCAAGAGGGGTGAGCTGTGCTGGGGCAGAGGGGGCACCGAGGGACCCTGGGAGCCAAAAGATGGGGCAGCCCACTCTGCTGGAGTGGCCAAGGAGCAGAAGCAGTCTGCCTGGAAGGCAGGCAGGGAGAAGTGTGCTGGGCACAGGTATGGGGGCCCAGGTCATAAAAGAACCCAGTGCATTTGAACAGCTGTGAGATCCCAGCATGCCTGGAGTGTAGAATCCACGGAACTCACCGTCAGAATGTTTCTATTTCACAAAGCCAGAGAGGTTGGGAGGGTCCAGGCCACAAAGAGCCTAGAATGCCTGGTTGTACTCGTCAAGATAGGCTGTGCGTGCTGCATAACAAATATCCCCAAATATCAGCCCCTTCAAACAGGTTTGACCCTCACTCATGCCAAGTCTCTGACCAGACAGCTGGGAGACTGCTCACTGATGTCACTCAGGACCTGGGCAGACAGAAGAGCAGCCGTTAGGGCTATTTTCGTGGCACAGAGGGAGAGAGACAGGTGTACAGATGCATGGAGCTTCCTAAAGCAGCATGTGGCACTTCCACTTGAATTTCTCAGCAAAGTGGGCCACATGGCCATCCTCCGGACATCTTTATGGGCTAGTGACACGCTTGCTGCCTTTGGCTGAGGAGGACAGGAGATATTTAGTGGTGGTGCCAACACTGACCACAAGGACCAAGGAGGTTCAGCACTTTACCTTGAGCAAGGTGAGGAGCCTTGGGAGGGATTGAGTAGAGGAGGCTGCAGCCTCATTTAGTTTTACTTTTTAACTTTTTATTGACTTGCATACAGAGAAGAGCACGAATCATAGGTGGACAGCTGATGAATTTCTGCAAACCAAACACACTCGGGTATAACTGAAGTTCAGATCAAGAAAAAGAACATCACCAGCCCCCAGATGTCCCTTATCCCCCTCATCAGGCATTTCCTGCCCAAGAGTACTTTTGTCTGCTTTTGAGTTTCACAGACATGAAACCTTTTCTGTCCAACTTCTTTTCCTCTTTTTTTTTTTTTGAGACAAAATCTTGCTCTGTCGCCCAGGCTGGAGTGCAGTGGCGCAATCTCACCTCACTACAACCTCTGTCTCCCGAGTTCAAGCAATTCTCGTGCCTCAGCCTCACAGGTAGCTGGGATTACAGGTGCCTGCCACCACGCCTAACTAATTTTTGTATTTTTAGGGTTTTGCCATGTTGGCCAGGCTGGTCCTGAACTCCTGGCCTCAAGCTATACCTCGGCCTCCCAAAGTGCTGGGATTACAGGCATGAGCCACCATGCCTGGCCTCCTCCTCTTTTACTGTTTATGAGACCTATCCATGCTGTGTGTGGCAGTGGTTTGTTTTTCATTATTGTATAGTATTTTGTATATACCACAGCTTATTTCTCCCTCCTACTTTTGATGAACACTTGGATTGTTTATAATCAGAGGATCTTCGGTGGCTTACACCTGTATTCCCAGCACTTTGGGAGGCTGAGGTGGGAGGATAGTTTGAGACCAGCCCAGGCAACATAGCAAGACCTCATCTCAAACATTTTTTTGAAAACTAAAATAGTTGGAGGATCTTGTGAATATGCCTGCCATGAACGTTCTCCAACACATTGTTTGGTGCCTGTATGTGGCGTTCCCATTCAATGTGTGCCTTGGAAGTGGAACTGCCATGGTCTCATTTGCATTTAAGAAGCCTCTACTGGACACACAGAAGAGACCGAGGCACAGTCCATGCAGGAGGTGGAGGGGAAGGTATGTGGGCCCAGCCCTAGGGCTCCTCCACCTCAGAATCCAGAAACATCCCCAGCATGGACTTGTCTTCCAGGCGACTTGGGGGTCTGTATTGTACACATAAGATGAAAATCATGTAAAGCAAGGCCCAGACACATGGGGCTGAGCGTGCAGCCCCAAACGGCAAGACGTAGGCCTTACTGTGTGAGTCACACAGTGGTGTTATAGCACATTCTAGTACACAGGCAAGAATAGTTGTATAATATTTGAATGCACTGAACTCACTTCCACCAGGTACACGTGTGAGGAATCTCCCTGCAAGTCACCCATTTCACAAGAGGGAAGAGGGACCATCTATTAAGTCAGGGTAGGGGACCACCTACCCTGGGGCCTGGGGCTGGGGTTCAACCTGCCTCTGTTCCCCACTCTTGGGCACACAGGATGAAGGGCCCTGGTGCTGATCGCTCACAGGGGTGGTGAGACTTACCGTGTTACCCTCTTGGGGTGTGGCATTTCTTAGAAGCCAAGAGTGGGTAATCCTTTGCCTGGAATGAAGCCAGGAGAATGGTGGGGCTTCAGGCTCTGGCTCTAGAAGACAGGGCTTCTTGGGAGCTGCCCCTGGAGCCACCCAGCCTGAGCGGTAGGCGCTGGAGCTGGTGCCTTTGAACTTGGATTCATCACAGGGAAGACCTGGGGTCCAGGCCTGGTTCCGAGGTGCCCAGGCCAGCCCCTGAGCAGCCAGGCGGCCTTCCTGTGAACTCACATTGTGGTGTCCCGTGCAGCTGTCCTGGTCCTGCAGGATGCATTCCCCACCCCCAAGCCCTTAAGGGCTGTTAGGTTTTGTTTTTGTTTCAAGAAACATATGGCCTGGTTGTTACTTTGGCTGGCCTCCCCAAGCCTCATGTCTCTGAGACCCCCACTCCTAAGGAAGGGGGCCAGGCATTGATGGGGGCGTCTGGGAAGCCAAGGGGGGATGCCTGCCAGTTATGAGAAAGATGCATCTTTGTCGCAGACACATGTGGGGCACTCTATGTAAATTGTTTCAGCGCCTAACAGGAAGAAGAAAAATGAGGCTTTGATGCGAGCCACCGCCTCTCAGCCAGGCGCGGTGGTGTCACTCAGGCGCGTCCGTGGCCTGCTTGTATTAAGGAGCTGTCAGCTCTTCTCAGGCCAGAGACCCAGGGGGCTCTCTGGGCAGGAGGTGGCTCTGCTCTGTCTGCCGAACTCTGGGCGTCAGCACTGGGGCGTGCTGGGGCCTCAACCCAGCCCCACCTCCAAGGCAGGCGGAGAGCACTGCTGATGGATTCCCCAGCACTGCACTGTGCGAGGCCCAGGGCGGGGACCCCAGCAGGCAGCGTGGTAGGGTCTGCTGGGGATGACAGGCAGGCGCACAGGCGGCGGCACTGTTAGGCCCCATGTGACGGCCACAGCCTGGCACAGGAATCGATGCTCCAGGCAGCAGACCGCAAAGGTGTGGAGGCAGGAAAGGAGCCACTGTCTCTTGAGGCCTGGGAGAGCACTGTGGGTGCTGGAGATAGATGGTGGCAGGGGCCAGCTCGGGGGAGGGCAAGAGTCTGGCCTTGTGGCTTTGGAAGCCCATGGGTTGCGAGCAGGAGAGGGTGGGGTGGTATGAGTCTGAGGGAGGTCTCAGATGGGAGGGGAGGGCGGAGCGGGGCAGGGACCAGTGAGGGCCAGAGTGGAGACTGGGCAGGAGGGCGTAGCACACTCCTTGGGTGTAGCACACTCATTGGGACATGCTTCCCAATGAGCCCTGGCCCAGTCAACTCCCAGCTCCAAGAACCACCCAGAGCCCTTTGCTGGGGTGCACACCGTCCAGAGCACTGACTTCCCCCACAAGCCAGGTGGAAATGTCCCAGGGAGGACCTCAGGTCCCTGGGGCCTGGGGAGCCTACTGAATCCTCAACAAAGAAGGGAAGAGAGGCCCAGGCCACAGGAGGTCCAGAGTTATTGTGTTATGCTCTGGATCTTGGGGAATGTGTAATCCCCACACCGTATCTATGGCAACTCTCCATTAACCAGAATTTGGTTCCACAAATTCCTGTTCCCATTCATTCTAAAAAACTCAGAACTGTTGGTCCTTTTAAAAAAACTCACTGAAAAAAAAAAAAAAAAGATACTAAAGAATGTAAAGAAGAAAATGAAGTCACCTCCAGCCCCTCTGCTGAGAACACACTGATGTTAGTACTTTCGTGCATTTCCACCCAGTTTGTTTAAGAAAATTGGGATTGTGTTGAATGTCTGCTTTTGCATCCTGCATTTTCCATTGTGCTTCAGATCATGAGCATTTGCCGGGTCAGAAAAAAATGTCTTTGGAAGCTGGGCTGTGGGGACTGGGGTTTGGAAGGCTTGCTGTGTGCTGTGATCCTTCAGGGGTCACCGCCCTCCCTAAGCCTCAGCCTTTGCCTCTCTGCAGGGAGAGACTGAAGGACATTTCTCAGGCTCCAGCCAAGAGTCTCAGTGTTTTCCTTGCAACGGTGGCCTTGTTATTCCAGCCTTGCTACTCGCGGGTGGGCCTGGTGATGTTTGTGGCAGGGTGGGCATAGGGCTGGCACTGCCACCAAGTACATAGTTGAGCCGGTAAGCTCAGAAACCTGGGCTCACTCCAGCCTTGAGCACTTTCCCATCTCGTGATCTTGGGCAAATGACTTTGCCTCTCTGAACCCCTATCTCTTAAGCTCCAGAACCAGGTGGTTGTGACGGTTCACTGGCTTAATGTAAGTAGAACTCTTAGCACATAATAAGTGCTCAGTAAAGAGGAACTGTTGCTACCATGAGGATTGCTGGTATCTGTGATGTCACAGGTGTACTATGAGGATTAAATCATGATCTTCTTGCAGCATGCAGCAGAATGCCTGGGACCTAGGGGACACTGCCAGGGGGTGGCACCTGGTCCCATGATCTAGCCAGGACTATCTTTGTGGGCTATAACTTGTGCAGCTGCCCAGGGCCGGCGCTCAGAAATGCCCTGTGCTTGGTGCATGCTGCTCTGCTGTTGCTATCTTGAGTTTTTATTACTTTGTGAGCAAGAGGCCCTGCATTTTCATTTTGCACTGAGCCCCACAAATTCTGAGGCCACTCTTAACAATAGGATTAATCCCTAGGGCAGCCTGGCAGGGCACCCCACACATCCACGGTGCTTAATAGCTATTTGGAGGGTGAAGGCAGGACTGAGTGGGCCTTGGTTCAGAGGAGAACAGTACCCCAGCGAGGCCAGGTGGCTTGCCCAGTTTACACGCCAGACACAGGGCCAGGCAGTGCTCTGACCATCACGTGAGGGGCTGCCAGGGCGACGGTGTGTCTGTCAAGGGCAGGAAGTGGGCTGCGTGGAGTGCCAGCCGGGATGGGCAGGGTAGCCTGTGCCCTGCTGACCTGCAGCCAGACACACTGGGGAGACACAAGACGACTCAGGTTGGAATCGATTGAAACCAAGCCAAGAGCTTGGGCCTTGGAGCGCATGGCAGGAGGAGGAGGTTCAGACCCAAGGCGGCGGCTGGTGTTAGCGCTTCTTCCCGGCAGGGTGGGCAGGGCCCCATTAGGGGAGGCAGGCCTAGACGCCCCCCAGCACCCTTTCATGAGGGGCAGAGAGGAGAGGAGCAAGGCCCAGGCCACCTGGTATTCAGAAGGCTGAGGTGACAGTGTCAGGCAGTTTGGGGGGCAGATGAGGCCATGGCAAAGGGTGGCCAGGAGGCCAGAGCAGCACTCACAGATGAGGTGGGATTGGGGCCCCCTGCATGTGTGGGGAAGGAGCCCCCAGGACTCGGTGTGTGGGCCTCTGGCTGACAAAGGCCACTCCGCAGAAAGGAAATTAGAAAGAAGAAATGACTTCTCGGCTCATGTCTTCACGAACAAGGGAGAAAGTTGCTGGCGTGGTCTCCTCACAGAAGAGCCAGGGTATCTCAGGAGAGCCCTTTCTCTGCCAGCTGGGTCACCCTCAGGGCTGGAGGTGCTGGGCACCAGAGTAGAAGTGGATGGATGGGGGTGTCCCCCCAAAAGGAGAGGGAGACAAGGTGAGGCTGTGCCTTTTAAGCCTTCCACGCAGGCCTCCTTGGGACAGCCCAGGTCGGATCGCAGACTGCAGCGTGGGGGGCTGGGAGCCAGCTCCCCCGAGGCACGGGGGCTCGAGAGGTCTGAGCAGCATGCTGAGGTCAGGGCTGGAGGAGCAGAAAGTAATAGGGAGCCACTGATGGCTTCATAATGAAGGAGCGACATGACAAGCTTGTGAGGGGCCACACAGGGCAGAGGCTAGGGACGAGGAGATCCCGCTGGCAGCTGGTCATGGAATTTCTGGTGGGTAGTGAAATGGCCAGACCTAGGGCCTGTGGCAGTGAGGATGGGGAGGGGGCCCCCAGGACTTGGGGGCCTCCTCAGAGAGGCCTTACAGAAGGACTGGGGCAGAAGGCAAGGCCTGTGGGGCGAGGAGGCCTAAGGACACCATGGATACACTGGAGCCAAGCCATTAAGGATCCTGCACCCTGGCCAGAGGCCTCACTCAGGATGGTTGCAGTGGAGACTGAAGAGATGGGTCAGGTGGAGGGAAATGGGGGCTTTGCCCTCAGGAGATGGCTCTGGGAGGAGATACAGTCACCCAGGAAGAGAGGCCAGAGGATGGGACCGAGGAGTAGCGACACGGGAGGACGGTAGGGCAGGTGACAGGGCTTTGCTGGGCCCTCCAGGACCCTAGGCAGGGTCTCCCCTGGAACCAGGCGGTACAAGGCCTGTGATGGGAGGGGCGGGAGGATGAGGGATTGCCGTCAGGAGGGCCTCGGACCAGAAGTCTCCACTGCAGCCATCCTGAGTGAGGCCTCTGGCCGGGGTGCAGGATCCTTGTCTACCTGCGGGGTAGGGAGACAGCCTGTCTCCCAAAGGGTGGTGGGGCGGCTGAGCCTCAAGGACAAAGGCAGGCGGGGGCAGGGGAAGGAGCCTGTGGCTGGGAGCTTAATGGCCCCGAAAAAAAAACATAAAACCAGAGAATTATGGGGAGACGTAAACAGAGCTGTCAGGCATTAGCTGCAGGGAGACGGCTCAGCCTGGGTAAGAGATGCTGGCGGCTGAGCTGGGATCCTTGGGTGTGCATAAAAAAAGACAAGTTATAAAAGGAGGGAGATTAAGAAGATACTGCCTCTTCCATGCTTGGGCTCCCCGGCCAATTCCTTTCTCACGCCCCGGCTGAGGCCCCAGCCACACACTGACCCTGGGGGCCCGGCCTGCGAGGCCTGGCCAGGTCAGGGGCCAGGGCCTGCCAGCGGCCAGGGAGGTCCATGGGGGTGGGTGGGGGCGGATAGCGACTTGGCCTAAGCTAGTGGAGGGGCCGGGGAGCCAGGCCCAAGGACGCAGGCGGCGCCAGCCCCAGCAATTTATGGGTGCTCACACACCCTGCCATCTTCATTTTCCCCGTTGCTGCTGCTGTCATTAGCCAAGCACTAATGGGCTTAAATTTCACCTTAAACCATCCCCACTGTCCTCAGCAGATGACAAACGCCCTACTCTCGCCGGCTGCAAAGCTGCTGGGCGGCCTGCAAGCAGGCATGTGCCTTCCCTCTGCCCGTGTCCTCTGGCCCTCAATAAGGAGGCTCCTAAGGACCCAGGGCCTGGGATACTCACAGGCCGGGAGAATTCCTGGGGTTGTCTGGGAGCCCAAGGAAGGGCAGGGCTCAGGAAAGGGGGCTTCAGGGGGAGCTTTGGAGACCCTGGGATGATAATGGATGGGGAGACAGGAGCTCAGGGTCCAGGGGCACCCCACTGTTTGGCCTTGGCAGGGCCATGCCCCTGACCCTGCCCAGGTGTCATGAAGAAGGGCCCTAGGAGCTACCCGCCATGTTTTTAAAAGCCTTAGGGAAATCATATTTTGCTTAGGCTAACAAAAATAGCAGTGGCTTTGCTTGGGGTTAGAATTCCATCCATCCATCCATCCAATTCGTTCACTCATTCATTCAGCAAATGTGGCCCATGAGCCCCTGGCCTGAGCAGGTCCATGAAAGGCCCGACTAGCTGTTCATTTGAGGCCCATGAGAGGGAACAAGTGGGTGATCTCTCAATGCAGTTTGTTTGGGAGACAAAATCCTTTAGCAGTGGCTCTGAGGATGGGAGGGGAAGTGACCAAGGGGCTCTGGATGGAGGCTGTGGGGACAGAGTGCATCAACCTGGGGTGCATCCAGTCCATGAGGCGGGTGTTTGCCCAAAAAGGAGACAGGAATAGAGACGGAGCTATGGCAGAGACGCAGGGGCTGCTGGGGGCTCCCTGCTCATGTGTGCACATAGCCATGGCCACCGCCTCCCGCCTTTGTTTCCCAGCAAGGGGCAGGTGCCCGAGGAGCTGCTGGGGTTGATCCACCATTAAAGCCGGCCTGTCGGGGGCTGGTATGCAGAGTCATCCCTTTCCCATGGGAATCTCGCTCCCTTCCAAGCCCCCAGCACTCACCTTTCATCCCTGTGCTGAGAGCCAGTACTCCCACTGACACCCAAACAGTGATGCCAGGGAGGCACTGCCAGAGGGAGGCCACCACCATACAGGCCTGGAATGTCACACTTTCTGTCCCCGCCACCCCCCACCTGCAGTAAGCCTAGGGGAAAGAACAGGCTGGCACAGGCATGCACTGGAGATGGAGGGTGGTGCATGGCTCTGGGCCACCATGCTGTGTGTCCCCTTGTCCTCTCTGGGCCTCAGACATGCAATCTGTCATCTAAGGGTATTGACCCTGCCAGCCTCTGGCACACCAGGAAATGTAAGCCAGACTCAAGGGTTGGCAATATATGGGAGGTTGGGTGAGGCATCTTCTCCAGTCCAGGAGGAAGGGATTCCTAACTGGTGCTTAGGACCACGGACTTTGGAGAAATCTCTTCCTCCCCACCAGTATCTGGAATTGGCTGTGGAGTCCTGCCAATGCTCTGTTCCTGACATTTCTAGAATTTCTCCCTGCATTTCCAGCCCCTGCCACCACTTTGGTCTGGCCCCATTATTGCTCTCTGGGGGACAGTCCCAGCTTCCTGTTCACTGGCCGCCTGGCCTCCCCTCTCACCCCCATCACCAATCCATCCTGCCTCACTGCAGCCACTGCAGACTCCCCAACACACATGTGTGATGCTCACTGTTGCTCACCCTCTGGGGCTCCCCGTGGCCCTCACCACAACATCTGTGCTCTCCACTGTGGCCCAGAGGGCCACACACCACGTGGACCCTGCCCATCTCTCATTTCTTGCCTCTCACTTCCACTCGAGAGCCAGCCTGCATTCTCGTTACCATCTCTCACTCTCTCCTGTCTTCCAGGCTTTTCCTCTTTCCCTTGCTAACTCCGGCACATCCCCTAGGTCTCAGGTGAAGTGTCACTCCCCTGGGAAGCCCCTCTGCCCTCCTGTTCCCACTCAGGTGTGACATAGGGCCCTTTCCCATGCACTGGCACTTACTTGCCTTCTCCACGAGGCTCTGAGCCCACAGCTGTCTCTGGGTGCTCAGTCTCTAGCAGGTGTATGGCATACAGTAAGCACTTAGTAACTGCTTCTGAGATAGACAGATGGGTATGTGCAAGGGTGGATGGGCAGGTGGGTATGTGTGCATGGATGCATGGATAGAAAGAAGGTAGGTTGGTGAGTGGATGGATGGGTGGGTGGATGGGTGGGTGATTGTGAGGTATACAGGTGAGTGAGTGGATGGGTGGATGGATAGATGGGTGTGTGTGCATGGATGCATGGAAAGACTGATGGATGGACAGGTGGGTGGGTGGGTGGATGGATGGATGGGTGGGTGGGTGGGTAGGTGAATAATAGATGGGTGGACTGTTGTGTGGGTGGATGGAGAGGCCAGGTGGTCTATGAGGTGAGTCCACAGGCATTAGAAAATGGAGTTCTAAGCCTTTGGCTTTCCATGGGCCTCAATTTCTCTGTCTGTAAAATGGTCAGCTCAGCTCCTGTGCCCAGCGTGGAGGCTCAGGATGAGCTGGAGAGAAGGTGGAGGCTTCAGCAGGCAGCACATCAGGTGCTCCACAGACAGTGCATGAGACAGAACAAGGTTGCTTGGCGTCCCTGCAGCCCAAGGGCTCCCTTCTTCAGGGGGATACCGATGCCCTCCTCCATCCCTGCTTGCTCCCAGGATCCTTGCCCAGGTAGCAGACTGGGAACCAGACCCATAGAGTTCAAATCTAAATGTTGCTGCTCACCAGGAAATTCCCTTTGCCTCCCAGGCCTTAATTGCACATCTATAAAATGGGGGTGCTCGTGTATTCATGTTCCTTGCAGTTTCTCTGGGGATCAAAACAATATGACGAAGGGGGGCGGAGAGAAAAAATGCAGTGTGACAGGGAAGATGGCACCTCTCCTGATGCCCAGCACACAGAGGGTACTCAGGAAATATGGGGCTTAGAATCTCAACACCTGAAAGAGCAGCTTCTGCTGCAGCCCCTGCCACAGGCGCCACACTGGCCACAGTGCTCCCTCCTAGCCCTTCTTCCCCTGGCCAAAGCTACCTCTGGAAACTGAGTTTGAAGTTTCCAAACCTTATCCCAGACCCCGTAGCCATGAGTTATAATAG
The DNA here is from genome assembly GCF_028885655.2 of Pongo abelii. Lineage (NCBI taxonomy): Eukaryota > Metazoa > Chordata > Mammalia > Primates > Hominidae > Pongo > Pongo abelii. Next base: position 18,493,663 of record NC_072004.2, on the reverse strand, counting down.
GCACATAATTAATAATCACATAATTATAATGTCTATATTATTTATAATTTGTATATTTATATATAATTTATTTAACTGCATCTATAATTTATAATTTAAAATTACATCAGGTAAATAATTACTTACCTACTATAGTGCTTCTGCCACTTATAAGCTGTGTGACTTTGGATAAGTGCCCTAACCTCTCTGTGCCTCTGCTGCCTCCTCTATGAGTTAAAATGTGTAGACTGCTTCTCAGAACAGGGCCCAACACACGTCTAGTAGGTGTGGGAATTAGCCCCGAGGATGCTGATGACAAAGCATTTCTGTATCTGTTTTGCTCATGGGTTCTTTGCTCAACTCTGCAAGGTGGGCATTTAATCACTATCCCTATTTTATGGGTGAGGAAGCGGAAGTCCAGCAAGTTGGGGTGACTCATCTGAGGTCACACAGCGAGTCAGCAGTGGGCGTCAGGTACTCGGTGTTCTTTCCAAAGATTCCTGAGGCCCTGGTCTGGAAAAAGCCAGCTCTGGACTAGGCCGGAACACAGGGGCCTTTCTGAACCTTCCTTTCAGGGGCCTGGGGCCGCAGGGGCCTCCGGCCAGTCAGCCAAGTCTGTTCCTCCCAACATGCCAGCCAGGGAACACAGACAGCCGGACCCCGCTGTGGCCACTGCCCCGCCAGGCCCCTGTGCCAGGACAGCGTGTTCGCCCACCCGGGCAGTGACCAGCTGCTCCTGAGGCTGTGGGCTGGAGCCAGGTCTCTGTCACTTCAAGGAGCTCCTGTCTTCCCGGCCGCACCTCCACAGCCAGCAAGGACCAGTCAGGGATTTTCCTGAACTTTCCCTCTGTTATAAAAAAGTATATAAACATTTACCTTTTAAAAGTAACAGCTAACTTAGTTGCGCCCTCCTCTGCCCAGCATTGGTCTGGCAGCTGCATGTACGTTGTCTCCTGGCATCTGCGTACCATTGTCTGAGGTGCATAATCTTGTGCCTGTTTGCAGATAAGGAAACTGAGGCACAGAGAACTTGAGTTGCCTGTCCAAGGCCCCACAGCAAGGCAGTGTCTGGGTGGGGATTTGGACCTGGACAGGGAGCCTCCCTACCAATCAGGCCTTCAGGGCAGAGTCTTGGGGCCCAGAAAAGCCCAGCCCAGCTTCTGTTTTGAAATTTTATAACGTGTTGCTTTGTTCAGATGATTGAAGGAAAGCATATTGCAGGTAGAAATAGAATGAAAACATTGTTAACACATGAAACCAGGAGTGCCTTTGTGTGCAGCTGACCCTTGAACAATGTGGGGGTTAGAGATGCTGACCCCCACACAGCTGAAAATTCATGTGTAATTTTTTTTTTTTTTTTTTTTTTTGAGACAGGGTCTTCTCTATTGCCTTAGCTGGAGTGCGGTGGCACAATCTCTGCTCATTGCAGCCTCGACCTCCCAGGCTCAGGTGATCCTCCCAGCTCAGCCTCCCAAGTAGATGAGACTACAGGCATGCGTCACCATGCCCAGCTAATTTTTGTATTTTTAGTAGAAATGGGGTCTCATCATGTCACCCAGGCTAGTCACAAACTCCTGGGCTCATGCAGTCTGCCCGCCTCCACCTCCCAAAGTGCTGGAATTATAGGTGTGAGCCACCATGACTGGCCTCATGTGTAACTTTCGACTCCCCAGTCGATTAACACACATTTTGTAAACACACTTGGCATGTTATATGTATTATTTACTGTAGTCTTACAATACAGTAAACCAGAGAAAAGAAAATGTTATTAAGAAAATCCTAAGGAGGAGACAATCGAATCTATTTACTAGTCATGAAGTAAAAGCGGATCATCGTGAAGGTCTTCATCCTCGCCGTCTTTGCATTGAGTAGACTGGGGCCAGGAGCAAGGGAGGGTCTTGCTGTCTCGGGTAGTGGAGGGGGAGGCAGAAGAGGCAGGCACACTCAGTGTAATCTTTTGAAAAAACTATCTTGGGATCTTGGCTCAGTTATTCCGATGCTGAGTATGCTAATCACATCTAACTTTCATTGAGTCTGAGAAAAACATCCACGTATAAGTAAACCGTGTTGTTCAAGGGTCAGCCATACCTGGCCCTGGCAGCAGCAGGTCCCCACACAGCTTAGCACTTGAGCCAGTCCTGGCTGCTGTGTCCCCCAAAGCTGTGTACCCACTGAGGAGGACACAGCCTGTACAGGAATTCAGGTTTGGTTCTCCTTCCCCGCTTGGGAGCTGTTTTCTCATCCGTAAAATGGGAGGCTGATCCCTATCTTGCACATTGCAGGACGCCGGGGAGCCGACTCCTCTTGGCAGCTGGGGCTTGTCCCATCCTACTGAGGGGGAAACTGAGGTCAACCCACCAGCCTAGAGTCAAACAGCTGGAAAGTGGCAGTGCCATATTTGAGCCTGAAACCAGGTTCTTTTTTCAGTCACCTTGCCTAGCCATTCATAGAAGTTTTAAAATCTTTTAGGAGCTATCACATGCTCATGGTAGAAAAATTCAAATACAACTTCCTTTTTTATACAGATGTTTTGTACACACTTTTTTTTTTTGGAGACAAAGTCTCACTCTGTCGCCCAGGCTGGAGTCCACTGGCGCGATCTCAGCTTACTGCAGCCTCCACCTCCTGAGTTCAAGCGATTCTTGTGCCTCAGCCTCCCGAGTAGCTGGGATTACAGGGTGTATCACCATGCCCAGCTAATTTTTGTATTTTTATACAGATGGAGTTCCGCCGTGTTGGCCATCCTGGCCTCAAGTGATCATCCCGCCTTGGCCTCCCAAAGTGCTGGGATTATAGGCATGAGCCACCGCATCTGGCTCACTTTTTTTTTTTTTTTTTTTTTTGAGAGAGAGGGTCTTGCTCTGTTGCCCAGACTGTGCAGTGGTGCAGTCACAGCTCACTGCAGCCTGACTTCGTGGGCTCAAGCAATCCTCCTACCTCCTACCTCAGCTTCCCAAGTAGCTGGGACCACAGGCAAGCACCACCTCACCTGCCTAGTTCATTTTTCTTCTTGTAGAGGTAGGATCTCCCTATGTTACCCAGGCTGGTCTCAAACTCCTATGCTCAAGCAATCCTCCTGCCTTAGCCTCCCAAAGTGCTGGCATGACAGTGTGAGCCACTGCACCCGGCCCTGTACACACTTTCTACACTGCACTTTTTTTCACCAACTTGAAGACTGCTCCAATTAATCCATGTGGTGCTTCCATTCTCTGAGAACTCAACCGATAGAACCTCCCAGATGTATCTCCCTCATCCCCCTTGGATGGACAGCTAGGGGATCTCCAGTGTTTTGCTGCTGCAAAAGACACTGCAGTTGGTAGCCTTGTGCAGATGACTTCGGGCCCAGGTTAGAGGGCACATGTAATTTGCATTTGGGTTCGTATTGCTAGAAAGCTCTCCAAAGAGGTAGTACCAGTTTACCCTTCCATCCCCAACTAGATTGGGCACCTCTTTCCCCATGCCCTCACCAGCCAGGCAGATGCTCTGTGCCAAGAAAACCAAACAGCTGCTTCCCTTACAAATACGCAAGGGCCTGGGCATGTATGGAGGCCTGAGTCCAGCCCTGCACCCGTTACCAACTGCAAGATCTCAGGCAATAGGCTTCACCCCGTGGGTCTCAGTTCCCTCATCTGTAAAGCAGTGGTGATTGGATCGTGGTGAGAAGTTTGTAGATGCAAATGCCTAGGACAGTGCCTGGAACATCGAGGCCTCAGGTGAGAAGTGGCTGTTCTTACGAGTCTGCATGAGTCATGGGATGGGGTCCCAGCCCCTAGGATGGATGCTTAGGCCTCAGACCTGTGTTTTGGGAAGGGTTGAAGGGAAGGGAAGAGCAATGTGGGGAATTACCAAGGGGAAAGGGTGGGATTAGCTTATCCCAGCTTCCCACCGTGCCAGTGGGGAAACTGAGGCCCAGAGGGGCCCAGGCCTTGAAGTGATTGCAAGTTCAGCAGCATGAAACTGCTCTTTATCCGTGCATTGCTGTCAGGAACAAATGCTGAATGGAGAGTCCGGAGGGTTGCCCAGGCCACTGCAGGACCCAAGCTCTGAGACTGAGGGCTTGGGGACACAGAGTCAGACCCTTGTCCTGAAATCCTGGAGGGTGCTCCTTGGACAGGACAAAAACTGTATTCTCTCTCTGAGCCCAGCCTCAGCAGAACCCAGAGTCTTCCAGGGCTGAGATCTTGCCACACCAGCTGCGGTCACAGACCTGCCACACTGGCTTGACCTGGGAGTTCCTTACAGCTGCAGAACCCCTGTCCCACCTGACCCGCTGCATCAGAATCTGCGTCTCACCAGGATGTACACTTTGAGGAGCACTGAGACTCAGCCAGGATGATACTCTACCTGCTTGCAGGTACAGGCCGCTGCTCTATGGGCAGACCTCAACCCTCAGCCCCAGAATGTCCTCCCCAGCTCTGTCGCAGACACATGTGGCTCCCTGGGAGGCACAGAAAGTATAAGACTTGGACCTGATTCCCCATGAACTGGTGGCCCTGGAAGTTGCTACCCTTTATTGAGCCCCTGCCAGCTATCAAGCACATTATCCCATTTCGTCTCACAACAGCACTGGAAGTTTGCTGTTTAATTTAGAGTATCTTGCAGCTTAGGCACACAAAGCACAGAGAGGTTAAGTAAACTGCTCAAGGTCACCCAGCATATACATATGCAGGAGCTGGGATATGAATCCAGACCTGTCCTCAGCACCACAGTCTAGCCATTTACAGTCAGAGTGGGCATGGGGGCAGATGGTGGCTCCTCTCACCCCTGAAACCGGAGCCCCAGCCCCTATGAGCCCTCATAGTTCATTGGCCTGGCCGTGGTGAATCTGACCTCTCAAAAGCCTCCCTTTCCGGAGCAGAGGCCTGCGATTCTCCATGCTGGAGAGCCCGCCAAGAGGGATTCTCCTACAACTTTCCAGAACACAGCAGTTCTGGGGCCAGGCCAAGCTAGCTATGTACAGCTGGAAGAGGCTCTCTCCCCCAGATGCTGAGTGACTAGAAGCCAAGAGGGAGGGAGTTCTGGAATGGTCTGCAGCAGCTGGAGGTGAGGCCTGAGGGGGCTGGGGCGGGGCCTGGGAAGAGGGACCAGCGCACAGAGTATTCTGAACCGCAGAAAGTATTCTGTTCACTCTGGGAGAAAAACAAGAGTGTTGTTCAAAACAGCTGGACCCCAGGCCCAGTTGCCCTCGCCTGGTTTTTACTCTTAAACACCTTCGCATTTCATGGCTGTTCCGAAGAGAGAGAAATCAGCCAGTTGTCCATTCAGACACAAGACAAGGCATCAGCCGACAACCAAAGGCAAATATTTTCCATCGTGAGGAAAGCCTCCCGGGCGGCCCCAGGCCTGCCTCTGGAGCAGTGGCTGGCTGGTGGCTGCCTCTGCCCGAAGGTCGCTGCTTCTGGTCAGCAGACTGCGTGTCTGGGGGACTGGCCAGGATCCACACCCACCCAGGGAGCGCTGGGGGAAGCGGGGCAGCCATCCTAGGCCCGCAGGAAATGGAAGCTCCCTTCCTGGCATGAGGGCAGCCAGGCCTCCGGGGAGGCCAGGACAGTGTGGGCCCCACAGTTCCCTGTCTTGAAACCCCAGCCCTTGATATCAAAATTGGGACCTGTTAGTCTGTTGTTGGGGAGGGGGATTTAACTGCCCAAAGCTCTTAGGCCCTGAGTGAATTTTTTTCAGCACAACAGTAGCTACACACAGTTGAAGAGTGTGGCACATGGCTACGTAGGGTTTGTATTTGGTCTACAGATGAATGAACAAGACCCATGTGGACTTAGGCCTCATTATCATAATTCTGCAGCCCCAGGAGCCAAACCCCCACATGGAAACCCTTAGTAGGTAGCCTGGCCAAGTGGGTAGCGGGAAATCAGTGATGGTAAGCCCTGGGACTTCTCTCTAGTCCTCCCCACCCTTTTTTTTTTTTGAGACAGAGTCTCGCTGTCGCCCAGGCTGGAGTGCAGTGGCGCAATCTCGGCTCACTGCAGGCTCCGCCCCCTGGGGTTCACAGCATTCTCCTGCCTCAGCCTCCCGCGTAGCTGGGACTACAGGCGCCCGCCACCTCGCTCGGCTAATTTTTTGTATTTTTAGTAGAGACGGGGTTTCACCGTGTTAGCCAGGATGGTCTCGATCTCCTGACCTCATGATCCGCCTGCCTCGGCCTCCCAAAGTGCTGGGATTACAGGCGTGAGCCACTGCGCCCGGCCTTTTTTTTTTTTTTTTTTTTTTTTTTTAAGACAAGAGTTTTACTCTTGTCCCCAGGCTGGAGTGCAATGGTGCAATCTTGGCTCACTGTAACCTCCACCTCCCGGGTTCAAGCAATTCTCATGCCTCAGCCCCCCGAGTAGCTGGAATTACAGGCGCATGCTACCATGTCCAGCTAATTTTTGTATTTTTAGTAGAGACAGGGTTTCAACATGTTGGCCAGGCTGGTCTCAAGCTCCTGACTTCAAGTAATCCACCCACTTTGGCCTCCCAAAGTGTTAGGATTACAGGCGTGAGGCATCGCGCCCGGCCACCCACCCTTTTTTTCTCCCAAGAAAACCAGTTTTCTGAAATTTTCAGGGGGCACCAGGACCTCCTCGCCCATGTCTTTTACCCCTGGGTACCTGTATCCTGTATTCACCAAAGCCCCATGGGCATCTCCCTGATTGAGGTCCCACCCGCAGGGCCTAGGACAGGGGGACCAGGGAGGGCCCCCAGAGGCTGGAGTTTGGAATACCCCCTTCTCTTCTCTGGAGCTCAGTTTCCATGTCTGTGAAATGACAGGTGATGTCACCTCCCAGAAGGGCAGTTTGAGAGAAGTAAAATCTATTGAGGCACCTTGGACACAGGAGGGGGTCAGACAGCATCAGCCTTTGAGGGTGCTGCAGTTACACGGCTCCAGCAGTCTGAGCCTTATCAAGACCTTTCCAGATCTGAGGGAAGCCCATGCCCAGGGTCTAGCTGGCTGGGGGAGAAGCCCCTTGAGAACCCCCACTCTGTAATGCGAGGCTCTGCGTTTGCTTAGGAGGCTCTGTCCCTGTCTTTTCCCCTTCTGGGCCAGCCTCGCTTTCTGGGCAGGCCTAGGAGTGTCCTGGGCCCAGCACTCAGAGTCAGCGCTGTCTTTAACCTGTATTCCACAGGCATCCTCACCCCCTCCCCTCCCAGGAGCTAGGAACCTGCCAGGCTTCTTACCTCTCTGCAGGAATCTCCACCCCCCACCAGAGGCTGCCCTCTTGGGGAAGGGGCCCAGCCCTTGAGGCCTGTCTCCTCCAGCCCAGCTAAACCACAGAGAGAACTCCATCTCAGGTTCCCAAATAGGCGGTGTTCTTCCCCGCCACCAAGCTAGGCAGCTCCTGGCGGCTGGAATGCCCTGCTCCTTTCTTCTCAGCCCACCACTTCCTCCAACCTTCCCTCCTCTGTGCTGCTTGCAGCAGGGAGTCTTACCCCACCTCCTTCAGGAGGGAGGTGCTCACGGGTTCCTATGCCTGTGGATCTCCAGGATTGGGCACGGAGCAGTCTGCAAAATGTCAAGTGAGGGAGGGATCCCGTCAAAGCCCCAGGGGGACCTCTGAGCTCAGTCAGCTCCTCTGCTGCTCCCCACCTCTGGGGGGAAGGACAGGCTGGGGTTTGGATGGGTGGCCTTTTGGAGAGCAGAGTAATGGGAGCCGACTTGAACTTCCTGCGGCCTCATTCCCTGACTGGGGGCGGAGGGTAGTCTGAGCTGCTGGCCTGGGGTGCTTGGCCGTAGGGGAAGGGGCTGGGAGGGAGGGGTCTGGGTGAGTCTAAGGGAGGGTGAGCCTGAAAAGAGGGGACGGCAGCACTAAACTGCCTTCGGGGAGTCCCCACTGTGCGCCCCTGGCACTTTCCCAGTCCCCTGGCGCGGTCGCAGGCACGGGTGGGGTCTGCCTCAAAGTTGTTGGTATGGCCAGCCCGCTGCTGTTTAAATGGTGTGTTTGTTTGGAGTGGCTTAGGGAGGGAACTGGAAATGGGGGCGGGGGGGGCAGCGCCCCACTTGGCGCCACCGCTGCCGGAGGGTCCGCGTGTTAGAAGCCCCAGCTTCGTAAATGACCGAAGAAGGGTGGGCGTTGAGGAGGGAAGGCCGAAAACCAACGGGGGGCTCGGGGCCCCGGGCCGGCCGCCCCCTTTTTGCGGGGGGAGAGCAGGAGCCGCCTCTCGCAGCCACTCTGCGCGCGGGGTGGGAGGGAGAGAGGGAGGCGAAGGGACGACAGCGCCGGGCTCCCCGCCCCCATCCCACCCGGTTCCAATATTTCGCAGAAAGGCACGCGGCTCCTAATCGGTCCTTTCCAGGCTGAGATTTAGCCGCGCGATGCCCGCGCAGGGGCGGGGGCCGCTGGCCAGGGGAGGCGCTCAGAGTCCGGAGCCGCCGAGCGAGGTGAGGAGCCCGCGTCCTCGGCTGGTGGAGCGGGCGGGCGGGCGCGCAAACCCGAGAGGCAGATATAGAAAGGGGGGCAGGTTAAAAATAACCCTCTCCGGCTGGGAAGCTCGCGCGCGCTCTCTCGCCTCGTTCGGTGCCAGAGGACTCCAGGGGAGGTGGCGTTGGGGAGGGCAGAGCGGGATTCCCCCTCCTCCGCCGGGCGGGGTGCCCGCCTGCGCGCCGCGGTTGCACGTGTGCGGGGCCGCGCGCCCGGGCCCCCTCTGCACCCGGTCGGTGGGTACCCCCTCCCCAGGACCGGGCGCATCTGGCAGTGGCCCCCCGCCCGCAGCCTTGCGCGGCTGGAGGGAAGCGCTCCATTATTCATTATTTACGAGCGTTAATAGGTTTGAGCCACGGGGGCGGGGCGGGGGGGGTGGGGGGGCGGCGAGGACCCAGTGTGGACCGAAGCATTAGGGGAAGGGATGGGGAGGGAGGGGGAAGGGCGGGGGCGGGGTTGTGCCGCGGCCTGGAGGAAGAGGTCTCGGCCTGGGGCCTGGCGAGCTGGGCGCACCTCTCCGCCAGGTTTCTCCACACCGCCGGCCGTCGAGGCGGCTCAGGGCGCCAAGAGGGCAGCACGGGCCTTAGATTTTGCTTTCGGCCTCTGTCCTTCGCGTCCTCGCCCTTACCGAGGCGTGGGGAGGGAGCTGCGGGGGCCGTACGCCCCGCCCTGCGCGCCCCTTGCCGCCGCCGCGTCCCCGCGCAGCCCCGGCCTCATTTATCATCATCTTTGGTCAAGTGGAGTGTGCAAGGAACAGCTGCTTCACTCGGCTGACTTCCGAGGGCGGCTACGGAGAGAATCAGGGAGATGAATGATGGGGGCTGGGGGGGGGCCGCAGCCCCCCGGGGTCCCCGCGCAGGCGAGAGGGAGGCGGGGAGCGTCCAGGGCCGCCTTCGCCTCATGGCGAGTGCAGCGCCCCCTTCCTCTCTCCTGGCGCCTGCAGCGACCGGGGACGGGGGGACGGGGACCCCGAGGACCGGGCCCGCCCTGGGAGGGGACTGGGGGCGGGGGGGCGCCCTTCGCCGGCGGAGAACTGGCGGGCGCGCTGCCTGCAGAGCCCGAGGTCGCCGTGACCTTGCTGGGGTCAGCGGGCTGGGCTGCGGAGGCGGCGGCGCGGCGTCTTTGGTGGCGCTTTCTGGATTGGCGCAGAGGCCGGGAAACAAGGCGGGGGCGGGCGGGGGAACACAAATAGAAGGTGAAATTTTACCTGCCCCTGAGGGAGTCCTGCGGATTTTCTCCGGCAGCAGCAGGCGCTCTGCCTTTGTCTTACACGGCTGAAACATCTGTTGCAGAGGGGCGGAGAGGCCGCAACAACCCCCACACACCCTGCGCTGCTCCCCGTCCCCCTCTCCCTCAGCCGGGCTGCAGGACTCCAGGCGCCGCGTTAACCCTGCTCGCGCTGGGGCGTGCGCCCGGCATTCGCTATTGCAGTCCAACGCCTCGCGTGGGGCTCCTCGCCCTCGCCCCGGCTCGGGTCCTGGCGGGGGCGCCCGGTGACCCCCCTCCACCTTGTTGGGGTGCTGAGGCGTAGGCGGGGGGCGGGGGCGGAAAGGGTTAATGGCCTAGTCGCAGACCCTAATTGTCAGAGCCGGCCCCGCTTCGTTTCAATTACCCTAAGTAGAGACTGAATGCGCAATTAACGAAGTCAGCTTGCCAACTGGAAAGCCGGCCCCGCTTTCACGTTGAGCAGAATACTCCACCAGCTGACTTGGACGAAGCAATTTCCTCCTCTCTCTCCCCTTTTTTCTCTCCCTCTCTCTTCCAATCACCCTCCCTCTTTTTCTCTCTCCTTAATAATAAAATTATACCAAGCAGTTTGCGGTGTGGCAGGCGGCCAGAAAAGCGTTTCTTTAAACGCCGCCGTCTCACAATTAGGCAGCAAGAGGATTTGACACGCCGTGGCGGCCTGACAGGCGGCTTCCTCCCCTGGGGAGTGGGGGGAGGGAGGGGGTGCCAATTCCCCGCTCCCCCAGGTGGAACCGGGACTGGGAGGGGTTGGCCTGCTGTGCCTCCCCGGCTGTCAGAATGGCTGCAGTGAGGGGGTGTCAAAGGCAGGGAAGCGAGGGGCGGTTCCGCCTAGGCTGGGGAAGGCGGAAGGCAGCGGCACATTCCACGACTCCTCTGGGAAGCTGGCATATCCAGGAGGGAGACCTTGTTCCCCTTTCTGTTTGACAGACAGGCACTCTGGGGCACAGAGCTGTAGAGGGATCTCAGCCCTGCTGGGCGTCCTGCACAAGCCACTGGCCCACTCTGGGCTTCTTCCATTAATCCCTCGGCAAAATGAGGGGGAGATTTGACCTAGAATGTGCTCTGCAAAAAGTGTCTTCCTGTGGCTCATTGCCCTTAACAGCTGGTCTTGTAGGCCAGGAGAGGGGGTTGTAGGCAGCACCACGCAGAAGCAAGCCGGATACCCCTATCCGGTTTGGGTGGCAGACCCATGGGCCTCAAGGCACACAGGAGGGTGGCTCGGCGGGGAGCCATGATGCAGGCAGCTAATAGATGGGGTGACTTTGCAAGATTGCCAGGGATTGGTGCCATGAGGACAGAGGACACTGAACACTAGCTGCAGCAGCCGGGCCACTTGAGCTCGGGGAAGGCCCAGAGAATTTGGCAGAGGTGGGAGGTAACTGCAGGGGTCCCCATTTGCTCTTTGCAGCCCCCCAGTCCCACCCAGGCTGCTGCTTACGTGGGGTGCCTTCATCCTTCCTCACATAGTTAAGCCCTTCTTCCAGCCTTCCCTGATCACCTCCTCTCCCCACCCCCACACCCCCCTGGGTGTCACTACATCTCAACACCACCAGGGCAGTTGTCTGTGTGTCTGCCTGCCGCTGGAGAGCAAGGGCCATGTGCTGTTTCCTGTGTGTCCCCGGCACCCAGCTCGGCCCACATCCAGACTGTAAGCTGAACAGAAATGTGCTCCACAAGTGAACCAGTGCAGGCACTAGGGGCTCTGGAGGAGACAGCACACACTTTGTCTCTCCTTCCTGATTGGCTATTGCATGCATCCTGGCCTCCAGGCCCCTCATCCTCAAACCTCTCTCTGGGTATCATCCCTTTGGTCTGTGTTGGGGGTTAAATGCACTCAACACAGAGCCCAGCACCCCGATCCATCTCGTCTGTTTATTTATCCAAGCAATACTGAACGGACATCGACTCTGGGGCCAGTTTCTGGGTTTGGAGCTTAGGGTCAAACAGAGGAAGTCTCTGCCCTCCTCAGGCTACATTCTAGTGAGGGAGGCACATGTGAAACAGCTCATTGTACCATCAATTATGTAATTACCGCTGCAGTGAGAGCCACCAAGGAGCCTGGCGGGGGACCCAGGAGACTGGTGGTGGGGCCTCGCCCAGTGTCTGGTGTGGAATGCCACAGAGGTTCTCACCAGCTCTGGAAGCCTCCAGTCTTTCCAGTCCCCCTCCTCTCTGCACCTCCTTTCCAAGGCCGCTGAGTGCCCCTCCTGCACGGGTCTGCCCTGCCTCCCCCTGAGCCCAGGGCACTCGCCTGTCTGCTCTCCTGGCGTTGCTCTGCTTATCTGTGCTCGTCCCAGAGCTTCTCCTGGGCCAGGGAGCGCTGTTCCTCCTGCTCTGGGCACCATCGAGCCCACGCAGATCCCCTTTGCGTCGGTTCTGTCAGCATTTGACCCCAGGAGCTTGTGATCAAATTCAGGCCACAGACAGGTTCTCTTGAATTCTCGAATATGAAAGAAAAAACTTTGTACTTGGTTGATAACATTTTCTTAAATGAGAGATACCCCTTTTTATGAAATCCTGATTTATGTCTTTTTCAAGGGAAAAGCTCAGAAGCTTTGGCACCCTGGCCTCCCACTCCCAAGTGGCCGCAGTCTGCTGGTGCTGAGAGGGGCTGCTGCTGCCCCTCTCCCCGCCCCCACTTTATTTGGGAGCAGGATCGCCAGTTTGCCTCCATACCCACCTGCCCACTTCCCTGCCAGGCCTGGGGAAGATGTTCTTTGTTGAATGAAGCAAAGCAGTGGCCACCCCTGATCTCCCGCTGCCTGGCCCACCCACATGTGCTCTGTGTCGCCACTCCACTGCTCCTTCTGGATATTTTCACAGGGTTTCTGTGACATTTTGTGCATTATTGATTCAATAAATATTTATTGTTCTGGACAATGGGGAATAGCTGTGAACAAAACAGGCAGAAATCCTTGCTCTCATGGAACTTTTGTTCTAAAGAAGATACCAATAATGAAGCAAGTCAAGTTTGATTACAACAGGGTCAGTCGTGGGGGTGCAAGGGATGCTGTTTCAAACAGTGGTAAGGGAAGGCTTATTGAGAAGGTGACAGAGGTGACGGAGGAGCCAAGACTTGGAGCCAGGGTAGAGAGCTGTGTAGGTATCTGGGAGTGGTATTTCCAGAGGTAAAAGGCTTGCCCAAGGTCACACAGTCAGCCAGCAGTCAGACAAACCTGCAGACACTTGACACCTCTGTGTTTCCACTTCCCCAGGGAAGTAAGTCATGGACCCTCTGGGCATGTGGGGTAGGGAGGACAAGGCTGGGGCCAGACAGTCCTGTGCCTTCCCTTAGCAGCCAGGCCAGGCGCGGTGGCTCACGCGTGTAATCCCAGCACTTTGGGAGGCTGGGGCGGGTGGATCACCTGAGGTCGGGAGCTCAAGATCAGCCTGGCCAACATGGAGAAACCCCGTCTCTACTAAAAATACAAAATTAGCCAGGCGTGGTGGCACATGCCCGTAATCCCAGCTACTCAGGAGGCTGAGGCAGGAGAATCGCTTGAACCCAGGAGGCGGAGGTTGTGGTGAGCTGAGATCACACCATTACACTCTAGCCTGGGCAACAGGAGGGAAACTCTGTCTCAAAAAAAAAAAAAAAAGCTATATCTTATCCTTATCATGCAGCCTCCTACAAGGGCAGGCACTCCTGGGGCTTAGGGTGGGGAGAACAAAGCTGGCTGGGAGCACCTCTGTGGGTCCCATCTGACCCTTGTGCCAGCGTCTGGTCCAGCCCCTTGGTCTTCCTAGGCCCGGGACTGATTGTGTCTGATGGCATCAGCCTGGCCTCTTGGGGGAAGGACAGGGGCTGTGTCCCCCAGCAGGACCCAGACAACTGCCTGGGCCACCAGACCCTGGCCCTGTTAACTGTCTGCGACCCAGCAATCAGCACCCCCCACCCTTTTTCCCTTTTCTTCATTTTGACAGAGACACGGAGAGGTGGTGATGCTTTTTGTTCAGTGGTGAATAAAGTGATCTAAAAAAAAAATATTGTCCGCAAGAGACTGATCAGTACAGAACGGATAATAGGTGACCTCCTCCCGGCAGCCTCCCCTGGGGGGCCTAGGAATGCCTGCAGCTGCTGTGGCATCCCCTGTTGCTCCCCCACACCTCACAGTGGAGGTGGGACGGCTGGCCATCTGCCCCTCGTCCCTGGACTGTGGGCCCTGCGGCCCAGGTCTCCCAGCCTCTTGATATCTGTATCCCAGGAATTGGCACCAAGGGTCGGTGGGGTGGGAGTGGAGAGCAGGGCACAGCTTTAGAGTTAGGGGACCTGGGCACCTAGGCAGGGGGCCTGGCTGTGCCCATGAACAGCAGGTGGGGTCAGGCCAGCGGGTGGGTGTGGTTAGGCCCTGCAGGGATCCCATTCAGCTGGCTTAGCAGGTCTCAGCTGTCCCCACAGCTGGGTCCCTGGAGGAGATGGTGTTGGGGGCTGTGAGGGGAGGCTCCTCAAACATCTGGAGAGTCCAGATACCTCTGCTCCCTGTTCTGGTGTACTCTGAAGGGCCCAGAGCTCCCAGCCACACCAGGGCTTCCCCAACCTCAACTGAGCCTGGCTAGGGCTGCCCTTCCGCTTCTCACCCCATCACTGGCATCCTGATATTTGGGACCCCCGGACCCTATAGAGAGGGCATGTTGGTCACCCCGTGGGATTCTTCCTTGAGCATGGCGGGGGACCATGAATGAGGAGGGATGCATATCCAAGCGTTGCCCACAGGGAGTGGTCTGGAGGGGCTGCCTGGTCCTCTGGGGTTCCTGATGTCCTAGGAGGGTCCTCCATCTGCCCCAAGCAGGCCTCTCAGCCTGTGGACCCTAACCTGTTCCAGAGGCCTATGGGCACCCAACTCTCTTGTCTTGTGGGCTCCTTGGAAACTTGCCCCCTTCCTCCCATTCAAGCCAGGCCCCTAGGATATGGAATTGAGCCCATACGACAGCAGTGAATCTGGCTAACGATTTCTCATTTTCACCAAGTCTCCTGTATTGATTATTCATCACCCACAACAGATGGGGAGGCCCGAGGGGTTCCACCTTCTCCACCCCTGCCTGGACTCCTCCTCTGCCCTGTCCTCAGCTTCCAGAGTCCTGGTATACTCCGCCTTCGTCCTCAGGTTCCCAGTCTGCCCTGTCCTCAGCTTCTGGAGCCCTGGTACACTGCTCCTTCATTCTCAGGTTCCCAGGCCTTGAGTGGGTTGGGTTTTTAAATTTTTTTCTTGCAGCTACAAATCATGAAAACAGGTCATAAAACCACTTTGGGTAAGTAGGTGGGATGGAACCAGTGGCCTCGGAGCTGCTGCTGGGGATCAGTAAGCCCCCAATCCGTTTCTTTCTCCCTCTCTCCCTGTCTCCCCTCAGCCTCCCTCTCTCCCTTTCTCTTAGGAAAAAATTCCAGCCACTACCTCCCAGCTGGGCTCCCTCAGGAGCCACAGCAGCTCTGGCCCACACTGTGCCCATTTCCCTGACTGGGGCCTCAAGCCTGGGGTCTGAGGAGGCTTTAGGCCTAGTGACCTCTCCCTGAGGCTGCCCAGGGGACAGTAGTTGCCTTGGTGACAGTGGGTGGCTGGTGACCATCACTGCTCATTAGTGGACCCACCCGAGGTGGGTCTGGCTGCTTAAAGATGAGGACAGAATAAAAATAAAAGTGAGGACCCTGGCCTGGGGCTCAGGCCGTCACAGGCTGCAGCTCAGCCCCTTGCCCCACAGCAGCTTTGGCTTGCATCCTACTCCAAGAGACTGTCCCTCCAAAGTGGGAGCCCCCCTTGGGGGCTCAGGACAGGGGTGTCCACCCGTGGTCCAGTCACTGCCGCTGCTGCTGAGGGCGTCCTGCATAGGAGCTTCCCTGTGTGTAGGCTCTGCTCTGGGGTCCTAAGCAGGGCACTTGTCCTGAACCTCACTTTTTTCTGTAAAGGGGGAGGAGAGATTAATCAAACCGTTGTTTGAGAAAGCCGCACAGAGTAGGTGTTCTGCAGCTGCCTTGCTCCCGCCCCAGCAGTCCTATAGATTTCTGGAGGGAAAGGGCTGAGGTCTTTGCCTAAAAGAAGGGCTGTGCCCCAGGTGTGCCACACTGCCGAAGGCCTGTGAGAGCTGCTGGCCTTGCACCGTAGGGTAGCTGGGGTTTCGTTGTGCCCCCACTATGTTCATGGCTTGGAGTGAGGACACCCATTGCTGTGTCAAGGGGAATCCTGATGCCCTGGGTGCTATGTGGCTCCAGCTCATGCTCCCTGCTGTGCCTGGCCTGCCTCCTCTGTCCAGCGCTGAGAAGACTAAGTTCCAGGATCTGATTCTAAGGGTGAAGTGTTCATGTATCTGGTGCTTAGAGGATGCACTAGACTCCGCCCCTCCTGCCTTCTAGTTTCAGCAAGAACTTTGGAGATAAGGCCTGGACCAAGTGTCTGAGAGGAGAGGCAGGTTGGGGAGAAACGGATGGACGGGAATGAGTGGGGACCATCTGGGCAGTGTGGTTGAGCTGGACCATGAGGAGTGAGCCCAGTGGGTGGAGGGTGCCCTCCCTCATCCCCACTCACCACCCCTTCTCCCTTCAGCCCAAGCCACAGGCCAAACCCACAATCTGCCCGCTAGGCCACTTCTTCCCTGCCTCCAGGTTCAAAGGTCACCATCGTTCTGCCGGTGGGGGGGACTCTTTCTGCCCCCTCCTCTCCTGAGGCCTGCCTAGCCCAACCCAACCGAGCCCAGCCCTGCTGCCTGCCTCTCGCCTTCTGTGTCCTGTCCTAGTGCTCTTGAAAAGTAATCATAATCATAATAATTAATAACAACAGAGCCCATAGCAGGCCTGAGGCAGCCCTTAAAGAGGCAGTGCCCCATTTTCTCCCAGCAGAGCTGGCAGTGGGACCTGGCTGGCACTGAGAGGCGGCCTGTTCCTTTGTTCCCATCCCTCCCTTTGCCTTGGGTTCCAGGGTGGTGTTGGGGCGAGCATTTTTGCCTGTGTTCTCCATCAGCACTGGGCTTCTCGTGTTTTAATTGAACTGTCTTTTCTTAGCGATAGATGCTTTCACCGCATCCAGCTGCTCGTGTGTATTGGGAAACCTGCCTGTAATACAGCTCGACTAAATTAAAAGATGCGGCAGCTGGACCGATTAAACAGGGAGGGAGGAATGCAGACGGACAGGCAGGGAGGGGATACTGGTAATAGCACCCCCTCACTGACTCTGTCTCTCTTTAAATAATGTTTCTGGTAATGCATTTTGGAGAATGTGAAAAAAAATAAAAAATAAAGCCGTAGAAATGTTAATGATATCCACAGGACACTCAGCAGGAAATGAGAGTGATCTGGGACTAATAAAAGCTGAAATGTAATTTGTGCAGATATACGAGGCGCAGCCTTCAGAGTGGTCCTGGGTTTGCACATTCTGGGCTCATAAACATGCGCCAGGGGAGGGCAGGGAGCAGGCGCCGTGCCCTCGGCCTGGGCACAGGCCCGCCTGGGCTGCCCTGTGGCAGTCTGGCCGGGGCAGGAGCGTGAGGCTGCCCACCTGGCAGGGAGCTGCCAGACCAGAACCAAGTGCCGTCCCCAGCTCCTCTGGGTTGGCACGTCGCAGCAGGAACCTCCTGTAATGTTTTATCCGAGCCGCCAGGGGTAGGATTGAAGTGGGTCAGAAGGGCGGGCACGCTGCTTGTTAGGGATGCCTGTGACAAATCCAGGGAGAGGAACTGGAGCAGGGGGAAAGCGGCTTTGATAAGCCGGTAGGCAAGGGCTTGCCTCGTGGGAAAGTGGCCGGCCCCCACACTGGGCTGGGTCTCCTGCATTGGTGGGCCAGGGCAAGCTGACTCCAGAGAGCAGGAGAGGTGGTCCCAGGACTGGGCTGATGGGCTTCTGGGGGCCATCTGGCTGCCCTGGGCTTGCCCTGCTCTCAGGCAGATGGAGGCCCTCTGTTCCCTTCCCTGCATCCATCCCCAGACACTAAATAAGGAAGGCACTTGTGGTGGGGTCCAGGCCAAGGAAGAAGGGTGAATGGAGCAGCACCCCCAGCTCTCCCCCACTCCCCACCTTTCTGCCTCTTTCCTGTCCCCCTCCCCGACTCTGTGCCTCTCCCTCTCTGTGCCCCTCTCCCCCTCTCTTTGTCCCCTCCTGACCCCTTGAACAACCTGGAATCTTTGTAGCCTGAGGCAAGCCACCCCTTCCTTTTGGAGCATTTGGGAACCAGCACTGGAAAGTTCCCTATCCCCTCCTGGGGGCCTGGGCCACGCAGGCCGAGCTGAGCCCCCTTCTTCCTGCCTCCGGGCCAGCATGGTTCTGGGTAAATCCCAAACCCTCTGGGACTCGGCCGATGGCCAGCCCCTCCATGCACGTCCTCCAAAACCTGGGGCATTCCTCTTTCTTCCATCCCTCTTTGAGGGGTCTTCTGGGTGGCCAGGCCAGTGAGTCAGCTGGAGGAACCTTTACCCTGAATGCTGGGCCGTCAGATACTCTGCTCTGAGAGGCTCCCCCAACCCACCCCGGGTCCTTTCCTGACCCAGGATTCTGCTCTGCAGGTAGGGGCAGGTTAGACCCCCGCCTGAGCCCCAGCCCCTAAAATCATAACCAGATGGGCTCTTGAGTGTTGCCTGCCCCAGCCCTCACCTGCAGAGGTGGGGAGGAACTGGCCAGGAGGGACAGGGCTGTGTCACCCCATGCGGGTGGGGCTGGGCTGTGCCCTTCCGTGGCCGTGGCCATGGGACTGCATCTCTACTCCCATTAGTATGCACTCCCTCACTCTGGGCCACGTAATCTGTTTATGCACCTATGATATCAAAAACAGGAGGCAGGTGCTGCCGTCTTGCGTTCCTGGGAGTCAGAGGAGGGGACGTTTTATGTCTACAGTGGCTTGGCAGCCCCTAATCGACGTCTGCTAGAAGGAACAGACAGATTCCAGATGGCGTGGCAGTGATAGAGGAGGTGTGTGTGTGCATGCGTGTGCATGTGTGTGTGAGCATACATATGCTTGTGTGCACGCGTGTGCGTGTGCTCAAGCGGCCTCCCTGGGACAGGGGCAGACCCTCCTCAGTCCCCAGCATGGCTGGGTCATGCTTGAACACGGTCACGAAGGGACTAGATTACAGGATCCAGCAGGCCCCAGGGGACGAGGGAGCGGGAATTGCTCTGCTAAATGCTTTTGGGCTGTCAGGAAGGGCTGGGAGTGGTGGGTGGGGGACAGTGGGGAGGAGCTGGCAGTGGGGGAGGCGGGTAGCTCCCCAGTGACCTGGCGCCGGGCAGCCGGTTTTGCCTCCCGCGTCGGTGGCCGTCCTTGGCAAGGCGCAGCTGCAGGCGATGTGGGAGCGGGAATTACAGAGCACACCTCCCTGACACAGAAGTTGTCAATATGCGCACAGCTGGTGGGGAGGCTCAGGCGAAGGGGGGAATATTAAGAGCTGTGAGGGGGAGCAGGCAGGGTGGGGAGGTGGGTGGGAGGGTGCTTTCTGAGGCAAAAGGAAGTGGCCCATCTGAATCGCTCATCCTCTGCCCCCTCCCTGCCCATCGTCCCCTCCCTCCTTCCCTCCCTCCCTTCCTTTTTCTTTTCACAGATAACCAGCCCGAGTCATGCAGTCTTTTCGAGAAAGGTGTGGTTTCCATGGCAAACAACAGAACTACCAGCAGACCTCGCAGGAAACATCACGCCTGGAGAATTACAGGCAGCCGAGTCAGGCCGGGCTAAGCTGCGACCGGCAGCGGCTGCTCGCCAAGGACTATTATAACCCGCAGCCTTACCCAAGCTATGAGGGTGGCGCTGGCACGCCCTCTGGCACTGCGGCCGCGGTGGCCGCCGACAAGTACCACCGAGGCAGCAAGGCCCTGCCCACACAGCAAGCCCTGCAGGGGAGGCCGGCTTTCCCTGGCTACGGCGTCCAGGACAGCAGCCCCTACCCAGGCCGCTATGCTGGTGAGGAGAGCCTTCAGGCTTGGGGGGCCCCGCAGCCACCGCCCCCACAACCACAGCCACTACCGGCGGGGGTGGCCAAGTATGATGAGAACTTGATGAAAAAGACAGCAGTGCCCCCCAGCAGGCAGTATGCAGAGCAGGGCGCCCAGGTGCCCTTTCGGACTCACTCCCTGCATGTCCAGCAGCCACCGCCGCCCCAGCAGCCCCTGGCATACCCCAAGCTCCAAAGGCAGAAGCTGCAGAACGACATTGCCTCCCCTCTGCCCTTCCCCCAGGGTACCCACTTTCCTCAGCATTCCCAGTCCTTCCCCACCTCCTCCACCTACTCCTCCTCCGTCCAAGGTGGTGGGCAGGGGGCCCACTCCTATAAGAGTTGCACGGCGCCGACTGCCCAGCCCCATGACAGGCCGCTGACTGCCAGCTCCAGCCTGGCCCCTGGGCAGCGGGTCCAGAATCTTCATGCCTATCAGTCGGGCCGCCTCAGCTATGACCACCACCAGCAGCAGCAGCAGCAGCAGCAGCAGCCGCAGCCGCAGCAGCAGCAAGCCCTTCAGAGCCGGCACCATGCCCAGGAAACCCTCCATTACCAAAACCTCGCCAAGTATCAGCACTACGGGCAGCAAGGCCAGGGCTACTGCCAGCCAGACACAGCCGTCCGGACCCCAGAGCAGTACTACCAGACCTTCAGCCCCAGCTCCAGCCACTCACCCGCCCGCTCCGTGGGCCGCTCGCCTTCCTACAGCTCCACACCGTCGCCGCTGATGCCAAACCTGGAGAACTTTCCCTACAGCCAGCAGCCGCTCAGCACCGGGGCCTTCCCCGCAGGGATCACTGACCACAGCCACTTCATGCCCCTGCTCAATCCCTCCCCAACGGATGCCACTAGCTCTGTGGACACCCAGGCTGGCAACTGCAAGCCCCTTCAGAAGGACAAGCTCCCCGAGAACCTGCTGTCGGATCTCAGCCTGCAGAGCCTCACGGCGCTGACCTCACAGGTGGAGAACATCTCCAACACCGTCCAGCAGCTGCTGCTCTCCAAGGCTGCTGTGCCGCAAAAGAAAGGCGTCAAGAACCTTGTGTCCAGGACCCCAGAGCAGCACAAAAGCCAGCACTGCAGCCCTGAAGGGAGCGGCTACTCAGCCGAGCCCGCAGGCACACCACTGTCAGAGCCGCTGAGCAGCACGCCACAGTCCACGCATGCGGAGCCACAGGAGGCCGACTACCTGAGCGGCTCCGAGGACCCACTGGAGCGCAGCTTCCTCTACTGCAACCAGGCCCGTGGCAGCCCTGCCAGGGTCAACAGCAACTCGAAGGCCAAGCCCGAGTCCGTGTCCACCTGTTCTGTAACGTCTCCTGACGACATGTCCACCAAATCTGACGACTCCTTCCAGAGCCTGCACAGCAGTCTGCCGCTCGACAGCTTCTCCAAGTTCGTGGCGGGTGAGCGGGACTGTCCGCGGCTGCTGCTCAGTGCCCTGGCACAGGAGGACCTGGCCTCTGAGATCCTGGGGCTGCAGGAAGCCATCGGTGAGAAGGCCGACAAAGCTTGGGCCGAAGCACCCAGCCTGGTCAAGGACAGCAGCAAGCCACCCTTCTCGCTGGAGAACCACAGCGCTTGCCTGGACTCTGTGGCCAAGACTGCGTGGGCCCGGCCTGGGGAGCCAGAGGCCCTGCCCGACTCCTTGCAGCTGGACAAGGGCGGCAATGCCAAGGACTTCAGCCCAGGGCTGTTTGAAGACCCTTCCGTGGCTTTCGCTACCCCTGACCCCAAAAAGACAACTGGTCCTCTCTCCTTTGGCACCAAGCCCACCCTTGGGGCTCCTGCTCCAGACCCCACTACAGCAGCTTTTGACTGTTTCCCGGACACGACCGCTGCCAGCTCAGCGGACAGTGCCAACCCCTTTGCCTGGCCAGAGGAAAACCTGGGGGATGCTTGTCCCAGATGGGGATTGCACCCTGGCGAGCTCACCAAGGGCCTGGAGCAGGGTGGGAAGGCCTCAGATGGCATCAGCAAAGGGGACACCCATGAGGCTTCGGCCTGCCTGGGCTTCCAGGAGGAGGACCCCCCTGGGGAGAAGGTGGCCTCGTTGCCCGGGGACTTCAAGCAGGAGGAGGTGGGTGGGGTGAAGGAGGAGGCAGGCGGGCTGCTGCAGTGCCCTGAGGTGGCCAAAGCTGACCGGTGGCTGGAGGACAGCCGGCACTGCTGTTCCACCGCCGACTTCGGGGACCTCCCACTGCTGCCACCCACCAGCAGGAAGGAGGACCTGGAAGCTGAGGAGGAGTACTCCTCCCTATGTGAGCTCCTGGGCAGCCCCGAGCAGAGGCCCGGCATGCAGGACCCACTGTCACCCAAGGCCCCACTCATCTGCACCAAGGAGGAAGTGGAGGAGGTGCTGGACTCCAAGGCTGGCTGGGGCTCTCCATGCCACCTCTCAGGGGAGTCCGTCATCCTGCTGGGCCCTACAGTGGGCACCGAGTCAAAGGTCCAGAGCTGGTTTGAGTCCTCTCTGTCCCACATGAAGCCAGGTGAAGAGGGGCCTGATGGGGAGCGAGCTCCAGGGGATTCCACCACCTCGGACACCTCTCTGGCCCAGAAGCCCAACAAGCCTGCTGTGCCCGAGGCGCCCATTGCGAAGAAAGAGCCTGTGCCACGGGGCAAAAGCTTACGGAGCCGTCGGGTGCACCGGGGGCTGCCCGAGGCCGAGGACTCCCCATGCAGGGCACCAGCGCTGCCCAAAGACCTCTTGCTCCCTGAATCCTGCACAGGGCCCCCACAGGGACAGATGGAAGGGGCTGGAGCCCCAGGCCGGGGGGCCTCGGAAGGGCTCCCCAGGATGTGTACTCGTTCTCTCACGGCCCTGAGTGAGCCCCGCACGCCCGGGCCCCCAGGCCTGACCACCACCCCTGCACCCCCAGACAAACTGGGGGGCAAGCAGCGAGCCGCCTTCAAGTCGGGCAAGCGGGTGGGGAAGCCCTCACCCAAGGCTGCCTCCAGCCCCAGCAACCCGGCCGCCCTGCCTGTGGCCTCCGACAGCAGCCCGATGGGCTCCAAGACCAAGGAGACAGACTCGCCCAGCACGCCTGGCAAGGACCAGCGCTCCATGATCCTTCGGTCACGCACCAAAACCCAGGAGATCTTCCACTCCAAGCGGCGGAGGCCCTCTGAGGGCCGGCTCCCCAACTGCCGTGCCACCAAGAAGCTCCTCGACAACAGCCACTTGCCCGCCACGTTCAAGGTCTCCAGCAGCCCCCAGAAGGAGGGCAGGGTGAGCCAGCGGGCAAGGGTCCCCAAACCTGGTGCAGGCAGCAAGCTCTCTGACCGGCCCCTCCACGCACTCAAAAGGAAGTCGGCCTTCATGGCGCCGGTCCCCACCAAGAAGCGGAACCTGGTCCTGCGGAGCCGCAGCAGCAGCAGCAGCAACGCCAGTGGCAATGGGGGAGATGGGAAGGAGGAGAGGCCCGAGGGTTCCCCCACCCTCTTCAAGAGGATGTCTTCTCCCAAGAAAGCCAAGCCCACCAAGGGCAACGGCGAGCCCGCCACAAAGCCCCCACCCCCGGAGACCCCCGATGCCTGCCTCAAGCTCGCCTCTCGGGCAGCCTTCCAGGGGGCCATGAAGACCAAGGTGCTGCCACCCCGGAAGGGCCGGGGCCTAAAGCTGGAAGCCATCGTGCAGAAGATCACCTCGCCCAGCCTCAAGAAGTTCGCATGTAAAGCGCCAGGGGCCTCTCCTGGTAATCATCTGAGCCCATCGCTTCCCGACAAAGACCGTGGGCTCAAGGGTGCTGGGAGCAGCCCAGTGGGGGTGGAAGAAGGCCTGGTAAGTGTGGGCACCGGGCAGAAGCTCCCAGCTTCTTCTGGGGCTGATCCGTTATGCAGAAATCCAACCAACAGATCCTTAAAAGGCAAACTCATGAACAGTAAGAAACTGTCTTCGACCGACTGTTTCAAAACCGAGGCCTTCACATCCCCGGAGGCCCTGCAGCCCGGGGGGACTGCCCTGGCACCTAAGAAGAGGAGCCGGAAAGGCCGGGCAGGGGCCCTTGGACTCTCCAAAGGCCCGCTGGAGAAGCGGCCCTATCTTGGCCCGGCTCTGCTCCTGACTCCCCGAGACAGGGCCAGTGGCACACAAGGGGCCAGCGAGGACAACTCTGGTGGAGGAGGCAAGAAGCCAAAGATGGAGGAGCTGGGCCTGGCCTCCCAGCCCCCGGAGGGCAGGCCCTGCCAGCCCCAGACAAGGGCACAGAAACAGCCAGGCCACACCAACTACAGCAGCTATTCCAAGCGGAAGCGCCTCACTCGGGGCCGGGCCAAGAACACCACCTCTTCACCCTGTAAGGGGCGTGCCAAGCGACGACGGCAGCAGCAGGTGCTGCCCCTGGATCCTGCAGAGCCTGAAATCCGCCTCAAGTACATTTCCTCTTGCAAGCGGCTGAGGTCAGACAGCCGGACCCCCGCCTTCTCACCCTTTGTGCGGGTGGAGAAGCGAGATGCGTTCACCACCATATGCACTGTTGTCAACTCCCCTGGAGATGCGCCCAAGCCCCACAGGAAGCCTTCCTCCTCTGCCTCCTCTTCCTCATCCTCATCCTCGTTCTCCTTGGATGCAGCCGGGGCCTCCCTGGCCACACTCCCTGGAGGCTCCATCCTGCAGCCGCGGCCCTCCTTGCCCCTCTCCTCCACGATGCACTTGGGGCCTGTGGTTTCCAAGGCCCTGAGTACCTCTTGCCTTGTTTGCTGCCTCTGCCAAAACCCGGCCAACTTCAAGGACCTTGGGGACCTCTGTGGGCCCTACTACCCTGAACACTGCCTCCCCAAAAAGAAGCCAAAACTCAAGGAGAAGGTGCGGCCAGAAGGCACCTGTGAGGAGGCCTCGCTGCCGCTTGAGAGAACACTCAAAGGTCCCGAGTGTGCAGCTGCCGCCGCTGCCGGGAAGCCCCCCAGGCCTGACGGCCCAGCTGACCCGGCCAAGCAGGGCCCACTGCGCACCAGTGCCCGGGGCCTGTCCCGGAGGCTGCAGAGCTGCTACTGCTGTGATGGCCGGGAGGATGGGGGCGAGGAGGCAGCCCCAGCCGACAAGGGTCGCAAACATGAGTGCAGCAAGGAGGCCCCAGCAGAGCCCGGCGGGGAGGCCCAGGAGCACTGGGTGCACGAGGCCTGTGCCGTGTGGACCAGCGGCGTCTACCTGGTGGCCGGGAAGCTCTTTGGGCTGCAGGAGGCCATGAAGGTGGCCGTGGACATGGTAAGAGGCCAGCCCAGCCAGGGTGGGGAGTGTGGGGTTCCGAAGGACAGGCAGGCAGGCAGTCGGGGAGTCCCTTGTTTCTAGTGCTACAGTGTGGGCCAAATGTGTCTGCAGTCTCGGGACGATCTGCAGAGTCCTGAGCCTTTCTGGAGTGTGTGGGGGAAGTGGAGGCACCTGTCTGGCTAAGGCAGGTCACACTCGCCTACCCTGTCCCAGGAGACTTCCTGCCGGGGCCCGTATGCCCAGCCACCAAGGCCCAGAGAACACGAGGACTCCCAAGATTGAACATCAGGGCTGCCCCGGGCGGTGCAAGAGGAAGTTGCCCACCCTCTGTTCATGTCTCCGTTGCCTCTGGGATGAAGCTAAGGGCTCAGGAAGACCCTCTCTGGGGACACAGGCTTGGTGCATGGACCCAGTCACAGGGTTCCTCCCTCTGCAGGACAGTCCATGGGGGTCACACAGTCACAACAGGTAGGGCGGGGCAGACCAGGACCCTCTCACCATTGGCTCTGAGACCAGCTTTGGAAGCCATAGTCACTGAGCACCAACGCGAGAGAGGGAACTCTAGGGCTGCGCCGCCATGCACCTTTGGGGCTGTGACCTGCCCTCTCTGTGCCTCCGTCCCCTCGTCCCTAACGTGGGTGTGAGGGTGCCCATGGAGGAGGGGTCGGGAGGGTTAAAAGGAGGGCACCTCCAAGCCCACCGAGCACGGCAGCCCTGTGATGGTGCAGAGGGGCCTGGTGGCTCTGGTGACAGCAGGGTGACGTTCTTAGTGGTGTCACCACTTCCCCAGTACCATAGAGTACCTCTGTGCCCTTCTGAGGGAGGGGCCAGTGGGGGCGGTGGGGTCCACCTGTCCTCCGGGGCCATGCTCCTGCCCCCACATTCAGCCCCGACTCCACTGCCTCATCCAGACTTCCGTGGAGTGACGCTCCCGGCTCTCAGCGCTGTGTGGTGGCACTCAGTGGGGACGCCTGCAGCCTTCTCTGGTCCCTGCCCTGAGTCCCATCCCCTCCACTCCTTCCTTCAGCCCACTATGTGCGGCTGAGGTCACAGGGGAGCCAGAGGGGCTTGGCAGGGGTCTCCAGAGGCCCTGGACAAACACTGCCTGCATCTGAGTGATTCAGTGACCCGGCACAGTGGCCCCAGCGGGTGGCTTCACCCCTCCCCCTGCCCAGCCTCCTCCCCCATTGCTGCGCTGCCCACCTGCTCCTCGAAGTACACCCCTGCAGCCCCTGTGAGCAGCCCCTGCTCCTGACAGTTGGAGTGGCATTGCCTGGCCAAACCAAGGTCCCGGTGGGGGCCCACTGTGTTTGCCACCCACGCCTCCTAGTGTGTGTCTTGGGCACCTGCTTCCCACTGCCCATGGGGATGGCTGGAGACCTTCTCCACGCCCAGACGCCCTGCCCACCTCAGTCCACCCTCCACCTCAGAGGAAGGTTGGCCCCGACAGGACTCCTGCAGGTTCCTGGTGCCGCGGGTCTTGCTTGCCCAGCAGATGGTGGCCTTGGGCCTCTTCCTTCTCCCCTTCCCAGTTACAGTGATTTTTTGCCTCTCTCCTGCTTTCTCTCTCTCTCTCTTTCTCTCATTACTGGCTCCTTCCCAGCGCCTTGAAACAGGTTCAAGTCTCTCCCGTCATCAAAAAATAATAACCCTCAGATCACCAGCCCCAGCTGGCTGCCACCTCCCCTGCTTCACAGCCCCATTCCTGAAAGCCTTGTCCCCACAGCATCCTCGGTCCTGCAGCCTCACCAGGAGCTCCCCGACACTCACGTCCCACCAGGCTGAGATCAGGTCGTCTCCATGTCCCCTGTAGCCAGCACTGGCCGGCCGAAGGGAGGAGGGGTCAGCCCTGAGCACCGACCGCCCCATCCTGTCCCCGGCCCATGGGTGTCTTACCGCCCATGCACACACAAGGTCCTGCTGGACTGAGGAGACACTGTGTGTTGGAGAGGCGCTAGCTTCCCTACACCACACTGGGGCTGGAACTCGCCAGCCCAGCCCATGCCTGTCTGCTGTGCCATGCTCCAGAAATGGCCTGACAGCCTGCACAACTAGGGCTGCCCCGGGAAGGTCGGAACCAGGAACACCCTGCCAGACAGATGGGACATCTGGGAGAATGGGCAGAGTCTGGGGCTTCCCAGGGTCACTTTTGGCTCACCACCCCTTCCTGCCTCAGTGGCTTGGGGGTGCCATGCTCCTTGGAGTCAGACCCTGGTTCAAATCCCAGCTCTGCTGAGGGCTGGTTCCATAGCTCCAGGCGAGTCACGCATCCTCTGAGAACTCCACAATGTCAAACCCCGTTAGCAGGATTGTGGGGTTCTGTGGATCATGTGGGACCTGCCTGGCATGTGGAAGGGGCTTGGGGTGCAGCTGCATCCCTGGCCCCAGCACTGCCACACCCCTCGGTACCTTGACCTCACTTTTGCGCTCTGGAGGGCAGAACCTCTGAGCCAGCTCTCAGGGATACCCTTTTTCCTCGATGGCCCTTTCTGGGAACTGCCCCCGCCTGCTGTCTCTGAGCCCTGCCTGCCCTTCCCCCAAAGCCATCATAGACCCCTACCTCCTATCCAGATGGAGCCTGGCCATGGAATGCTTGGGGTGAGAGGGACCCATAGCGGGCTCTGGGCATTGTTAGGGGGCTGGGTGGTGTCTGCAGAGGCCCCGCCTGTGGCAGGGTTTACATGCCGCCACCCCTGCCCTCCTCTTGGGTAGCTGGGGTCAGAAGGGCCTGAGGCCTCACTCTCTCTGCATCTCAGTTTCTTCACGTCTAAAATGCTATTCAAATGCCTGCCTGAGGGTGGTTGGGGCCTCCGTGCAGTAAGTGGAGAGAAGCCTTCAGCCAGAGGACCCCCATATGCTTAAACATCCAGACACCGAGGGCCACTCACAGACAGCGGCCGGCTTGTGTTTCATCATCCCTTTTGGGTCAGGAACTGGGGACGCTGGACCCCAGATCTCCAGGAGGCCATCCCAGACTAGGCAGGAAGGAGGCCTCAGCCCTGAGCTGAAAACCTGAAATTCTAGAATAAACCCCAGGCCCCACTCCCAGCGTGGGCAGCAGGGAGGGGAGTGTTCTGACATTTCTCAGCTGCTGTGGGTGGGATGGAGCACCCACCCTGAGCATGTGGGGTCCTGTGGGCTCCTACTGCAGCCTGGAGGCAGCTGCAGGGGTCAGAGACCAGCCTGGAGCCCTCGGGCAGGTTTACTGAGCCTCAGCTCTCATTGGTAACCCGGGTAAAATGACAGTAATCCCATCATAAGGTTGCTGTGGGCATGAGGCTTCCAGCCATGCCTGGCACATAGGAAGCTATTGTTGTTTGTTTCACTGGCTTTGCACCTGGGCACAGGCCGCCGCCCTCTCTGCTGCCTTTTCTACCTCACCCCCCGCCCCCAGCACGGTGGCACCGTGGCTCTGGTGCCTGGTGACTTCTCCCTCCCCAGCCTCAGGTTTGCTTCACTCTTCCAAGGGCCTTCTTGGCGTGACTGTCCTGTCCTGGCCACGTCCACTCCAAGCAGCTGGTCCAGGTGTGGGGCAGCCCCCAAGCTCAGCAGAGGACAGTTTTGAGACTTAGAGGAGGACGGCATCAGATTTACATGAAGTCAGCCATCTCAAGGGATTACCACGTCACCGCCTCCTCTCACAGGTCTGAGAGCCAGTCCCCTGGAGGGTGCAGGTCTCATCCTAGGTAGAACAGTCCCAGCCTAGCTTCAAAGTGCTCCTGCTGCCAGAAAGGGTAGAAAACCATGCTGAATGCCTTCACTGTTGCCTGGAATGGGAGCCTCAGTTTCACCATCTGTAAAGTGAGATTAATGAAAGGGACCCACAGAGGGCTATTAGAAAGAGCCAGTAGGCAGCCAAGCGTGGTGGCTCACGCCTGTAATCCCAGCACTTTGGGAGGCTGAGGTGGGCGGATCACGAGGTCAGGAGATCGAGACCATCCTGGCTAACATGGAGAAACCCCGTCTCTACTAAAAATACAAAAAATTAGCCGGGCGTGGTGGCGGGCACCTGTAGTCCCAGCTACTGGGGAGGCTGAGGCAGGAGAATGGCGTGAACCCAGGAGGCGGAGGTTGCAGTGAGCCGAGATTACGCCACAGCACTCCAGCCTGGGCGACAGAGCAAGACTCCATCTCAAAAAAAAAAGAAAAAGAAAAAAGAGCCAGTAGGCCGGGTGCAGTGGCTCACGCCTGTAATCCCAGCACTTTGGGAGGCCTAGGCAGGCAGATCACCTGAGGTTGGGAGTTCGAGACCAGCCTGGCCAACACGGTGAAACTCCGTCTCTACTAAAAATACAAAAATTAGCTGGGCATGGCGGCACATGCCTGTAATCCCAGCTACTCGGGAGGCTAAGGCAGGAGAATCACTTGAACACAGGAGGCAGAGGTTGCCATGAGCTGAGATCACGCCATTGCACTCCAGCCTGGGTGACAGAGTGAAACTCTGTCTCAAAAAAAAAAAAGCCAGTGGACAAGGACACACATCACGCCCAGCACACCGGAAGCATGCAGCAGATGCTGGCTGGTAGCCGCAGCCATAGTAGTAACTGGCATCACTGGTCCAAAGGGGTCTCCCTACCCAATGTACCAGCCCAGGGAGTGCTAAATGACCCATGCTTGTGGGCATGTGTACCCCAGTGCTGAACCTCCTTCTGGTAGATTTTTAGGCACCATTTTGGAGTAGGGAGGCAGGGACCACAGGGGGCCAGCCAGTCTGTACGGCTTTTTTTTTTTTTTTTTTTTGAGACGGTCTCACTCTTGCCCAGGCTGGAGTACAGGCAGTGGCATAATCTCGGCTCACTGCAGCCTCGACCTCCCAGGCTGCAGCAGTCCTCCCACCTCACCTTCCTGAGTAGCTGGGACCACAGGCACACACCACCACCCCTCACTATTTTTTGTAGAGACAGTTTCACCATGATGCCCAGGCTGGTATCAAACTCCTGGACTCAGACGGTGCTCCCACCTTGGCCTCCCAGAGTGCTGGGATTACAGGCATGAGCCACTGCACCCGGCCTACCAGCCTGTAAAGCTTGAGGGCTGGGCTCCAACTGGAGACACTCACCTGCCTTTCCTTTCTCTTCATCAGACGTGTTCCAGCTGCCAGGAAGCCGGGGCCACCATTGGGTGCTGCCACAAAGGATGCATCCACACCTACCACTACCCGTGTGCCAGCGATGCAGGTACGAGCCCGCCCAGGAACAGGAGGGCATTGGAGCCCATCCAAGCAGTCCAGGGGGACCCTCCCTGGGCACAGCTCCCCAAACCCAGGCCCCATCTCACTCTTCAGTTTCCCTCCTCTCTTGCCCCAGCAATTCTTTTATCTCTCTCTCTGCCTAGACCTCTGCTGGGCAATGCCAGGGACATGGAAATGAGTCATTCCCCAGGCACCTGCTTGAGGAGTGCCCAGAGCAGTGAGGGAAGATAGAGGCATAAATTACAATGTGGAATGCTGTCTGCGGAGCCGTCATTGCCAAGGGGCAGGGAGGATCTCAGGCCTCAGAGAGAGAAAGGAGTATTGGGGGTTGGGCCTTTGAAGGATAAATAGGAGTTCACTCAGCAGAGACAAGGGGAAAGGCACTACTACAACAGCAAAAACCAACTGAGTTGGGGGTGATGAGGTTCAAAACAGACTGAGACCCATGGAGCAATTGTGGAAGTTTTGAAGCAGGGTAATGGGGTATGGAGGTAGGCCCAGGCTCCCCACATCCTCTCCCCGGTCCCTCCTCTCACTCATGTATTCATTTGTTGCGCAAGCATTTATTGAGCCCCTGCTATCCCTGGGCACACAGAATGACCCTGCATGGGCTGGAGCCACCCAAGAGCCCTTACCTTTATCGACCAGGCGGGGAAACTGAGGCTCAGAGACATTCTTTATTTCATCCAGAGAAAGCAGTTGCTTATGGTACAATATTAGTCATTGGGGACAACAATATTTGGGGAGATATGGGGCCAACTTTGGCCTGGATTCAAACCCTAGTGGTGAGGGGGTGGTTTTCATTCTTGTTTGAGACAGAGTCTTGCTCTGTCACCCAAGCTAGAGTGCAGGGGTGCAGTCATGGCTCACTGCAGCCTTAACCTCCTGGGCTCAATCATCCTCCCACCTCAGCCTCCTGAGCAGCTGAGACCACAGATGTGCGCAGCCACGCTGGCTCCTAGTAGTGTTTTTATTTTTATTTATTTATTTATTTATGTACTTATTTACTTATTTTTGAGACGGAGTCTCACTCTGTCACCAGGCTGGAATGCAGTGGTGCGATCTTGGCTCACTGCAACCTCCGCCTCCCGGGTTCAAGCGATTCTCCTGCCTCAGCCTCTCAAGTAGCTGGGACTACAGGCGTGCACCACGACGCTCAGCTAATTTTTGTATTTTTAGTAGAGATGGGGTTTCGTCGCGTTGGACAGGATGGTCTCGATCTCTTGACCTTGTGATCCGCCCGCCTCAGCCTCCTAAAGTGCTGGGATTACAGGCGTGAGCCACTGCGCCCGGTCCCTAGTAGTGTTTTTAATGTGTGGTCTTGAGCAAGTTGGTTGATATCTCTGCACACAGTTTCCCCACCTGTATGACGGAGATGATGATAGCCCCTTCTCTGCAGAGCTGCTGGGAGGAGAGTGAAATAATGAACACTACCCACACAGTGCTGCCTCAGTCCTATTTTGGGTCCAGCCTTTGTGACCTCTCCCCCTCAGCCTCAATCCCTCCCAACTCTGGCCTGGAAAGAGGTGAAGTCATAACCCACCTCCCAGTGGACAGAGCCCAGGCCCCCCAGGCTCCCGTCGCTCTCCTAGCAGCCCCAGCTACTGCCTCCCCTCCTCACCTGATGCCCTGCTGGCTTTGCCTGGACAGAGGGGACCACAGCCTGTACCCCACCTGCCTGGTGGGTCCCCAGCCAGTGTCGGCCCAGCCGAGCTGCCCCAGGGAGGACACAGAGGACTCTGAGTGCTGACAGTTGCTTGGCGGGGGCTGAGCTGCCAGGACCCAGCGGGGAAGGGGCTTGCTGGAGCAGGGACGTGGAGGATTCTCACTGACTTCACCCTCCCACTCTGAGCAGTGTGAGCCAGAGTTTAACATGGACCCTGCCACTTGCCCAGGCATGTGGCCGCACTCCCCATAATAGCTGCCCTGAGTCACATTCGTCCTTCCACAGTGATTAACTTAGCGCCTGCTCCACTCCCAGCCCTGCTACAGGCCCATGTTGTTTCCAGCCATCTTCACAGATTGGCTGCCTCACCCACAGCACACAGCATGGCGTGGACAGTCCCAGGACTTAATGCCTTGGCTTTCTTGCTCCATGTCCTATGTTCTTTCTCCTACCCCAGGACTGCCCAGCCCCCCAAGGGGCTCACCCTTGAGTGGGACAGACAGCAAAACTGTGGTTCTTGGCCACAGTTAGGGAGACCAGACAGGAAGGAGAGAGTATGCACTGTGGGAGAGGTTCATCCTGTCTGAACAAGGGAGAAATCTAGGAAGACTTCCAGGAGGAGGTGACATTTAAGCCAGGCCTCAAAAGATCGGGGGAGCTGGGTAGCAGCTGTTTAGTGGTGGGACTTGTATACTAGGCTTTGAGCAAGAGAACTTTTGTTTCAGATAAAATCCTAGAAGGATTCCTCATATAACAGGGATCCCTGTAGCGCTGTGAAGATTGAGGCAGGAAAGGGACTGGGAATGCTGCAAATGGAGACATACACCTCAGAGACTGAGTTGGCACAGAATCCATGGGACTTGATGATGAGGGAGAGGGAGGTGACAAGCCTGATGCCCAGCTTCCCCATGAAGGGGAGAAGTAGGGTGTGGACGTGCAAATGGAGTATTAGCTGCTGCTGCAGAGCTACTGGCCCTTCCAGGCCCAGCTCCATGGCTCCAGCGCCAGCCCTTCATTAGTTCTCAAAAGGGCGTGAGTTGGCTGCAGGCTCTGCTGGGAGCACGATGATCTAGGGTGGCCCCAGCTGGGCCAGCTTGTCTTTGCTCCATGCGATCTCTCATCCTCCAGCAGGCTGGCCTGGGTGCGTCCTCATGGCAGCAGCAGGGCTTTTGAGAGAGTGGAGGTCTCAGGGCCTCTCACAGCCTAGGTCCTGGGCTTCGCCACGTTCTGTTAGCCAAAGCAGGTCCCAAGTCCAGCCCAGAGAAGTGCAGGCCGCCTCTCCATGGGGTGAGCTGCAGAGCCACACCACAAAGGACCTGGGTGCGGGGAGGGGACTGGGCTGCTCTGCCAGGCCATCTACACACACGGCAGTTCCCTTTGGCCACACGGCAGCAGAGGCAGCTGTGGACATACAAAGTGTAGATAGCTGGGCTCAGGATCGAGTCTCGCCCGCCATCAGCCGGCGAGGGCTCATCAGAGCCCTGGAAGGGACAAAATAGCAGGGTTGTGTTCACCATGGAACAGCTGGCTGAGGAGGAGGGTGGACCCCTGAGAGACTGAGGAACAGCTGCCAGAGAAGGCGAGGGAGAGCAAGTGAGCTCGAGAGTGAAGGCGGGGAGGACGGGCGCTTGGGGTGCAGGGAGGGCCCCCAGCGTGAGTCTGCCAGCCAGGTGGTGGGGGGGGTGGGAGTGAGAGGGCACTAAGGGAGTGGGCCGGTCAGGCTGATCTGATGTCTGGCCAGGGAGGAGCCCCAGGCCTCTGCATCAGGCACTGGGACTGCAGGGCACCAGGGCTGCCCACTGGCTGCCAGCCTCTGCCCTGCACTGCGCTGTCCTGGCCTACTCATCCTGTCCCCTTCCAATCCTTGTTAAGGAAACCACTTTGGAGACAAGCAGTGACTGAAGAGCAGGCAGAGGCTACTACACCACAGTGTCCTGTCTGAACCTTTCCCCACTCAGGTCCTGGGGCCAACCTGTCAGTGAGTGCCCAGGTTCCTCAGGTGCAGGCACCAGGTCAGGAGCCAGATCATTGAGGATTGGCCTTGCCCAGTGACTTCCGCCCCGTGCCCCATGTGGGGTGGTGCTGGGGCAGTGCTGAGGGAGCCAGTTTGGAAGTGGCAACCTCCTACCCTCAACTTCCCTTGGTGGGAGTGCCTGCAGCTACCCAGGCGTGCCGGGGGCAGGCCTGGGGTTTTAGCCCAGTGTCTTTGGAATATCTAGTTCAGCCCCAGAACCGCATCTGGCTTGCCTGAGCCAAGGGAAGGGGAACAGCCGTGGCACATCTCCAGCTGCTGGCCCTGAATGGCAGTTTCCAGGTCCGTGGCACTCCAGCTTCTGGAGACAAGGGGAGACCGCCTCAGAGAGGCCTGCTACCGCCCGGCCCTGCCCTCAGGGCTGCGGAGCTGTCCCCGCCCTGCCTTCTGGCCACCACCCTGTCATGATGCCATTGCACAGAGTCACCTCCAGTGTGAACAGGAAGATTGTGTTGGAGAGAGCACCAGCCTCCAGCTACTTTTGGGTCTGGGGTTTGTTCAGAACAGTGGCTGGTGAGGCTTTGCGGGAGGGGAGCCCAGAAGGGGACTAGGGACTGGGGGGTCCCTGGGGGAAAAGCCAGCTTCTCCCTAGGTGGCAGCAGGCAGGGGAGTGGGGACTCCCTGAGATAGCAACACATCCCAGGCCTAGGTGGGCATAAGCACTGGACATGCTCAGTTGTCCTCTCTGCCCCTGCCTCCTGTACCCACTGCATGCCACACATGTGCAGGGTGGTTTATTTTTAAATTTTATTTTATTTTATTTTTATTTTATTTTATTTGAGACAGGGCCTGGCCGTGTTGCCCAGGCTGGAGTGCAGTGGTACAATCACAGCTCACTGCAACCTCCGCCTCCCAGGCTCAAGTGACCCTCCCGCCCCAGCCTCTCGAGTAGCTGGGACTACAGGCATGCGCCACCATGCTGGCTAATTTTTGTATTTTTGATAGAGATGAGGTTTTGCCATGTTGCCCAGGCTAGTCTTGAACTCCTGGGCTCAAGCGATTCATTCACCTCATCCTCCCAAAGTGCTGGGATTACAGACATGAGCCACTGCTGCTGCCAAGATGGTTTCTATACACTCCCATCCTCAATCTCCATGATAGGTATACAGTAGGTGGCATAATGCCCATTTTACAGATGTGGAGACTGAGGCTCAGAGAAGTAGCAGATGCTCAAATCCAGGCTTGTAACACCACTACCAGTCCATCCACAGGGGTTCATGACATGCTCACTGGAAGTTAGTGAGCTCTTCCAGGGGCTGGGCATACATCTAGGGAAGAAGACAGAGCTGGTGCCCTCTGGGAGCTTGCCTGCCAGTGGGGAAGAAACAAGGAGCAAGGCCGGGTGCAGTGGCTCACGCCTGTAATCCCAGCACTTTGGGAGGCCGGGGTGGGTGGATCACCTGAGGTCAGGAGTTTGAGACCAGCCTGGCCAACATGGTGAAACCCCGTCTCTACTAAAAATAGAAAAATTAGCCGGGTGTGGTGGCGCACGCCTGTAATCCCAGCTACTCGGGAGGCTGAGGCAGGAGAATCGCTTGAACCCGGGAGGCAGAGGTTGCAGTGAGCCGAGATCGCGCCACTGCACTCCAGCCTGGGTGAAAGTGAAACTCCATCTCAAAAAGAAAAAGAAACAAGGAGCAAGACAAGATCACACAGGCCAGTCTCTTAGGAGGCAGTGACAAGTGTGGCTGGCAGAGTAGGGCAGGAGGGAGGGAGGGACTGAGGGACTGCCTCAAGTGAGGAGGGGCGGCGCGTGGAACTCAGGGGGAAAAGCTCTCCGCGGAGGAGGTGAGGTGAGTCCACACTGCCAGGCCAGGGGCCGCACCCGCGCCGTGGAGTGGAGTGTGAAGGGTTTTGTGCAGGATCTGATTAACTCTTTGAAAAGAGCCCCTGCAGTCTAGAGCCTCGCGGGCAGTGCGGCTCCCCTCCTGGCTGCAGACAAAACCCCACAGCTGTGAGCCCCCACCCTGTCCTAACCACCGAAACTTCTCTTTGGTCACAGGTTGCATATTCATCGAAGAGAACTTTTCTTTGAAATGTCCCAAACATAAGGTAGGGGACACAGTGTTTTGTAGGGGGAGGGGTGTCAAGCGGGAGAGGAGCCCCACCTCGCACCTCCTTCACAGTCCCCTGCCCCCTTGGCTGCGCAGCCCCGCAGGGCCCAGCCCTAGAGGGAGGGAGCTCTCCCCGCCCACCCCCAGGAGCCCCCGCCGCCGTCCAGCTCAGGTCCCTGTCCACTTGCGCGCTGCCGCCGCCACCGCCGCCGCCGAAAACCCGCAGGCGTCGGGGCATGGGCAGCCAGGGGCTGGAGGGCGTCCCTGGGACGGCCACCCCGCAGCTCCCCAAGATAGGTGACAGAGTGGGGCAGGCGGGGGCGCGGGACGGTGGCACGGAGGTGAAGGTGAAGGTGGACGGGGTGGGGCCAGAAGGGGTGGTGCCGACGGCCTCGGGCGGAGACCCCAGCCGCGCTCTCGGGTCGCCTGGGTCTGGGGCTTAGGGGGCGGGCCCACACCGGGGGCGGGGCCTATGGACTGTGAGGTCCGAGGTCGTCGGTAACTGGCGCGCGGGCGTCTTTTGCAGAGGCTGCCGTTGTAATCCACACCAACGGCCGGAGGAGCCGCCGGAGCCCGCCTGCCCGCCCGCCGCCGAAGGAGAGGAGCCGCCTGCGCAGCCCCCGGGCCTTTGAGCTGCTCCCAGCGCGGGTCCGGAGCCGATCCTTGATCCGGGTCCCGGATCGTGGATCCGGCCGCCTAGGGCTCAGACTTGCGGCCCCGGGTTGGGAGGAAAACCCGTTCCAGAGCCGCCTGCTCCCGGAACTGGACGGCACAGGGCGTTCTTGCCCACCCCAGGGGCCAGGCTTGCGGAGGGGGAGCTCGCGGAACGGCCAGACTCCCCGGGGCGCTCAGCCTCCGGCGAGGGTGGGAGACGGCTTTGTCCTGGGGACACTTTTCCCCTCTGGCATCTCAAGACGACGTGGCACACATTCCACGTGGGTGCTGCCGCCACCCCAGTCGGTCGTGGCTTGCAGCTGGGAGCCCTGGGCTTGGGGGTGGGGGTCGAAACAGTCCTGGAAGAGGCGGAGGGCGGCTCCTAGCTCCGTGGACTAGGCGGGGGAGAAAGGAAGCCTTTCTGAGAGCGGGCTAGGCCAGCGCTGGAGAGGCCGGAGCCTTTGGAACAAACCGTGCGGAACGCGTCCAGGGGCTTTCCCGCCCAGCCTTTGCCAGATCTCTCGTGCGGTTCGGGCAAAGCCGGGGTAGACCTGGGCTATGCTCAGTTAGGGGTTGCGGGCTCCCCGAGTGTGGGCGGGACTGGGACACCCTTTGGCCTCTGTTCGTCCCCTTTCCAGTCCTCCACCCCCGCCCCCGGAGCCCAGCCTGGGAGCACAAAACCCAAGAAGCGGCCAGAACGCACCTCCGGCGGACGCGCGACCGTTGTGCACCACCAGGGACCGCCGCGCCTACTCTGCACGGGAGCAGGGACAGCGCTAGATTCGTGTACAAAACCTGTGTACCCCTCTATATATATGTTACATAGAATGTATATATGTTGGGAACATGCTCGCTTCTCCCGTGTGTCGCCGCCGTGCGTCGTGCGCCCGCAACAGAGCCCCAACCGGGCCTTTGCCGGGTAAGGGGCTACCGCGACGCCCCTTGTCCACGCAGCCACCACCGGCCCGGGCCAGTCCCTGCCAGTCCGTCCGCCTGTCCGTCCGTGTCCTCAGCTCTGTCCACGCTTCGATAGGCCTGACGCAGCCCCAAGCCCAGGGCCGCCCTAGCAACTTCCTGTACATATGACTGTAAAATGGTAAACGTGTGTATTATATCTGGCCTCGTTATATAGTGTATATATATGTATACATATACATATATATAATATATATGAAGACTGTAAATGTTAAGACGACTAGTGTTCTTATTAGTATATTGCTTCACACTGAAGATTGTGTGTATCGAGCTGTTTCTAAAAGATGTTTATTTTCCTTAAGAGTAAAAAACAGTCATTGCATTCAAAAAAAAAAAAAAAAGTCAATAAAGATACAACGATTGTTTTGGAAAATCTGCAGCCCGTGGATTCCGACCAGATTCAGCTGGGAGCAGGGCCAGGCTTTAGGTTGGGGAATGGGAATGAAGGGAGGGGCTGGGCGGGGGGGCATGAATGGAGTCAGGGAGTCTGCCTTTTACAGAACAGGAAACCTCCCCCGGCCCTGTGCCCCCTCGCCAGTGTGGCGGCAGGTCGGGAGGGAGGAGACTTCTTTGCTGTGAGATGACCAGGGGCCGGGATGGGGGAGGTGAGACATGCCAGACTTGTAGGGAGACCCAAGCTGTAGCTCCTGTCATACAACAAACAGGTCCTGGAAGTCAGTCAGTCCATCCTCCCATGCCACCCAGGGACCTGATGGGGACAGAGCTGGGAGGTGAGAAGGGACAACTGACCCCATGGAGGCCCCAAGGGTTGACACAGCCCAACCATGTGCCCTGGGAGCAGGGGGAACAGGTCAGCTGGAGGCCATACAGCCAGCCCTCCCCACTCCCCCCACTAATATCGGGAAGAACTAAGTTGTGTCCCTTGTGGCCGGAGGGGGAAGGGAAGCCTTTGCCTAGGTGCTGGGGAAGGGCCCAAGCACTCTCACTAGTCAGCACAGCCATCAGCTGAAGACACAAAACCCAGATTATAAATAATTTCATTTTTAATTCTCTGTACAAAACTTCTCAATCTATGAAAATAAAGTTTGCAAAAGGCAAAGTAGCACAGGAGCCTCAGGTCAGGAGGCTGAGCACGCTGACCTACACTATGTACACGTCTCTCTCCCACGACGGAGAGAGAGGCCTCTGGGGCAGAGCCCTGCTTGCAGTCCGGGAAAGCCAAGTTGGCTTCCGTCAGCACAGGGAAATGTACCCCTCTCTTCCCTGTAAACAGGAGGAAAAAAGCCACTAAGGTGCCTGCAGAGCAAGGAGGGGGGCCCCCCCCAAAACGGCTCGGCCCCTGCAGTGCCCCGATCGGCCACCAGAGGTCAGCACCGTCATGGCCGCCGGTCTTAGGGTCGGGATCGCGCCCCTCGGGCCTTCCACCGCGAAGGCACACAGCAGCCGCAGGTCGACCTGTGGAGGCCAGGGTCTCTTGCACTGCCTTCGGCCTTCAGAGCTTCGACGCAGGACAGAAGCTGCACGGGACCTTAGTGGCTAGAGACAGGGGTGCTGAAGCCGGGGACACGGGGTCTAGCTGGAAGTGACAGTGGTCCCACCGCCCAGGCGCATGAGCATCTGCTGACAGTCGTGCAGCAGCCGGCGATCGCCAAGCTTCTCGAGTGTGCGCGCCGCCTCAGCCAGCATGCCCACGCGCTGCCCGGGCGCCGACAGGAAGCCGGGGGGCAGGTAGCAGGAGGCCAGCAGCAAGGCCTCCGCGTGCTCCCGCCGCGTGGGCCGCGGCTCCAGCTCCGCCACCGCGCCTGCGCACACGAGGATGTGTCAGGGATGGGTCTCAGGTTGGCCACGCCCCCGCGGGAGCCCCGCCCACACACAAGCCAGGGCATCTGCTGCCTGTACCTGGCACACAGGTACCTGGCGGGGGGCTGGTGGGTCCCCCTCTCCTCACCCTAGTCTCAGCCCACACACAAAGTCCACAGACAGTCACGCACGTGCAGTCATGTATCCCACAAATGACAGTCACCCCACTGATTTCTTGTGAAAGGAATTGTCATCAGGTAACCATCAAGAAGATGCTTGGTCATTTTTTTTTTTGAGACACGGACTCTCCCTGTCACTCAGGCTCACTGCGGCCTCCAACTCCTGGGCTCAAGCTATCCTCCCAACTGAGCCTCCCAAAGTGCTAGGTGTGAGCCACTGCGCCAGGCCTGTCTGTCCCGTCTGACACACACACAGCCTCCCTTGGTATCACACCCCATGTGCGCCCTTCCCTGCTGAGCAGACAGCACATCCCTGGTCAGCAGCTGCCCCCTCACCTCCTTTGCCACCGGGGCCTGCCCGCCGCCTCAGACTGCGGTCGAGGAGCTGGTGTGTCCGTGTGGGGCTGGCCCCCGCCATCAGCCGGGCCGTGGCCTCATGTAGGAACACCTGGGGGCCAGGAGAGTGGAGGCTCAGGGCTCTCCATCTCCACCACTGCCTGACTCCCCATCTTGAGGACAGGGCCATCGGGCACTCACCCTCCGCATGGCGGGCCGGAAGCTCTGTGCCAGCCGCCTCAGGCTGCTCAGGTCCCGTTGGAAGCCACGCAGCTCAAGGGCGGAAGCATGGGGCCTGCTGCTGGTGCCCTGGGCTGCCGGGGCCGGGGCCGGGGGCTGCTGCTGCCGCCACAGGCTGGTGCGCACCACAAGAAGCAGGTCACACAGGAACAGCTGCACGGCCTGGGGGTGGCAGGCAGGGCAGGGGTCACCAGGGCTCCAGCTCTGGGAGGGGCAGGATGGGGGCCCACGGTGCCAGGGGCCGGCTCCGGGCTGCACTGCCGAGGCACTGCACCCGCCTCACACACGTGCAATGCAACAGCAATGCACCGCGGGGCCGCCCGCCTCTCTCGGCCCCCACACCCGCCACCGGCCCGGGAGCAGCTGTCCAGCCCTCCTGATGCAGGGCCTCCAAAGGCATCCTACCATACCATCCACCCCCTTCTCCCAGGGATGGGGAAACTGAGGCCAGATAGGGGCAACCCCTCTCCTCTGGACAGAAGCCTTAGCCAAAAAGCAGGGTCTGCTGGACCCCCTATCCTGTGCTGCTTGGGCTAACCCCATGGTCTTCTGCAGCCCCTGGGGGCTGGGGAGAAGGACCAGGGAATGGAAAGCTGAGTCCCCCAGCCCTGCCAGGCCCCTGACCCCACCCCTCACCTTGTCAATGGAGCTGCTGGCTGGTGTGGTAGCCAGGCTGTCCTGTAGGTACCCACTGGCCTTCTCACAGATGGTCAGGCTGGCTGGACCAGACTCTGCCTTGGCACAGCCCAGCAGGGCCCAGGCAGCCTTGAAGGAGTGCAGAGCTGCCCTGGGCAGGGGTCTCCTGTTGGGACCAGGGCAGAAGAGTGCCAGTCAGGCCAGTCCACAAGCCCTGGCTGAGTGCCCCCCACTGCCCTGGCTCGAGTTCCCTGAGGAAAAAAGGTGGTGACTCCTCCTGCACAGAACAAAGGCTGAGTGAGGCACAGTGCCCAGGGGGTGAGGAAGGCTGAGCCCGGGACCAGGCAGGAGGAACCTGCTGTGCACTCACTCAGACTCCTGCAGCACCCGGGGCAGGTGCTCCACCAGCGGGCACAGCCGCTCAGCCGCCTCCTCATCCCGCCGCAGCCAGTGGATCACCACAGCTGTCAGAGAGGCCCACCACTTGGCCACCGGGTCTACGCCTGTAGAAGAGGGAGGGTCCCCTGAACCCTCAGTCACGCTGCACGAGGGTGCTGAGAAGGGAGCCAGGGCAGGGGCCGGGGGCTCACCGGTGGTGGTGGCCATGCTGGAACTGATGGAGAAGCTGCAGGCAGGAGCCCCCGCAGCATCAGAACAGCTGTTCAGCAGCTGCAGGTACCCGAGGGCATCCGAGAATTCCCTGTGGAAGGAGAGAGCTGGCTGTCGGAACAGATGGCAGGGGTCCTAGGAGGGTGCTGGCCCTCCCC